>NC_058375.1:188979327-189286550 GCF_018350175.1 Felis catus
GGCTTGGGAGGGTTGGTAGGTTTAGCCGCTAGAATTTTGCATGGCCCTGTTGTTAAGAAAGAGGCCATCCAGGGAGGTGGGTTTTCTACTAAATCTTGCCACACCAGAATATAGGGAATCTGATCCGAGTGACCTTCTTTCCCTGGTAGGAAAATTTTTGATTTTACTTTAAGGACCACAGGGAGGCAGAAGGTTCCCTCTGTATGCCAATTGACCCCAAAGGTGGGCCATTCAGAGGGGCAATAGGTGATCAACTTCCTTTTGCGAATGTCTAGGCTTAAACTGTGTCCTCTAGCTCTTACATCTTTGAAATTGGTGAGGAGGAGGGAGAGAGGGGTGCTCTGCGTTTGGCCCATGTTATGATTCTGAGGAAGAGGAGAAGAGAAGGGGGCGCGGGCAGCACGGACGCGGTGGGGGGGGCGCCGCTGGCCAGGGGGCGGCACGGAGGGGGCCCTGAAGCGGCTGAAATTAGCGGTGGAGGAGTTCGCGCAGGCGACCTCCGAGGGTGAGACCCCCGGCGGCCTGGCTGGGCCCCGGGCGGAGGGGCGGGAGGGAAAGCCAGAGGGAGCTGAGGAAGGAGGAGAGAGGAACAAAGGATGGAATAATTAATTCTGATCAGCCGAGAAAACAATTCCAATAAAGCATCCGACCCATGAAAGAAAAACAAGAACAAGAATCTTTCGCAGCGGTTCCAACTTTCTGGTGCTGTTTTGGCCAACCCGGTAGAAAGGGTTACGGCTAGGATGGTTATTATTACAAAGGCCCAGGGGTGAAAATACATTTAGACTGACACAGAAGCACTCGCGTACTCGCCCGTCCGCGTCCCTCGAGGGAGCTTAGGTGCCTCTTAGCATAGGCGGGCAGATATAAACCCCCTGCTTGGATCAAAAGATTTTGACCGCCTTAAGCCATATGAGGATCACCGCGGAAATCGGGTTAGAGCCCACTCAAATCCCGTAGCTTACGCCGTGGGACTACACATAGGGTAAGTCAGGCGTGTGCCCCTGACTCTCAACAATCATTCCAGTCAATTCAACAGACAGACACACAGACACACATCACATCAGAATACGGGTAACAATTGGCATGCCTAGATGGTTTTTCTTTTAGACGCCTAGAGATATTTTTTTAGCACTCTGGAAGTTCATAGAGAAAATGAAAGTATTTAGTTCGCAGGCGTGTTGGGCGTAAGCAGCCCACAGAAAAGAATCCTGATGGGCCAAAAAGGCCCCCCAATGGACCAAGAAGGCCCCCTGATGGGCCAAGAAGGCTCCCAGATGTCAGTGGACGTCTCCAACTGACCCCGGCCGGGTGCCCTATAGCGCGTCCGCCAGGGTCACACCAGCTTCCAGACAGAACCGGTTCTCCAGAGAAGAAACACAGATCAGAGAAAAGGAAGAACGTTAGAGCCGGCTTACTTACCGATCGGAATCAGATACGACCCGTTGACCAGAAGTCTGGTGGGCTCGGGGGAAATCTCGGTGGAACCTCCAAATGTAATGCCCGAGGTCGCGAAACCCCCCCACAAGAGACCACCAGAGTCATAAGTCAAAGCCAAGCGGCAAGGGTCGTTTACTGCAGGTTCGAACCTGGACCTCTGTGCACTCGTCGCCAGTGACGAGTAGAGGCCTCGATCAGGGTTGGTACAGCGTTTTTATAGACAGAGACAAATAGCACAGGGGAGGTTTCAAATTATGAGGGGCCTGATTAGTTGGTTTTAAAGTAAGGACATTTGTTGTTCTCTGATTGGGTGTCCTTTGTCTGTTCTTTGGCGGGAAGGCTTTGTCCATTACTTGGTTACTTGTGGAGGGAGGAAAAGGGGGAAGGGGGAAGGGGGAAGGGGGAAGGGGGAAGGGGGTAGGGGAGGAATGTGGTAAGCAAGCAGGTTTACAGAAGCGAGAAATGCCGGTTAGTTCATGTACAATCATTTATTCTATTACATACCAGACTACATTTAGGAAGTTTCACAGCTTACTCTATTACATAGCGAGTTACATTCAGGAAAGGTTTCACAATGCTCGTAGCAAACAGCAAGCAAAACAGACTTCTCAGCAATTGTATTTTTTATCAAAGATCCATAATAAGCAGAAAAGAGAACTTAGCTTTAAACTAAGGCAGGGCTGTCATTTGGATTTAAAGCTGTTCTTTTCACCCAAGAGAAATTTCTAAAAGACTTTTATGTGATGAAAAGATGCTCAACATCACTCATCATCAGTGAAATACAAATCAAAACCACAATGAGATACCACCTCACACCAGTAAGAATGGCTAAAATTAACAACTCAGGCAACAACAGAGGCTGGTGAGGATGTGGAGAAAGAGGATCTGTTTTGCACTGCTGGTGGGAATGCAAACTGCTGCAGCCACTCTGGGAAACAGAATGGAGGTTCCTCAAAAAGTTAAAAATAGAACTACCCTATGACCCCGCAATTGCACTACTAGGTATTATCCAAGGGATATAGGTGTGCTGTTTCAAAGGGGCACATGCACCCCAATGTTTGTAGCAGAGCTATTGATAATAATAGCCAAAGTATGGAAAGAACCCACATGTCCATCAACAGATAAATAAAGATGTGGTATATATATATACAATGGAGTATTACTCGGCAATCAAAAATAATGAAATCTTGCCATTTGCAACTACGTGGATGGGACTAGAGGGTATTATGCTAAGCGAAAATAGTCAGAGAAAGACAAATATATGACTTCAGACATATGGACTTTAAGATACAAAACAGATGGTCTGTGTCTCCCCATCTCTCTGCCCCTCCCCTGCTCATGCTCTGTCTCTGTCTCAAAAATAAAAACATAAAAAAAAAAAAAAAGATACAAAACAGATGCGGGAGCCTGGGTGGTTCAGTCAGTTCAGTGTCCGACTTTGGTTCAGGTCATGATCTCACCGTTCGTGGGCTCGAGCCCCGCATCAGACTCTGTGCTGACAGCTCGGAGCCTGGAGCCTGCTTCGGATTCTGTGTCTGCCTCTCTCTCTGCTCCTCCACTGCTCATATGCTCTCTCTCAAAAATAAATAAAGATTAAAAAAAAATTTTAAGATACAAAACAGATGAACATAAGGGAAGGGAGGCAAAATTAATATAAAAACGGAGGGGGACAAAACATAAGAGACTCTTACATACAGAGAACAAACTGAGGGTTGCTGGAAGGGTTGTGTTTGGGGGGGATGGGCTAAATGGGGAAGGGGCATTAAGGAGGAGACTTGGTGGGATGAGCACTGGGTGCTATACATAGGGGATGAATCACTGGAATCTATTCCGGAAATCATTATTGCACTACATGCTAACTAACTTGGATGTAAATTTAAAAATAAATAAAAAATAAAAATAAATGCTCGGTGATAGTCATCACATCAGTATGGTATTTAAATTCCTTTTCATACATTTAAAAGAGATACAATAATTTCAAATGTGAATATTTACAATACACTGAAAATTTAATCCTTTTAAGTCAAGATAAAAATTTTAGATGTCAACATCAAAATGTGTGAAAGTATATACATGGTTTCATAAAATATTTTTAGGTAGGGGCACCTGGGTGGCTCAGTCGGTAAAGCCTTCGACTTCGGCTTAGGTTGGTGGGTTCCAGCCTCGCGTCAGCTCTGGACTGACAGCTCAGAGCCTGAGCCTACTTCGGACTCTGTGTCTCCTTCTCTCTCTCTGCCTGTCCCCCACTCGAGCTCTGTCTCTGTCTCAAAAATAAATAAAACATTAAAATAAATAAATAAATACATACATACATACTTTTCACTTTAAAAAAAGTACAATTTCTGCGAAATAAAATATCAAATAGCAACATTTATATTTGCTATAGATGCCAAAAGCCTTGGCATTTTCAATGAGATGTTTCACGCTTACTCGAGAAGTCATTTATCACAGATGTTCTAAAATGCAATCTCAAATGATTCCACTTACTGAATTGCTGCCTTTGTGTGTGAATGTATGTGTGTCTGTGTGTGTGAGAGACACACACTTTATACTATGAAAGCTATAAAAACCATACATACTTTGAGTGTGCATTCACTAAATGGAACACCAGTAAGCAATGGCCTTTGCCTTACATTACACATATCAAAAATTCTGAATCACGGCTTGGGTGGCTTGGTTGGTAAGGTGTGGGACTGTTGATTTCAGCTCAGGTCATAATCTCCCAGTACGTGGGACAGAACTCTGGGACTGGGTCCACGCTGACAGTCTGGAGCCTGCTTAGGATTTTCTCGCTCTCTCTTTCTCTGCCTCTCTCCTGCTCAAGCTCTCTCTCAAAATTAACAAACAAACAAAGCCTTCTGAGTCCTGTGAAAAAGAAGAGGGATCCTAGGATATTTTTATGTTCAGAATAACTAGTGCTAAATACTAATGAGCATTTTGCTAGGAACTGTATTAAGTACTTTCCATAAAATACCTCATTTATTCCAGCAGGCAACTCTGTGTAGTATTATTTCCATTGCTTTATATATAAGGAAATGGAAGCTTAGAAAATTCAATTTTCTGAAACTCTAGCAGAGTCTGGAAATCTTACCATAACTGAACAGTTCGCTGCCTTCAATCACGAGAAAGTGTCAAGGAATCACATTTATTAGCACTTCAAATAATTTTTCGAAACAAGGAACATCTAACGATGCTTGATTCTTAGACACTCCTGTCCAGGTTAGCTTGGGTCAGTGGTTCTCACGGTGTTTAACAGCTTTGTTAAATAAAGCACAGACTTGCGGAATCCCTCTCGCTCCCAGGGTGGGGTAGAGAATCAGAATTCCTAGCAAGTTCCCCGGTGCTGCTGCTCCGGAAGCTACGCCGTAAGAATCTTTGGTTTATGAGTTTTAATCCTAAAACCATTGGGACAAGTGTTGGTCTGGGCAGAGCGATGGTAACTCCTAACGTGTTTCAGAAGCCTAGACTCCACCTTCTCCTGCGACAGGAACCCCAAATCATGGGCGTGCCCCGAGGCCTTGTCCGCCGCCAACTCCGCCCTGGGGTGTGGCTCCGGCCCCGCCGCGGGCCTCGGCACTCCATTGCTCTCCCCGCCAGCCTCGCCTGGCCCCGGCCCCGCCCCCCGGTGGGCCCATTGGCTCGCAAGGTCCACAGGGCGCCTCTGCCCTCACGCCCATTCCCGCAGAGCTGGTCAGGCTGAGGCGCTGCTGCCGGAGCGCGGGGTGTGAGACGTGGCTCGTCGGCGGAAAAGCCATGTTGGACTTTGCGATCTTCGCCGTTACCTTCCTGCTGGCGTTGGTGGCAGCGGTGCTCTACCTCTATCCGGTAATCGCCGTCTCGGCCTCGGGGACTCTGACAGCCGCCCCAGCCTCTGTTGCCGCATCCGCGTCGCTCTGCGCGCAGTGGGCCGCAGGGAGCGGGCCTGAGAGGAGGGCTCCCGCTCTCGCTTGTGTTCCCGTTCCCGCATCGCGCAGCTGCAGCTCTCGGGCACGTGACGCCTCGCGGGGTGCGCGCGGGCTGCGCGGGGAGGAGAGCGGAGCGGGCGGCTGGAGGACCCCTCTGGCGCGCACGGCCAGGGACGCGTTGCCGCCTGAGGGCTTAGGGCCGTTCTTCTGGGTCCTGCTGCCTACCTGCTCCCGGCACTGCCACGCCTCTGTCACAGGCTGCGTGAGCGTACTTTGGGGTGACTTTTGGGCAGTAATCCTGCCAAACCCAAATTCCATTTTCCAGGGTGTCTGGGAGGAAACTTGAGGGTGCGAGAGTGCTCCACTCCTTTGTCCTTTTCTGAGGATTCTCCTGGATTTTTTTTTTTTTTTCTCCTTCGTGTCCTGCCTTTCGATCAGTCTTTCTGTCTGTTAACGAAATCCAAAGTCCTCACGGCCCAGATCGGTCTTGCTTTTCGCAGGGCCTCGGAAGCAAATGGAGCTGTGGAATGAGCGTTGTGGTGGGTTAGTTCCTGAGCTTGAAGTAGCGACTTTGCGTTAGCTCTGAATCTTGTTCTACTAGACTTATCTGCTTGCCTTTATCAGCCTCAGGGGGTGATTCTGAGAGGGAAAGGAGCTAGTAGATGAGCAATCATCTCTTAACCTGTTTACAAAAGACGGTGGTGTTTTCGTGGAAAAAGTTAAGTAGCTGAGCTCCCCAAAACCTCACTGATAATAATGAGGGAACACCTTAAATGTTCAGAGATGGTAAACGGATTAGATTGTAATATTGCAGCTACACAACCTGTAATGTCCTGTATCCTATTTATCTAGAAACTAAAGGTTTAGTGACTCCAGATCCTGAGGTTTTTTTTTTTTTTTTTTTTTAATGTGTGTTTATTTTTGAGAGGGAGAGACAGCACAAACGGGAAGGGCAGAGAGGGGGAAGGGCAGAGAGAGAGAGAGAGAGAGAGAGAGAGAGAGAGAGAAGAGAAGAGAGGGAGACAGAATCCGAAGCAGGCTCCAGGCTGTGAACTGTCAGCACAGAGCTGGTTGCAGGGCTCGAACCCACCTGCTATGAGATCGTGACCTGAGCCGAAGTTGGACCCTCCAACAACTGAGCCACCCAGGTGCCTCTCCAGATCTTGAATTTTTGATAATCTTTAAATGAAATTGCCCTTTGATTAGTCTATAGAAAGGAGCACTGTTTAGTCTTTCAGCCAGATACGGTTCCATGTACTGGCTGTACAGCAGTGAACAAACCAGGCAGAAAATTCATATTCTGGTGAGGGGGAACACATAATATAAACAAATAACACTGAAATACTAGTATTAAGTATTATGGAGCAAAATAAAGTTGGGAACAGGTAGTGTTATTTTAAAGTAGGATGGTCAGTTTTTTTAAGGAAAAATATTCCAGAGTGGCTGCACCAATTTGTATTCCTACCACCAATGCAAGAGGATTCCTTTCTCTCTACATCCTTGCTAACAGTTGTTATTTCTTGAGTAGAACTATCCTACAATCCAGTAATTGTACTACTGAGTATGTAACAAAAAATGCAAAAACTCTAATTCGAAGGGATACATGCATCCCTATAGAACATTATTTATAGCAGCCAAATTATGGAAGTAGTGCAAGTGTCCATCCATAGATGAATAAAGAAGATGTGGTGTATACTTACAATGGAATATTATTCAGCCATAAAAAAGAATGAGATCTTGCCATTTGTAGTGACATGGATAGAGCTAGAGAGTATAATGCTAAGTGAAATAAGTCAGAGAAAGACAAATACCATATGATTTCATTCATTTTTGGCATTTAAGAAAGAATAAATGAGCAAAGGGGGGAAAAGAGACAAACTAAGAAACAGACTCTTAACTATAGAGAACAAACTGATGGTTATGAGGAGAGGTAGTGGGAGGATGGGTGAAATAGGTGATGGGGTTTAAAGAGTGCACTTGTCACGGTGAGCCCCACATGTTGTGTGAAAGTGTTAAATCACCATATTGTACACCTGAAACTAACACGGTATATTAACTATACTGGAATTTAAAATTAAAAATATTAATAAAATAGGATGACCAAGAGGTAAGGAGAAATTGGAAAAGAGACCTGAAGGAGATGAGGGAGGGAGCAAGCCATTCAAGTATCTGAGAAAGCATTCCAGACAAAGAGAATAGCATATGCACATCTTCAGGGGGAAACATCCTAATGTGTTCCAGGAAAACAGAAGACTAGTGTGGCTGGAGTGGAGTGAGGAAGAAACTAGTAAGAAAGGTAAAATCAGAATGATGGGGAGGAAAGGCAGGTTTTTGTTGTAGGCCAGTTTATGGACTTGGCATTCATTCTGAAGTAGGCCACTGGAGGGTTTCAACAGAAGAGTGACATTTTAAATTTAAGGGAGTTAAAAATTTAATATTATTAGTTAAATCTTAAGCAAATCATTTTGACTGATATGTTAAGAATAAACTTGTGGACCTAGGGTAAGGGTAGAAGTAGGCAGGGTAGTTAGGAAGCTGTTAAAATAATTTTGGTGAGATCTGGTGCTAGCTTGATAGCAGAGATAGTGTGGAGGGAAGAGGGGTATATTTCATTTGGAGCATAGACAATTTAATAGGAGGGAAGGTGGAATATATCGGCATACATGTAGGCAGATGATAGTCATGTTGTGGAAGTTATTTCCTGATTGCTTTCATTTTTTCAATGGAAAAGTAGCAAGATCAGTTACTGGTGGGGATAGGGGATTTAAGGAAAGAAAAGGAGCAGAAGAGCCATCTAGAAGATTACAGAATGATAGACTAGGGAAGTGTGTGATTTCCAGGCAGTTCACTGGGGGTTCATGAAATTAAAATAAGACTAGTCAGCATGGTTGTGTTTCTCTTCAGCTGTGTGGATTCAGGGACAGTTTGTCAGATGTTGGATTTAATTAGAATTGGTGTTTTGCTGGGACACCAGGCTATAGGGCAAAAGGATACAGGACAAAGGAATGTTTATAATGACGTACCATGGAATCTAAGCTGAGTAAAGTGGAAAATGAATATGTAAGTGGGTGTGTTAAAAGTACTTTTTGGGGTAAAAATAGTTTTTGGAGTGAAGATAATAAAAATAGTTGAGAAGGAAAGATAGGAGGTGCTTGGAGATTTGGATGCTTAATGTTAAAATTCTGGAGATGTTGAAGTTATTGGTCATGTAAAAATCTAATTTATGGGGATGCCTGGGTGGCTCTGTTGGTTGAGCGTCCAGCTTTGGTTCAGGGCATGATCTTGTGGTTTGTGAGTTCGAGCCCTGCGTTGGGCTCTGTGCTGACAGCTCACAGTCTAGAGCCTGCTTCAGATTCTGTGTCTCCCTCTCTCTCTCTGCCTCTCCTCCATTCACACACTCTCTATCAAAAATAAACGTTAAGAATTAAAAAAAAAAAATCTAATGTATGACCATGGGAATGAGTTGCTAAGATAGGGTGGAGGCTTGAATAGGGGAGAGACGGGTCAGGGAAAGAGGATAAACTTCTGTAGGTATAGGAGTCTGGGGATGAGAGAAGACCTAAGGTTGGTAGTCCTGGCCTTTGTGTGGTGTCTAATATAAGTAAGGAAAAAGATCATAATAACACTCTGGATAGTCTCAAGGCCAATGGTAGTGGTGAGGCAGTGAAATGGGGAGATTGAAGTTTTGCAGGGTTTTGTCCAGGTGCATACCAATTTTGGGATCCCTCTCATCATTTTAGCTATTTGGGAGATGTGGATGTAGTAAAGAGTGGGAGAGCATTTTACCTGGCATTCTGAGGTTCACTCTTCTTTTTTGCTGATGAAATGTGGCATTTGCTATAGGAACCATTTTATCCAGAGGATGCACAGACTTCTAATGCTCCCTCTTCCTGTTTGCTGATGGAGTTGTGGAAGCCAGGATTAGGTTAGTGGGGAGGGATTGTACTTAGTATTTCCACATCGTTAGAGTTTATTCACCCCTGCGTGTCAGTAGTTTTTTCCAAATATTCAACATTTCTGTCGTAACACTACTCTGTGAAGGTGTCCAAATATTCAAAGACATCAGCTGCATTTTCTTCAGCATGAAGATACACATTCTGGAGCCATCCATCTTCCTTCCCCAGCTGGTACTGGTTATAGTCTCCTTCAGTTTAGCTCTTGTTCTTTTACTATCACTGTGGGTATTCTCTTCATCTGTGTTACGTACCCTATTTCCTACATGCCTCACAATCCTTTCTTGTTTCACTTGCTATATATGCTGCAGTGCATCATTTTACAGTAGCTTCCTAAGAAAGTGTGCATGGAAAATACATTTTATGAAACCTAGCTTATTTGAAAGGTTTCTGTTCTAGCTTTACACTTGAATAATAGTTTGGCTTCGTATTAGATTATAGAATATTTTCCCTTAGAATTATAGGTGCAACCACTCCCCCAGCCTGTTTTTCCTGAATTTGGAATCTTGAGGTTTACTTCCAGAAGGATGGTAATCAGAGGAATAAAGAATCTGTATGCCAACTTTTTAAGAATTGGTTAAGTCTGTGTCTTACCTTATGTCTTATCCAGGCTTTCTGGTTACTGAGTGCAAATCTGATTGCTTTTTTAGGAATCCTCCTTCTTCCTCTGCAGACTCCTAGAGGAGGCCTCTCAACTATGTCAATTAATCACTTCTCCAACAGCTTAACACTTTCAGAAATTTGTTGAATTGTTCATTCTGTTATTTCCTTTCCCTTTCTCTTTATTTTTGTTTTCTCCTTTCTTATTCACTTTCATTTAGTGGGATTTCAGAAGGAACAGATAATTGATGAATGTTATGAATCTACCATGTTTAAAGAGAAATCAAGAAGCTTGATTTATGATTAATAATTTTATCCCAGGAAATTGAAAGTAGGATTTTTTATACCACTGGGTTTATCTTTTTTCTAATTTCCTCCCTATTTAAAATATTAAACTTGACATTATTGGTGACTGTAGGACAGAATTATACACTGTAGATTTCATTGTTATCAGCTAAATACAAGTGACACATACTACGCATACTATTACCTAGATAGCATTCTTGTAGTATTTAGCAGAAACTGAAAAACTCTATAGTTAGTACAGTTCAATCTAGTATTTCTCTTTTGGCATATATACCCCAAAGGAGGAAAAAAGTAAAGTTTTACAAAGATTTTTATAGCACTACTTATATTAATGAAAAAACAAAAGAAAGAAAGAAAAAATAGCTGAGATGTTTTATAGCAGTATAGTAGGAAAATGATTAAGCAATTTCCTTTTTAAAAATTTTTTTAAATTCAATTAAAAAAATTTTTTTAGTGTTTATTTTTGAAGAAGAGAGAGACAGAGCATGAGCGAGGGAGGGGCAGAGAGTGAGGGAGACACAATCCGAAGCAAGCTCCAGGCTCTGAGCTGTCAGCACAAAACCCGATGCGGGGCTTGAACTCATGAGTTATGAGATCATGACCTGAGCCAAAGTCAGATGCTTAACCAACTGAGCCACTCAGGTGGCCCTCAATGTTTTTTTAGTTTTTAAAAATGTTTATCTATTTATTTTTGAGAGACAGGGAGAGTGCACAAGCAGGGAAGGAGCAGAGAGACAGAAGAAGATACAGAATCTGAAGCAGGCTCCAGTTTCTGAGCTGTCTGCTCAGAGCCCGATGTGGGGCTTGCACCCAGGAACTGCAAGATCATGACTTGAGCTGAAGTCGAATGCTTAACTGACTGAGCCACCCAGGTGCCCTAGGCAATTTCTACTATATGATGAACATAGTTTAGCCTTTAAATGTTCAAGTATGTTGAATCACTATGTTGTACACATGAAACTAATATAACACTGTATGTTAACTATATTAGAATTAAAAATAAAAAAGGAAACCTCTTCTTTTAATTAAGATATAAAACAATAAATGCTCAAGTAAAGAAATATTTATTCATTTACTTACGTAATGTTAATTAGGAAAAAGAAAGGGGGCAGAATGCTAGATAGATAAATGCTGACTAATATTAATCAAAATTGTTGACAAAATTCAGAATTGATCCTGGAGGAAATATTTCATGTTATTTTTTCTATAAATATTTAGTTTATTTAAAAATGATAAAAAGTTGGGGAGCCTAGGTGGCTCAGTCGGTTAAGCATCCGACTTCAGCTCAGGTCATGATCTCATGGTTTGTGACTTCGAGCCCCGCGTCGGGCTCTGTGCTGACAGCTCGGAGCCTGGAGCCTGCTTTGGATTCTGTGTCTCCCTCTCTGTCAGCCCTCCCCACACACACTCTGTCTCTCTCAAGAATAAATAAACATCAAAAGAAAATTATAAAAAGTCATATTAAAGAATAATATGCTTATCATAAGATAAAAACTAAGAAAAAAATAACATTGATCCCAAAACATAGCAGCTGTAACCCCAGTATAAAATTGTAAATATTAAAATTTTACATACTTTTCCCCAGTTCATTTTAGAGGTTGTTACTTGAACAATTTTCTATGAATTATTTTATTATTTGTATGCCACACACCTCAGTGACTGTATGACCCTGACAATAATGACTATATTTGGGCCGTCTGAATGGCTCAGTCAGTTAAGCATCTAATTCTTAATTTCAGCTCAGGTCATGATCTCGCAGTCATGAGATTGAGCCCCAAGTCAGGCTCTACGCTGAGCATGGAACCTGCTTAAGATTCTCTCTCTCCCTCTGCCCCTCTGCCCTACTTGTGCATGCTTTCTCTAAAATAATTTAAAAACTGACTACATTAAAGCAAAAGATGAATATCATATTGTATTTTGGTAAATTCTTTGGCTAGAAAGAGAACAGTTTTAGGAATGAAACTCTTGTAAGCATGACATTGATTTTTTTTTATAAGCCAAGCCAGAGGGACCATACGTAGACTCAGAACAACAACAAAAAAGGTACTTTGTTATATATTAGTTGATGTAGAATGGAGATTAAAACTTTCAAACTTGTTAGTTTGACACAGAGGAAGAATATTAAGATTATTCTTTTAAATACAAGGAACCCAGTTTTTGTATTTTAATATAGAAAGAATTCTTGATATTCAACCAAATTGGAAAGCCATCACTTAGTCCTGCAGATGTCTTGGCAAAACATCTGACTTATGGGTTATGTGATTATACATTAGGTTATATGTTATACATTAAGTCATTATACTAAACTATTTTAAAATTTCTCCTTAAGGCTTCTAGACAAGCTGCAGGAATTCCAGGGATTACTCCAACTGAAGAAAAGTGAGTAGTTATTATTGTTATTATTATTATTTTTTGGAATTCAGTAGAGTTAACTCTTATTTAATTTTTGGTATCAAAACGAAACCATATTTGTAAATTACATAGTTTATTTAATTCCTTTATTTACTCTAAATTTATCTCTGGGCCTAAACCTGAACTTTGTTAAGAACAGAAAGGAGAGCTGTATAAACAAAAACTTTAATTGCTTTCAGGTATCTGGCTGGCTTATTCATTAGAACATCCAACTCTTGATCTCAGGGTTGTGAGTTCAAGCTTCACATCGGGTGTACAGTTTACTTTAAAAAATAAATAAGAAATAAAAAGTTACACACACAAAATCTGAAAAAAAAAAAAAAACTTTAATTGCTTTCACTTTCTCTAGCCAGAGTATTGAAAATAAAAAACAATAATTAAGATAGAAGGAAATTAGAAAAAAATGCCAGAACTGATCTGATGATTTAAATCAGCCTATGATGATGTTCATTGCTATCTCAAAATGAGATGTTGCAAAAATGGGATTATTTTCCATTGTGTAAGTCAGATGTTCCTTGTGTAGCTTTTTTCTTGGTTTGAATTGTTACAAATTCTTAAAATATCAGAAAAATCCATATCTAAATATAACTACAGAAAGTAAGGAGTCAAATTTAATTAAGTTTTAGATTTTGCAATAATTTGCATTTCATTCAACTCTGCTCTCATCTGTTGACACAGTTAATTCAGTATCAGTTATTGTTTTTCTGATTCTTCCAAGTTAAATTTCATATTTTTCCAAGTTATTTTTTCAAATGTTGTTCTTTTCTCAGAGATGGTAATCTTCCAGATATTGTGAAGAGTGGAAGTTTGCACGAGTTCCTGGTTAATTTGCATGAGGGATATGGACCTGTGGTCTCTTTCTGGTTTGGCAGGCGCCTTGTGGTTAGTTTGGGCACTGTTGATGCCCTGAAGCAGCATATCAACCCCAATAAGACATGTAAGTTTAATTTTTTTTCTAATTATCTGATCCTCATCTTTTACGAATAAACATCTATACATGAAGAGCCACACATTGTTCATGGGTAAGACTAGCTAACATTTGTTGAATGTTTTATACTATATGCCAGGCATTATGCTAAGGTCTGTATAATTAGTACCTCACTGAAGTTACAGTATTGTAAAATGATTATTTTTCTCCTCAGTTTATAGATATATACAGTAGAATCCCAATATAAATTCCAACAGGATTTTTTGAAAAAAATAGATCCAGGGTGCATCTGGAATAGTAAAGGTACTTGAGCAGTCAGAAAACATCTAGAAAAGAATATTCATGAGGGGAATACTTATACCATCTGATAGAGCAATGTGCTATAAATCTAGATTAATTTAAAGAATCTTGTATTATGATAAGACTAGACAGATTGATGGAGTAGGTAGTCTGGTAGACAAACCAAGTATACATGATAAGAGAGCATTTTATGATAAAGGGAAAAGGTGATAAACGGTTTTGGAAAACTGGTTAGCTATTTGGAAAAAATAAATCTGCATCCCTGCCTTGCTCTTTATAGCAAAATAAATTCCAAATGATTAAAATTTAAAGTCCTAAAAAGTATTAGAAGAAAACGTGGTTAAATATTAAATTGAAGATAGGTGTTGATAAACCTTTTCTTACCATGAGATCTAGGAGCCATCAAGCACAAGATAGGTAAACTGTCTTAAATTTTTATGTAAATCTATATAAAAATGAGAAATTTCAGTATAATAAAAAGCACAGATTACTACCCATGATGTGTAGTTGATTACTATATTTCTGTAAAATAAAAAGGTACCCTGAAAAAGTTTAAAAGAGATGGGGAAACTATTTACCATCCATATATATAAGTAAAAACTAATAAGAAAAAAATAAAATGGAGATATAGAAAAATGGGCAAAAACAAGGTAAGTAAGAAAGAGGAAATAAAAATGGCCAATAAATAAATGAAGATTTCAACCTGTCTAATAATTAGTGGGATGCAAATAAAAGTTTTACCTATCTTACTTGGAAGATATGAAAAATATTGGCAAAATGCATTGTTGCTAAGGGAATAGGCAAACATGGAGTGTAAATATTTTATAAATTTGGGAGAGAGGGTTGGCAGGATCTTTGATTTAGCAATAATATCATAAAGAATTTATCATAAGTTGATATTCATATAGTGAGAAAAGACATTAATATTATTTACAATAAAAATTTGAAGCAAAGTTAAATAGTGGCTGAATGAAAAAATATAATCAGGCCTTAATATGCTGATGTAGATTTATTTTGTTTACCAAATATCTATATGGCCTACTATATGCCCGTACTATTATAAGCCATTTACAGATACTAACTCATTTAATCCTTAGAACAACCTTATGAAGTAGACATTAGAGAAAACTGAGGTGCAAAGAGGTTAGGTCATTGGCCCAAGATCACACAACTTATTAGTGATAGAAATGGGACTTGAAGGTAAGCAGTCTGGCCTGAGTTTGTGTTCTTAATCACTAAGCTTTCCATAACATGGAAGGATGGCTCTGTCAGGAAATGCAAAGATGAGTAAAACCAGACGTGGTCTCTGCTCCTGTGGAGCTTATGGTGTATTGGGGAGTAGGAGAACCACGTAAACATTGAAGTGATCATATTAATGAACTGAGAGAAGTGCTCTGAAAGAAGTGTTTGTATTTGTAAAATCTGACATTTTTCTGTTTCCTTCCGTTAAGTAATGTTAACAGCTATAAAAACAAAACAAAACAAAAGCAGTCTTATTGGGGCAGCTGCGTGGCTTAGTTGGTTGAGCAGCGACTCTTGAGTTCGGCTCAGGTCATGATAGCACAGTCATGAGATTGAACCCTGTTTGGGGCTCTGAGCTGAGCGTGGAGCCTGCTTGGGATTCTCTCTCCCTCTGCCCCTCCTCTCTCTCTCTCTGTCAAAAAAAAAAAAAAATGCAGTCTCAAAAATGTTTAACATTATCTCTCTGGTGAAATTTAGACGAATTTTCTTTTGTATTTTACTGTTGTTTTAATTGTTTACAATGACAATGTATTTTTTTTGTATGAAACAATATAGTCATTAAAGAAACACTTAAAAAATGGATGAAAGAGAAAAAAGAAATTTCTGCACTCAGCCAAATAATTTTAACTGTAATACTTAACCTTTACACACCAATAACAATTTTGCTTTAAAACCAGTGGAATGAGCTTTTTAAAAAATCAAAGATATTGTTGTCATGTAGGTAGAATATTTATGTTAAGTATTAATTATTTATAGCGTAATTGCCAGTCAGGATATTGTATTCTTAACAGTTTTTATTGCCTCTTGAACTGTTCATATTTAGGAAAGATAATGAAGGGAGTTGGGAAAAAAGTTGGGATGCTGTTAGCTACAGTCCCCTACCTCCTTGATCTCTTTGTTTTGTGCTAGGTTTTTATAGTTGTTTTCTTTGTTTTCAGTTCTGTTGCCCACTTGGACTCAGAAATGCTTAATTTGTCTGTTTCAGCGGACCCTTTTGAAACCATGCTTAAGTCATTATTAAGGTATCAATCTGATGGTGGGAATGTGAATGAAAACCACATGAGGAAAAAATTATATGAAAGTGGTGTGACTAATTCTCTGCAGAGTAATTTTGCTCTCCTCCTAAAGGTAAGGTGATGAGAAGTGTGGCCCAGAATTCTTTAATACAGATGATAGTATATTTTTGACTACTAGTGTGTCTTGTCTTTGCTGCTTTTTTTTCTTGTCTTTCTAAGTTGATTTTTATTCTCCTGAAATTCTCAAACAAAACAAACAACAATAAATAATCTTCACACCTGTACTCTTCTGTGTAAGTTGGAATGATGGGAATGGAGAGAACCTGAACAAATTTTCTGTGTCAATAGATTTGTCCTTTGTGTTCAGGCCAGACTCTAAACCAGTCCCAAAACCTGATCTAAGCTCACTTAAAACACATTCTCTTGTTGGGGCGCCTGGGTGGCGCAGTCGGTTAAGCGTCCGACTTCAGCCAGGTCACGATCTCGCGCTCCGTGAGTTCGAGCCCCGCGTCGGGCTCTGGGCTGATGGCTCAGAGCCTGGAGCCTGCTTCCGATTCTGTGTCTCCCTCTCTCTCTGCCCCTCCCCCGTTCATGCTCTGTCTCTCTCTGTCCCAAAAATAAATAAACGCTGAAAAAAAAAATTAAAAAAACAAAACAAAACACATTCTCTTGTTAAAACTGCAGATTTACTGGGCCTCTGCATAGACAAAACTAAATCATACTGCAGAGGGATCTGGCATTTTTTTAAAACAATTTTTTAAATTTATTTTTATTTTATTTACTTATTAAAGCATTTTTTTAGATGTTTTATTTTATATTTGCGAGAGACAGAGAGAGAGCATGGGCAGGTGAGGGGCAGAAAGATGGAGCCACAATCTGAAGCAGGCTCCTGGCTCCGAGCTGTCAGCACAGAGCCCAATGTGGGGCTCAGACTCATGAGCAGTGAGAACACTACCTGAGCCACAATCAAACGCTTAACTGAGTGAGCCACCCACAGCCCCAACAGTTTTTTTTTTTAATTTTTTTTAATGTTTATTTATTTTTGAGATAGAAAGAGAGCGCGCATGAGTGGGGGAGGGGAAGATAGGAGTGGAAACACAGAATCTGAAGCAGGCTCCAGGCTCTGAGCTGTCAGCACAGAACCTAACACAGGGCTCACTCAAACTCACAAACTGCAAGATCATACCTGAGCCGACGTCCGATGCTTAACCAACTGAGCCACCCAGGCGCCCCTTAATTTTTTTTAATGTTTATTTTTTGAGAGAGAGTGCAAGTGGGGAAGGGGCAGAGAGAGAGGAAGACACAGAGTCTGAAGCAGGCTCTAGGCTCTGAGTTGTTAGCACAGAGCCCGATGGAGGCTCAAACCCTCAAACTGTGAGATTGTGACCTGAGCCAAAGTTGGACACAACCAGCTGAGCCACCCAGGCACCCCTAGGGATCTGACATTTTTAAGATGTTCCACAAATGACTTATTTACAAAGTTTGAGAACAATAGTAATCCATACTATTTACTTTTTGTCCCTAAAGATCCTTAGCTGAGCCCTATGTGCTGACAGTTCTCTGTGTCCCAATAGCACTGTTCCAAACCTTCACCCTTATTCTAGTATTGCTAACAAATCCCTTTGCTTGCTGTAGGTGGCTTTGCCTCCTGGTTTGCTGAGACCATAGTGTCCCTTACTTGTAAATTCCCTCAATATCCTATTTCCCCACAAACAAACTCTATCCATCTCAATCTTGTTCTTTCTTGTCATTTTAAATCTTAAAGAACCCTTTCTTCTGTACAAAACTAATCCATTCATTTGTGCTCTTTAAAAACAATGGAATTGGGGCACCTGGGTGGTTTAGTTGGTTGAGCGACCGACTTCGGCTCAGGTCATGATCTCACAGTTTGTGAGTTCAAGCCCCACATGGGGCTCTGTGCTGACAGATTAGAGCCTGGAGCCTGCCTCAGATTCTGTCTCCCTCTCTCTTTGTGCCTCCCCCACTCATATTCTGTCTCTCTCAAAAATAAATAAACATCAAGAAAATTTTAATAATGGAATTTATAAAATTAATGTATGGTTGCTGTAGAAAACATTTTATTTTTTATTTATTTTAATGTTTATTTTTGAGAGAGAGACAGAGACAGAGCACAAGTCGGGGAGGGGCAGAGAGAGGGGGAGACACATAATCCAAAGAAGGCTCCAGGCTCTGAGCTGTCAGCACAGAGTCTGACCTGGGGCTGGAACTCACGGACTATGAGATCATGGCCTGAGCTGAAGTCAGATGCTCAACCAACTGAGCCACCCAGCCACCCTGGAAAACATTAACTTTATTATTATTTTTTTTATAATGTTTATTTTGAGAGAGAGAAAGTGGGGGAGCGGCAGAGAGAGAGGATCCCAAGCAGGCTCTGTGCCATCAGCTCAGAGCCTGATGTGGGGCTCAAACTCACAAATTAGTGAGATCATGAGCTGAGCTGAAGTCAAGAGTTGGACATTTAGCCGACTGAGCCACCCAGGTGCCCCAGAAAGCATTAACTTTAAATAAATCATTCATAATATCACTATAGATCTATGTGTGGTTGAGATCATACTGTATGTATAATTTTATATACTTTTCACCTTAAAACGTATCACAAACGTTTTTCCATGCCATTAGAATTTCCCCCAAAATAACTAAAATTATTTACTTTTTTCTGATTCATTTTATAAAATATGGAAAAATGTAGGAAATCCTGAGGAAAAAAATAACCATTTTTAATGCTATCCATTACTCATTGATAACCATGTTTAACATTTTAAAATGCTTTCTGTCATTTTTTCTGTACACATTAGAATTTTAATCAGCATCATACTATATTGATAGTTTTAGATTCTGAATTGTTTTTAAGATTATTTTTAAGTAATCTCTACATCCAAACTCACAACCCCAAGATCAAGAGTCACATGTTTTACTGACTGAGTCAACCAGGTGCCCCTAGATTCTGCATTTTTATTTCCATTTTATTATAAGCACTTATAACATTATTCTTTGATAATTACATTTGAGAAGAGTCTCTACTCTCAATTTTACCTTTCAAATATCTTTCAAATTGATCTTCTTCTTTCAATCAGCACTGCCACCATCCTAGTTTAAGCTTCCATAATCTTACCTTGATTGCTTGTTTTTTTAACTTCTCTCTGCCCTTCTCCCCTAATCCGTTTTCTATCCTCTGCAGGGATTCTTAAACTCTTCTTATGACACATATCCCTTGTACCTTTAGTGAAACCTATGGAGTCCTTCTGAGAATAACATTTTAACATGTGTACCTACAGGGCGCCTGGGTGGCGCAGTCGGTTAAGCATCCGACTTCAGCCAGGTCACGATCTCGCCGGTCCGTGAGTTCGAGCCCCGCCTCAGGTTCTGGGCTGATGGCTCGGAGCCTGGAGCCTGTTTCCGGTTCTGTGTCTCTCTCTCTCTCTGCCCCTCCCCCGTTCATGCTCTGTCTCTCTCTGTCCCAAAAATAAATAAACGTTGAAAAAAAAATTTTTTTTTAAAAAAAATGTGTACCTACAGGGCTGTCTGTGTGGCTCTCAATTGGGCATCTGACCCTTGATCTTGACTCAGATCATGATCTCTTTGTTCATGAGTTTGAGCCCCACATTGGGGCTCTGTGCTGATGGCACAGAGCCTGCTTGGGATTCTGTCTCTCCTTCTCTCAGCCCCTCACCTGCTTTTATGCTCTCTATCTCTCTTAAGATAAATAAATAAACTTAAAAATATGTGTAACTACAAGGGAAAACGATATACTAATAAGAATATTATTTTTTAAAAATTTGTGATATTTTAATGTATGTACCTCATCTTCATTATTTTTTTTAACGTTTTATTTATTTTTGAGAGCGCAAGCGGGGTAGGGGCAGAGAGAGTGGGGGACAGAGGATCCAAAGCAGCCTCTGTGCTGAGAGCAGTGAGCCTGATGCGGGGCTCAAACTCTCATGTGAGAGCATGACCTGACCCGAAATCGGATGCTCAACTGACTGAACCACCCAGGTGCCTCTATACATCATTATTAATTCATTAAATAACAAGATCTAGCAATGTTTCTAAAACTTCCGTAATTTTAATTAAGTTTTTACATTTAATGGATTCTATTTTAATTTTTTATTTTTTTTAAGTTTTTATTTAAATTTCAGTTAACATTAGTGTTATATTAGTTTCAGGTGTATAATATAATGATTCAGCAATTCCATAAATCACCTGGTAGTCATCACAAGTGCACTCCTTAATTCCCATCACCTATCTCCCTTCTGGTAACCATCAGTTTGTTCTGTACAGTTGAATCTGTTTCTTGTTTTGTCTCTCTCTCTCTCTCTCTCTCTCTCTCTCTCTCATTTTTTTCCCTCCCTTTGCTTCTTTGTTTTGTGTTTTAAATTCCACATATGAGTGAAATCATATGGTATTTTCGGATGGAAAATACTGTCTTTTCTGACAGACTTATTTATCATAATACTCTCTCACTCTACCCATGTTGTTAAATGGCAACAACAATGCAAAAGATTTCGTTCTTTTTATGGGTGATTAATATTCCGTTGTATACATATACACCACATCTTCTTTATTCATTTATCAATGGATGGACATGAGCTATTTCCATAATTTGGCTATTGTAAATAATGCTGCTTTAGGGCCGCCTGGGTAGATTAGTCAGTTAAGCATCCGACTTTGGCTCGGGTCATGATCTCACGGTTTGAGCCCTGTGTCAGGCTCTGTGCTGACAGCTCAGAGCCTTGAGCCTGCTTTGGATTCTGTGTCTCCCTCTCTTTCTGTCCCTTCCCCACTTGCGCTCCTGTCTCCCTCTCAAAAATTAATAAACGTTAAAAAAATCTTAAAAACAAAAAATAATGCTACTTTAAACATCGAAGTGCATGTATCCTTTTGAATTAGTACTTTTGTATTCTTTAAATACCTAATAGTGTGATTGCTAGATCATAGGGTACAAAACGTTCATAAATTAACTAACTGATGGATTGGGGCATGGAGCCCAATACAGGGGTTGAACTCATAACCTTGAGATCAAGACCTGAGCTGAGATCAAGAGTTGGATGCTTAACCAACTGAACCACCCCGGTGCCCCAAAACTTCCATAATATTAAAGTAATGGCATTATGAGGGACAAAACCATTATTTTGAGAGTTTTGTGATAAGCGTCATATGATGTGTACATATTTGAAATTTGTATCGATGACAGAGTCAAAGGACCTATGTTCACAAGTAAAAGAAATGCTAAATTTCAATCAGGGGTGAGTAAAAAATAAAGATTTTTCTCCTTCATTCAATTTCATGAACTCCTGGATTCTAGGTAGAGACCCTTTTGTGTCTGTGGACTTGAGATTCAAAACCTGTGAGAATAGGTATTTTCAAAATGCAATTCTTAGTTTAATTTTTTAAAAATGTTTTTATTTATTTTTAATTTTTTTTAATGTTTATTTATTTTTGACAGAGAGAGACATAGTGCAAGCAGGGGACAGGCAGAGAGAGAGGGAGACACAGAATCTGAAGCAGCCTCCAGGCTCCGAGCTGTCAGCACAGAGCCTGATGTGGGGCTTGAACCCACGGACCGTGAGATTATGGCCCGAACCTAAGTCCAGTGCCCAACCAACTGAGCCACTCAGGCACCCCTGTTTTTATTTATTTTTGAGAGAGAAAGAGAGACACAGAGCGTGAGTGAGGGAGGGGCAGAGAGAGAGGGAGACACAGAATCTGAAGCAGGCTCCAGGCCCTGAGGTGGCAGCACAGAGCCCAACACAAGGCTCAAGCTCGTGAACCATGAGATCATGACCTGAGCCAAAGTCGGACACTTAGCCAACTGAGCCACCCAGGTGCTCCTGCAATTCTTATTTTATTATTTCCTTAATCAGAAACCTCCACTGGCTTCCCTTTGCTCTTGGGACAAATTCCAGAATATTTAATGTAAGTTTTAAAGGCCATTTGTGATTTAGCTTGCCTACTTTTCCACCCTCATTTCTCATTCTTATTTGTGCTTATACTCTAGCCATATTGGTTTTCTTTTAGTTTTATACTTTGTTCTCTCCTGTCTCAAGGCCTCTGTATATGCTGTTCTCATCGCTTAGATTGTCTCCTCTAACTACTCACATACCTAGTAAATGCAAGTTCATCTTTTAGCTCTTAGTTTGAATGTCACTCCTCAGGGAAACCATCTCTAATTATTCCACTGTCCCCTTTTAGATGCTGTCATAACAGTCTGTACTTTTCCTTCACAACACTTTCCATTTTGTTAATTACATTTTGTGTAATTCTTTGAATGTCTGTGTCCTAAACTGTATGCTCTATGCAGGGAAGGACTATTCTGTATTAATTATGTCTGTATACTTGGCTCTTGGTGTGGAATAGATTCTTAGTAAACATTTATTAAAACTAACAAGGTTGGGGCACCTGGGTGGCTCAGTTGATTAAGTGTCCAGACTTTTAAAAAAATTAGCAAAAAAAAAACCAAAAACAAAACCTGACCAGTTTAAAGTTCTTTAGTCATTGTCTCCTTTGTTTTCTCTATGAGTCAAACTCATCTCTCTATTTAAAAAAATATGTATTTTTTGGGGCTCCTGGGTGGCGCAGTCGGTTAAGCGTCCGACTTCAGCCAGGTCACGATCTCGCGGTCCGTGAGTTCGAGCCCCGCATCAGGCTCTGGGCTGATGGCTCAGAACCTGGAGCCTGTTTCCGATTCTGTGTCTCCCTCTCTCTCTGCCCCTCCCCCGTTCATGCTCTGTCTCTCTCTGTCCCAAAAATAAATAAATGTTGAAAAAAAAAATTTTTTTTTAAATATGTATTTTTTTAATGTTTATTTTTGAGAGGGAGACAGAGTGCAAGTGGGGGAGGGCAGAGAGAAAGAGGTAGACACAAATCCAAGGCAGGCTTCAGGCTCTGAGCTGTCAGCACAGAGCCCAACGCAGGGCTCAATGCGCTAACCCTGAGATCATGACCTGAGCTGAAGTCGGATGCTTAACTGACTTAGCCACCCAGGTGCCCCATCTTCTCTCTTAAGAAATAGGTTTCTCGGGCGCCTGGGTGGCTCAGTCGGTTAAGTGTCCGACTTCACCTCAGGTCATGATCTCGCAGTCCGCGAGTTCGAACCCCGCGTCCAGCTCTGGGCTGATGGCTCAGAGCCTGGAGCCTGCTTCTGATTCTGTGCCTCCCTGTCTCTCTGCCCCTCCCCCGTTCATGCTCTGTCTCTCTCTGTCTCAAAAATAAATAAAAATTAAAAAAGAAAAAAAAAAGATTTAAGAAATAGGTTTCTCATGTTGCCTGGCCAACTCTACTCTAGTATCCAGTTTAGTTATGTACCCTTCTTCATGCACCTTCTTTAAACTACAGTAACAACCTGACATGACAAAATTAAATTGATTTTCTTATCTTTCTCCCTTCTTAGATTGTGTTTTCCATCTCCTTTTTTCTTATCTTTGTGCTTCAAAATGTAGTTATTTATTTTGTTGTATGTTTGATGTAGCTCCTTGGAAATAGGATTATCTTACAGTGTGAAGATTAAGCTTGGGCAAGAAGCTTTGAATCTTGCTTCTACCATTTAGTATCTGCATGATGGTTTGTATGTTACTTGGCCTTTCTGAGCTTTCATTTCCTTATCTTAATAACATCTACATTACAAATTTCCTGTGAGGATGATGTGAAATAATGATTTAAAATTCCCAATTACAGGTCTTAGGACACAGTAACTACTACTCAAGAAATAGCTCTCTTTTTTTTTGTTTGTTTGTTTGTTTGAAAAGTAGATTTTCTTTCTTTCTTTTCTGAGGGATGGGGGACAGAGGGAGAGAGAGAATCTTAAGAGAGATGCACGGCTCCATCTCACAACCACCATGAGATCATGACCTGAGCTAAAATCAAGAGTCAGATGCTTAACTGACTGAGCCATCCAGGTGCCCCCACATGGGTCAGTTTTATTTTCTTTACCTTCTCATCTTCTATTACTTTGTTCATTTCTTCTAAAAATGTTCTTAAATGCACATTATAAGCCCTTCTGTAACTTTTTTGAGTTATAGAATACCTGAAAGCCATTAAGAGGATGCATAATTGACTCTTAACTACTTTTTAAAAATAACATTTAATAAGTACTTCATGCCATTTTTTCCTTATCAGAGTTTTGTTTGAAACTAATACTTTCTATTCAAGACTTGAGGCTGAAAAAAACAAAACAAAACAAAACTTGAGGCTGGCTTGCTGAGTTTACTGGAAGCATTAATACATTGACTCCTCTGCACAGTTTTCCTCCTAAAAACAGACGAAACAAGGCCTTTATCCATGGCTGGATGTTGATTAGTCTCTCTCCTTCCAGTTCCTATTTCTACTGGCCCGTCAAGAGACTTATATACCAAATCTCCACCCTCTCATTGTTATCATTCCTGTTTGGTGTGTCAAACAATCCTTATTAGCTTTGTTCACATCAAGTTCTCAAGGCCTATTAGGCTTCCCACTTGGGTTGTCATGCCTGTTTTGTCATCCCTCATTGTCCTCCCTGGAAGCAGTTAGGTTGCCTTTCTCTGAACATTCACAAGTCAGAATCTTCTTTTCTGTTCTGTTTAAATACCTAACATTTGCCAGTAACCAACATCTTTTCGTATTTAATTGTATAACTCCAGGGAGTTTTGCCCATTTCTCCTTGCTTTGCTTTCAGTGGTGACAGAAATACCTTTTTTTAAAGTAATATTTATTGTAAGCCTTAATTATTCTTTCTTCTGTGCTTCAAACTAAGTAATTCTAACTTTTTAATCTTTTATCATAGGCTCTATTTCCCAAACTTTCTTCTTTGCTTTTGTTCTGTATTCCAGATTTTTCTCCTACCTGATTAAAGGCAAATCAAGATGGAAAATTATTTCCAAATTTTCATGTTTCTTGCCATCATAGTTTTAAGTTTTGGTTCATAGACTGGGTCCAAATGTGAGAAATATATTTTGAGTTTATATTGTCAATCCCGTAGTACAAGCAAGTTACTTAGTCATCAGAAATACTAGTTAAATGTTTAATCAGGAAGAATATGACTAGAGGGTGCTGCTGTCAGAACATCTTCCTTTTCCTTACCAATATTTTTTCTTTGAAGGAAGAGTGCTGTTACCAGAGTTATTCCCCCCCAAAATAAATGTTACTTTATATTCACATAATAATCTTTTTGCCTTTTTTTGTTTTTGTTTTTTTGTCCAGATCTGAGTTCTTTGTTCGGATTCTTCTCTAATCCTTTCAAACCTCATCCTTTGACTTCTGGTTCCTTCCTGTCCTGACCATCTTTGCTCCAAGGCTGTGTGTAAACCTCCACTTTAATTCTGTGAGTGTAACTTCTCTATTCTCTGTGCTGAAACCCCATATTCTCCTGTCACTTGTGGGAAAAATTCTGATTTAATAACTATTTCTGGATTTGTAATTTAGGACTATTATCCAGAATCTTCTTAATTGACAGCTTAGTAATAGTTAATAGTGAAAATTGTTGAGTTTGTTGGTCCAGTGGATTGTATGAACTCATTTAAGCCTCACAACAATTTTATAAATAGGTGTTGTTATTTACCCTTTTTTACAGATGAGGAACCATAGAGCGGTTAAATTAACCAGTCCAAGGTCATATAGCTCGTAAATAGTAGGATCAGGATATCATTCCAGTCTGGCACATTTCTTCTCTAGCTTGTTCTGCTACCCTGGGATGTAGTTTTGCTTGGCTAGGTTTTTTTTTTTCCCCTTTTTTAAAAAATCTTTTTTAAGTTTGCAGTCACAATAATAACCTAATGCAAGGTGGAATTGAAAATCATTTGTTTCTCTGAAATTCTAATAATTTCACAATAATTACCTAAAGACTTTCTTTTTTTAAAGATTATTTATTTATTTTGAGTGAGAGAGAGAGAGAGAGAGTACAAATGAGGGAGACAGAGAGTGGGAGAGAGAGAATCCCAAGCAGGCTCCATGCTGTTGGTACAGAGCCTGATGTGGGGCTTGATCCCATGAACCATGATATCATGACTTGAGCCAATGCTCAACTGACTGAGCCACACAGGAGCCCCCTCCCCCCCCCCCCCCCCCCCGGATTTAATTTAAATGAAAGATCCCAGGATTCCCTTTTTTTTTTTTTTTTAATGTTTATTTTTGAGATAGAGACACAGCACGAATGGCGGAGAGGCAGAGAGAGAAGGCAACGCAGAATCTGAAGCTGGCACCAGGGTCTCAACCTGTCAGCACAGAGCCGGACGTGGGGCTCAAGCCCACAAACTGCGAGATCATGACCTGAGCCAAAGTCAAACATTCAACTGGCTGAGCCACCCAGGTGCCCCCTCGGATTTCATTTAAAAACCAACTACATATAAACTCTTTTATACGTTATTAGAAATATAAGCTCCAGGGGCACTTTCCCTCACTTTCTCTCTCTCTCTCAAAAATAAATAAACATTAAAATAAATTTAAAGAAATAGAAGCTCCAAAAGAAAAATGGCTAAAGATGTGAACATGGAGTACATTGAAGAAAACATGTTAAATGGCCTCTAAATATTTGAAGCTTGTCTAAACCCTACCAGTAATTAGCAAAATAAGCCAATTAAAGCCATGTTGAGATATTTTTTACCTGTTAGGCTGACAGGGTCTTTTTTTTTTAATGACAATACCTACTTATATCAGAGGTGTGGGAAATGGGTACTTTGATATTGCTGATAACAATATAAATTGATAAGTGCTTCTGCAAGGCAGCATGGCTATATATATCAAAAGATTAAAAAATGATTACTATTTAACTCAGAAATTTCATATGTAAGGGAAGCCAAATGGAAATAGATGTATGTACAAAGATGATTACTGAAGCATTGTTTATTATAGCAGAAATTGGAAATACTTAAATGTCCAATAGTAGAGGATTATTTAAATGATAGTGAATCCTTACAATGGATCAGAATAAAGACATTAAAAAGACGGCAGACGTTTATTTATTAATATATGGGGATTATTTTAAGATGGTGTTTGGGCTGGCATAACAAAGTATCACAAACTTGATGGCTTAAAAAACAGAAATATATTGTCTCACAGCTCTGGAGGCTAGAAATCCAAGATCAAGGTGTCAGCAGGGTTGACTCCTTCTGAGGACTGTGAGGGAGAATCTGTCTTGTGTTTCTTCCTGGTTTCTGGTTTTGCTGGCAATCTTTGGTGTTCCTTGTCTGGTAAGATGTATCACTCCATTCTCTGCCTTCATGTTTATAAGGAGGTCTCCATGTGTGTATCCTTTTTTTATAAGGACGCAGTCATATTGTATCAAGATCCACCCTAATGTGCTCATCATCTTGCACATCTGTAAAGAGCCTCTTGCCAAAAAAGGTCCCATCCACAGGTACGTGGGTTAGGACTGTAAGATTTTTTTGGGGGGATACAATTCAACCCATAACATAATGGTAGGTGAAAAAACCAGCATACAAAACAGTTTGTATAGTATTAGTACATTTTCCAAAGTATATCTATATACACACATGTATGCACATTTATAGATGGATACTCATCCCATAGAAAAACATATGAAGGGGCGCCTGGGTGGCGCAGTCGGTTAAGCGTCCGGCTTCAGCCAGGTCACGATCTCGCGGTCCGGGAGTTCGAGCCCCGCGTCAGGCTCTGGGCTGATGGCTCGGAGCCTGGAGCCTGTTTCCGATTCTGTGTCTCCCTCTCTCTCTGCCCCTCCCCCGTTCATGCTCTGTCTCTCTCTGTCCCCAAAATAAATAAACGTTGAAAAAAAAAATTTAAAAAAAAAAAAAAGAAAAAGAAAAACATATGAAAAGCTAGGTACAAAAATGTTATAAGTAGTTATCTCCATCTGGGTTAAATTTAGGGTGATTTAAGTTAATTTCTATATTTTCATTTATATTATTTTACTTTCTTTTCATTGACTTATACAATTCAGGAAAACTGAACTCAGCTATCAGGGATAGTCTGAATATTTGAATTTTCATTAGGAACAAAGCTTAATAATTCATTGAATAATTAAAACCAAAACTGAGTTTATTCTAAGAACAAAGCCTTTTATTTATGGACTTTTTAGGACTGTATATTTGGTTTCCTTTATTTTTCTGGAAACTGCTAATATGCAGGAGTTGATTTGGGAAGAATTATGTTCCTTGCTGGTTACTGTGTTGTTCAGTATTTTTCATCAGAGTTGTTTTTTGTTTTTTGTCTTTTGAAAAATTAAAAAAAAACTGTTCTTTGTAAAAAGCCGAATTTTATGAAATGAAAGATCTGATGATCAACGACTTTACATTTAGTTACATTTACTTATAGTTGGGACATATATTACTAGTAAAACAGACTTGAATATTTAAAGAAGTATCTATTAACTTCTGAGAGAGTTCTCTTAGTCTTGTCAGAAACATAACTTACTCTTTGTAGTAGATACAGGACAGTCATTTTGAAAAAGAGAGTTGGTTATATTCACTAAAAATTTATTGAGCATCTAAGATTTGCCAGACACTGCTAGGTACTAGGATTGATTACCAGTATAAAAAGCTACCCTCAAGAAGGTTTATGTCTAATGGTTATCAAGTACTGGGTCTTTAAATAATATAGTGATGCTACATAAATGCATTCCTTTTGTTAAATGTTGGAACCAGTCTCAAACTGAGTTTCTGACAGCAAACTTTTTACCACTTTCTATTTCTCTTACTCTTAAGTCTACTCTTGGCCTATATCCTGACCCTTAATCTCAAAACACCTTCTATTTTTGAAGTTCCAATTGTCTTCTGATTTTAGTTTCCCAACAAGAACATAATTGGTTAGTCTAAGAGTATATGTTCTTACCTTTTTTACTTATATAAAGAGAAGCATAATGGTTGACAGCTTGGACTCTTCATCACACTACCTGGGTTGGAATACGAATTCTTTGATTTTTGTTGTGTAGCCTTGGGCATGTTACTTTTTGTCTGATACATTTCCTCATTTATAAAATGAGGGTAATAACGGTTACTTGTCTCATAGTATTAAGGATTAAATGAATTCATACATTAGAAGATGCTTCCAAATAGTTTTCCAGAGTAGTTTTACCACTTACAGTCTCATGGCAGAGTATGAGCATTCTCCTTTTTCTGCATCCTCACTGTTCCTTGGTATTGGTAGATGTATAGAGGTTTCTCATTGTGATTTTAATTTGTATTTTCCTGATAGCTAATAAAATTGAACATTTTTTTAATTTGTTAACTTTGAGGTAGTGTTACTTAAAATCTTTTCACCATTTTTCTTTGGGGTCTTCTCTATTTTTGATTTTTAAGAGGTCTTAAAAATTTCCAAATTTAAGAACTTTATTGAAATATTAATTATCTTCCTCTGTGGCTTGGTTTTATATGCTCTTAACTTCATCTTTTGATGAACAGATACTAATGTTAGTGTAGTCAACTTATTCTTTTACCTTTTTGTTACTGCATTTTGTGTCCTATGTAAGAAATTTTTTTTTTTTTAATTTTTTTTTTTCAACGTTTATTTATTTTGGGGACAGAGAGAGACAGAGCATGAACGGGGGAGGGGCAGAGAGAGAGGGAGACACAGAATCGGAAACAGGCTCCAGGCTCTGAGCCATCAGCCCAGAGCCTGACGCGGGGCTCGAACTCCCGGACCGCGAGATTGTGACCTGGCTGAAGTTGGACGCTCAACCGACTGCGCCACCCAGGCGCCCCAATAAATTTTTTTTTAATTTCAAGTTTTTATTTAAATTTTGGTTAGTTAACATGTTATGAAGATATTCGTCTGAGTTTTGTTTTGAGGCTTTTACTGTTTAATTTTTACACTTAGATCTATAATACATTTTGTGTTTATTGTGTAAATAATGAGGAAGGGAGTTAACATTCATATTTTTCTAGGCAGTTATCCAGTTGGTCCAGCATAACCTATTGAAAAGATCATCCTTTCTTTATTATACTGTAATGTTACCTTTATCATAAACCAGGTGATTGTATAGGTCACTTGTTTTATGTAAAGTTATCTTTACGTGTTACGGAATCTTCTACTCCATGAACATGGAAGAGTACACTTCCACTTATTTTGGTCTTTAGTTTTTCTCAATATATATATTTTTTTACTTTTCAGTGTAAAGGTCATGTCTTTTATTAAAGTTACTTCTAGATATTTAGTGGGGCTTTGATGCTGTCGTAAATGGTACTGTTTTTAAATTTCTTTTTTTGCTGATACATACAACTGATTTTTTTGCATATTGACCTTGTAGTCATTAACCTTGCCAGATTTCCTTATTAACTCTAATGGTTTATCCTGGTATTTGAGATCAATGGACAGTTTTCTTTTCCATTTCTACTACCTTTTCTTTCTTTTCTTGTTTTCTTGCCAAACATTCTGTTATATTTTTAATGTCCTTAGGCTCTGTAGTACCTTCCCTCTCTTGTTTCTTTTTAAAAAAAATTTTTTTTTAAATGTTTATTTATTTTTGAAACAGAGACAGAGCTTGAGTGGGGGAGGGACAGAGAGAGAAAGGGAGACACAGAATCTGAAGCAGGCTTCAGGCCCTGAGCTGTCAGCACAGAGCCCGACACGAGGCTTGAACTTGTGAACCCCATATCTTGTCCTATGCAATTCAATTCTTGATTAGTGTTTCTAATGGTCTTTTTTTTTTTTCTTTTTAAGATTTTTATTTATTTATTTCTTGAGAGAGAAAGAGACAGTGTGAGTAGGGAAGAGCAGAGAGAGGGAGAGAATCCCAAGCAGGCTTCACAATGCTAGAGCAGAGCACTACGTGGGGCTCAAACTCAAGAACCATGAGACAATGACCAAAGCCGAAATCAAGAATCAGCTTACCTGACTGAGCCACTACGTCTCCCCTAAAGATCTTTATTATTGTGGGTCCAGTCAGGAGAGAGAAAGCACACAATTATTTAAATAGGAAAAGTTTAATATAAAGAATTATTAGCTATAATAGGACTGCAGTAATGAGAGGTTGGCTAGTCAGAAGTAAACAGAACTCTAAAGAATATAGGATAGCAGGTATAGGAAGCAGTCACCAATTCTAGGGCTGAGACAGAGGGCCCATGCCCCCAGGACTGAGACCCAGACTCTGTTTTAAGGGGCACAGATGTGAATGGGAGCTCTTGAAATCAGATTCTTTTTTTTTCTTTTTTTAAAAATTTATTCTCAGGTTAGTTAATACACAGCGTAGTCTTGGCTACGGGAGATTCATCACTTATATTTAACACCCAATGTTCATCCCAACAAGTGCCCTTCTTAATGCCTATCACACATTTTCCCCATCAACCCTCAGTTTGTTCTCTGTATTTGAGTCTCTTACAGTTTGCCTCCATCTCTGTTTTTATCTTTTTCTTCCCTTCCCCTATGATCATCTGTTAAGTTTCTCAAATTCCACATATGAGGGAAATCATATGATATCTTTCTTTCTCTGACTATTTTGCTTAGCATAATACTCCCCAGTTCCATTCATGTTGTTGCAAATGGCGAGATTTCATTCTTCTTTATCACTGAGTAATATTTCATTGTGTATATATCTTCATCCATTCATCAGTTGATGGACTTTTGGGCTCTTTCCATAATTTGGCTATTGTTGATAGTGCTGCTATAAACATTGGGGTGCCTGTGCCCCTTCAAATCACCACTCCTGTATCCTTTGGATAAATACTTGGTAGTGCAATTGCTGGGTCATAGGATAATTCTATTTTTAATTTTTTGAGGAACCTCTACATTCTTTTCCAGAGTGGCTGCACCAGTGTCTATTCCCACCAACAGTGCAAGAGGGTTTCCCTTTCTCCACATCCTCTCCCACGTCTGTAGTTTCCTGAGTTGTGAATTTTAGCCACTCAGAGCGGTGTGAGGTGGTATTTCATTGTGGTTTTGATTTATATTTCCTGATGATGAGTGATGTTGAGCATCTTTTCATATGTCTCTTGGCCATCTGGATGTCTTCTTTGGTAAAGTGTCTATTCATGTCTTCTGCCCATTTCTTCATTGGATTATTTGTTTTTTTGGGTGTTGAGTTTGGTAGTTCTTCATAGATTTCTGATACTAACCCTTTATCTGATATGTGATTTGCAAATATCTTCTCCCATTCCATCAGTTGCCTTTTAGTTTTGTTGTTTCCCTTGTTGTGCAGAAGCTTTTTATCTTCATGAGGTCCCAGTGGTTCATTTTTGCTTTTGTTTCCCTTGCCTTCGGAGACATGTCAAGTAAGATGTGGCTGTAGCTGAGGTCAAAGAAGTTGCTGCCTCTTTTCTCCTTTAAGATTTTGATGATTTCACGTCTAACATTTAGGTCTTTCATCCATTTTGAATTTATTTTTGTGTATGGTGTAAGAAAGTTGTCCAGTTTCATTCTTCTGCATGTCGCTGTCCTATTCTCCCAGCACCATTTGCTAAAGAGGCTGTCTTTTTTCCATTGGATACTCTTTCCTGCTTTGTCAGACGTTAGTTGGCCACACATTTGTGGGTCCAGTTCTGTGTTCTCTATTCTATTCCATTGGTTTATGTGTCTGTTTTTGTGCCAATACCATACTGTCTTGATGATTACAGCTTTGTAGTAGAGGCTAAAGTCGGATTGTGATGCCTCCCATTTTGGTTTTCTTTTTCAACATTACTTTGGCTATCTGGGGTCTTTTGTGGTTCCATACAAATTTTAGGATTGTTTGTTCTGGCTTTGAGAAGAATGCCAGTGCAATTTTGATTGGGATTGCATTGAATGTGTAGATAGCTTTGGGTAGTATTGACATTTTAACAATATTTATTCTTCCAATCCATGAACACGGAATGTTTTTCTATTTCTTTTTGTCTTCTACACTTTCCTTCATAAGTTTTCTATAGTTTTCAGCATACAGATCTTTTACATCTTTGGTTAGGTTTATTCCTAGGTATTTTATGGTTCTTGGTGCAATTGTAAATGGGATCAATTTCTTGATTTCTCTTTCTGTTGCTTCATTATTGGTGTATAGAAATGCAACCAATTTCTGCACATTGATTTTGTACCCTGTGACTTTGCTGAATTCATGTATCAGTTCTAGCAGGCTTTGGGTGGAGTCTTTTGGGTTTTCTATGTAGAATACCATGTCATCTACAAAGAGTGAAGGTTTGACTTCTTTGTCAATTTGGATGTGTTTTATTTTGTTTTGTTGTCTGATTGCTGAGGCTAGGACTTCAAACACTATGTTAAACAACAGGGGTGAGAGTAGGCATCCCTGTTGTGTTCCTGATCTCAGGGGGAAAGCTCTCAGTTTTTCCCCATTGAGGATGATATTAGGTGTGGGTCTTTTATATATGGCTTTTATGATGTGAAGGTATGTTCCTTATATCCTGACTTTCTTGAGGGTTTTTTTTTTTTAATATGAAATTTATTGTCAAATTGGTTTCCATACAACACCCAGTGCTCATCCCAACAGGTGCCCTTCTCAATGCCCATCACCCACTTTCCCCACCCTCTCACCCCCATCAACCCTCAGTTTATTTTCAGTTTTTAAGAGTCTCTTATGGTTTGCCTCCTCTCTCTCTGTAACTTTGTTTTGTTTTTCCCCTTCCCCTCCCCCATGGTCTTCTGTTAAGTTTCTCAGGATCCACGTAAGAGTGAAAACATATGGTATCTGTCTTTCTCCGTATGACTTATTTCACTTAGCATAACACTCTCCAGTTCCATCCACGTTGCTACAAAAGGCCATATTAAGGGTTTTCGTTAAGAAAGGATGCTGTATTTTGTCAAATGCTTTTTCTGTATCCATTGACAGGATCACATGGTTTGTATCCTTTCTTCTGTTAATGTGATGTATAATGTTGATTGATTTGCGAATATTCAACCAGCCCTGCAGTCCAGGAATGAATCCCACTTAATCATGGTAAATAATTCTTTTAATGTACTGTTGAATTCGATGTGCTAGTATCTTGTTGAGAATTTTTGCATCCATGTCATCAGCGATATTGGCCTTTAATTCTCCTTTTTAGTGGGATCTGTGTCTGCTTTTGGAATCAGGGTAATGCTGGCTTCATAGAATGAGTCTGGAAGCTTTCCTTCTTTTTATATTTTTTGGAACAGTTTGAAAAGAATAGGTATTGACTGTGCTTTAAATGCCTGGTAGAATTCCCCTGGGAAGCCATCTGGCCCAGGACTCTGATTTGTTGGGAGGTTTTTGATAACCAATTCAATTTCTTCACTGGTTATGGGTCTGTTCAAATTTTCTATTTTTTCCTGTTTGAGTTTTGGTAGTATGTGAGTATCTAGGAAATTGTCTTTCTTTTAGATTGTCTAGTTTGTTGGCATATAATTTTTCATAATATTATCTAATAATTGTTTGTATTTCTGTGGTGTTGGTTGTGATCTCTCCTCTCTTTCATTTGTGATTTTATTTATTTGGGTCCTCTCTTTTATTTTTGAGGAGTTTGGCTAGGGGTTTATCAATTTTGTTTATTTTTTCAAAACACTGACTCTTAGATTCATTGATCTGTTGTACTGGGTTTTTTTTTTTTTTTTTTTTTTGGATTCTATATTGTTTATTTCTGCTGTAATCATTACTGTTTCTCTTCTTCTGTTGGCTTTGGGCTTTCTTTGCTGCTGCCTTTTCTAGCTCCTTTAGATGTAAGGTTAAGCTGTGTATTTGGGATCTTTCTTGCTTCTTGAGATAGGCCTGAATTGCAATGTATTTTCCTCTTAGGACTGCCTTTGCTCCATTCCAAAAGATTTGGACTGTTGTGTTTTCATTTTCATTTGCTTCCATATATTTTTAAGTTCTTCTTTAATTTCCTGGTTGACCCATTCATTCTTTAATAGGATATTCTTCAACCTCCCTGTATATGGGGGCTTTCCGAATTTTTTATTGTGGTTGATTTCAAGTTTGATAGTGTTGTGATCTGAAAAATATGCATGGTATGATCTCAATCCTTTTATAGTTGTTGAGGGCTGTTTTGTGACCTAGTACGTGATCTCTTTTGGAGAATGTTCCATGTGCACTCAAGAAGAATGTGTATGTTGCTGCTTTAGGATGAAAAGTTCTGAATATACCTGTTAAGTCCTTCTGGTCCAGTGTGTAATTCAAAGCTATTGTTTCCTTATTGATTTTCTAGATGATATGTCCATTGCTATAAGTGGAGCATTAAAGTCCCCTACAATCACAGTATTATTATCTATACATTTGTTTATGTTTGTGCCTAATTGATATATATATTTGGGTGCCTCCACATTGGGGGCATAAACATTTACAATTGTTAACTCTTCTTGATGGATAGACTAATTAATTATATGTATAATTTTATACACACACACACACATATATATATATATGTATATGTATATATATATATATATATATGTAATAATGCCATTCTTCATGTCTTGTTATAGTCTTTGTTTTAAAATCTAGTTTGTCTGATACAAGTATGGCTACTCTGGCTTTCTTTTGACGTCCAGTAGCATGATAGACAGTTCTCCATCCCCTCACTTTCTTTCCTTCTTCTTCTTTTTTTTTTTTAATGTTTATTTCTGAGAGACAGAGCATGAGTGGTGGAGGGGGAGAGAGAGAAGGAGACACAGAACTCCAGGCTCTGTGCTGTCAGCACAGAGCCCAATGCAGGGCTTGAACCCATGAACCATGAGATCATGACCTGAGCTGAAGTCTGACACTTAACCAACTGAGCCACCCAGGTGTCCCATCCATCCCCTCACTTTCAATCTGTGGTGTCCTCAGGTGTAAAATGAGTCTCTTGTAGGCAGCATATAGATGGATCTTGTTTTTTTATCCATTGTGATACTCTTTGACTTTTGATTGGGTCATTTAGTCCATTTACATTCAGAGTGATTATTGAAAGTTATGGATTTAGTGCTATTGTGTTATCTGTAGGTTTCATGTTTGTGGTGATGTCTCTGGTCCTTTGTAGTCTTTGCTGCTTTCCACTCACAGAATCCCTCTTCAGATCACCTGCAGGGCTGGTTTAGTGGTCATGAACTCCTTTAGTTTTTGTTTGTCTGGGAAAGCCTTTCTCTCTCCTATTCTGAGTGACAGCCTTCCTGGATAAAGGATTCTTAGCTGCATGGTTTTCCTATTCATCACATTGGATATTTCCTGCCACTCCCTTCTGGTCTGCCAAGTTTCAGTGGACAGTTCTGCTACCATCCTTGTGTGTCTTCCCCTGTAAGTTAAGGACCATTTTTCCCTAGCTACTTTCAGAATCCTCTCTTTATCTTTGTGTTTTGCCAGTTTCACTATAATATGTCGTGGTGTTGATGTGTTGTTTTTGTTTTGTTGATTTTGAAGGGAGTTCAGTGTGCCTCATGGACTTGGATGCCTGTTTCCTTCCGCAGATTAGGGAAGTTCTCAGGTATAATTTGTTCAAATAAACCTTCTGCCCCTTTCTCTTGCCCTTCGTCTTCCGGAACTCCTATGATACAGACACTGTTTCATTTCATAGGATCACTTTGCTCTCTAACTCTCCTCTTGTGATCTAGTAATTTCCTTTCCCTCTTTTTTCAGCTTCATCATTTTCCATAATTTTGTCTTTTGTTTCACCTGTTTTCTGCTCTGCTTCTTCTTTACTTGCTGTCACTGTATCTAGTTTATTTTGCATCTCATTTGTAGCATTTCTTAATTCATTGTGACTAGTTCGTAGATCTTTAACCTCTGCAGATATAATTTCTCTTCTGTCTTCTATGCTTTTCTCAAGCCCACCTATTAGTCTTATGACTGTTATTCTAAATTCTTGTTCAGAAGTATTGTTTATATTTGTTTTGAGCAATTCTCTGGCTGCCATTTCTTCCTGAATTTTCTTCTTTTAAGGAGAGTTCTTCCATTTCGTCATTTTGGTTAGGTTTCTGTCTTTTATGTGTTTTCATAGCTTATGTGTTCTGCACTTGCAAGTACCACTATATTAAAAAGGGGTCATACACTGTCCAGGGCCTGGGACTTCAGAAATGTTTCTGGAGTGTGTTGCGTGCACTCTGTTGTGTTTTGGCTGCTCTATCGCACTGGTCAGTCCTCTGCAAAGCTCCTCCTTGCTTGTAGTAGTCGAGTGTTTGGACCTTCAACCAAGTGCACTTTGATTTGTTAATTGAAGTAACCCTTAAAAAAAGACGGAAAAGGGTGGTGGGGGAACCGGTGGTTGTGCTTGTCTGGAGGAGATGCCTGCTGCCTTGGGTCAGTTAGTCATCCTCTAGTGGATAAGCTGTTGCCAGGCATGGAGGGGTGGGGTTTGGTGTAAGTAGGTCCTGCCTCCACTGGGGGTTGCTGTGATGCTCTCCAAAGTCCCACTGTATTGGTATTGGGGAGAAAAATGGAGACACCCCAGTCTCTTTTCCCTGGACTGGATGTCTCAAACCACACTGTTCAAGCAGCCCTCAAAGAATAGCACAGGTTCAGTTTGCCCTGCTCCACAGTAATCCCGTGTCTTCTAGGTGCTCAGCCTGGGATTCAAAACCCGATGTCTTAAAGGGCCCTGTACCACTCAGACCATGTTCTGGTGTAGCACCCCTCAGTCAGCTGATAAAAGGCCTCTTTTGTCTTTGGGGAGGCAATAAACCCTCTTCCCACAGTACTTGAGGAAGGGGACTGTTCTCTCCCAGTGTGCCCCTGAGATCGCTACAGAGCCCAGGGGCTGGCTCTCTACCCACCCAGGCATGCGCATAGGGTAGCAGATTACATCTGGAGAAAGTCGAAAGAAAGTCGCACATTTTGCTACCTCTGAGTTTCAGCTCCTAAGGCTGTTTGCAAAATAGAAACTGGCAATCTATTTATTTCTCATTCCCCAGTCCGTGGTCTGGAGAGGTTTTCCTCTTGTGCTAAGTTGATACCAAAACCCTCTCACTTTCTCTCCCTTTTGTCTCTCCACAGAAGGGGTTCCCTCCCTTCCCTGCCTACTCCGTTTTATCTCTGCCAGTTCACACACACACATACACACACACACACACACACACACGCACGTTGATCCTGCCAAGCTGTCTCCCTCCACCTGTGGAGATCCTTGTGCAACTCCACAAATTGATTTCCTGGGTGTTCAAAGTGATCTGACCTCATTACAGCTGTGTTTGAGGGACAAGGGAAATCCCGGTCCCCTTACTTCACCATCTTAACTCCTCCCTCAAAATCAGATTCTTTACCTTCCTCAGAGGTTCTTCTTGCTGTTTGTTGTGCAGTGTTGCTGTTTGCTTATTTAGTGCCTTTCCTGTTTTTGTAAGGTCTGTATTCTTCTCATGTATGGCCACTGGAAGCATCTGTTCTGTTAGCTTAATGGTCAGCTGGTGTTGACAGATTTACCTTAAACACTTGACAAAAGAAAAGAAGAAAAGTAAAAAGAAAAAAACTCTTGGGGTACTGGGGTGCCTCAGTTGGTATAGCATCAGACTCTTGATCTCAGCTTAGGTCTTGATCCCATGGTCATTAGTTCAAGCCTCAAGACAGGTGCCACACTGGGCATGAAGCCATTTAAAAACAAAACAGAAACAAAAACTCTTCCAGTATTTGTAGACTGGCTTTGCATTTGGGCCCTCCTTTAACATTTATCTGGGCCTTTTATAAATCCACTTCAGCTTTCACTTCCTACTTGTATGGAGCCAAAAGACCTGTCAGCTGTGAAAGTTTACTCTTCTCCAGCCTTCTCTGAGCATATATCCTGCTCTTTGGCATGTGCATGGCTTTCTTAATAATCCTGGTATATGCAGAAACTTTCAAAAGATCTTATTCCCACATTTATCTCCTCTCCTAACTACTTCCTTCCCAGGCTTCTTAGTCTGTTATTTGCTTGTCTCAAATGTGGTTTCTTGCTCCAGCTGTTGTGGCCAATACCTGTGCCTTTAAATGTTTTCAGCACAAGCTACCCAAGAATGTGTCCTAGGAACACTCTGAGAATGTAGAGTTGTGCAAAATAAAGGAAAGCCTTTGCACCAGTCCTTGATGGGAGCTGCCAGGCAGATTGAGACTCACAACTACAGTTCTTTGAGAATAATGCCTGTATTGCTTCCTAGCACTCTGTAGCAGGAATGTGGACTGCTCTTGTCATAGCTGTTGCCTGTCTGGGGTTTGGAGATGGTAGGAAGGTTGTTTAAAATGCCACAGTGCTTACCGCAAAGTAGCAGCTTCTTTCTTCACCAGGCTTTCCCCTGGCTGCTGTAAGTTTTTGACTGTGTTATAGAGTTTTTTGGAAGCTGATTCTGAGTTTGGGCCAGCCCATTACTTGCTTTTGGAGAAGGAGAGAGTCTTGGGATTCCCTACCCCATTTTCAGTGACCATTTGATAACCAGTGGTGATCACGCTTTAATAACACTCCAAAGATGTCAGGTTTCTGTGTTGTCTGCAATGCTGTTGGCTTTTGGCTACCATGCTACTACTGAGCTGGAGAGAGAAGGGAGATGGAAATAACCTTAAGTTAAAACATCACAGGGGCAGCTGGGTAGCTCAGTCTGTTAAGTGTCTGACTTTAGCTCAGCTCATGATCTCTCGTTCCATGAGTTCGAGCCCCACATCAGGCTCTGTGCTGCAGCTTGGAGCCTGGAGCCTGCTTCAGATTCTGTGTCTCCCTCTCTCTTTACCCATCCCCCACTCATGCTCTATCTCTCTCAAAAATGAATAAACGTTCATTTTTTTTCTTTAAAGCATCACAGACCCCACTGTCCTACTGAGGTTCTGTAGTTTTTGTTGACTAGATACTTCTCAGTGGGCACTGGGTTCTGGTTAATTGCCACCGTGCTGAAATGATTGATTTTCATTGTTTCATTGGTGTGCATGTGTTAGCATTGTTTTAGAGGAAGAACAATATCAACAAGGTCCTCACTCCACCATTCTGGAAGTCATTCTTCTGGAACATTTTGAAAGAAAATAATAATAGGACACATTATAAACATAAAATAAATTTTCGAAGTTATGATAGTGGCATATGTGTAGTCAACAAAATAGACAATGTCCAGAAAAAGTCCCAAGTTCATGTGTGAATCTAGTATATAAAGAGTGAGTGGCATTTCAAATTAGTGGAAAAAAGACATACTTAATGGTTCAACAGAGTGTAAGCATTTTCAAAATTAAATGGAAAAATAAATAAATGGAATTCACTGTTAATACCAAAGTAAATTCTACTTTATTATGATTTAAGAGTTCGGAATCCTACTCGTGGCCTTTTTTTCTTTTTAATGTTTTTTATTTATTTTTGAGAGAGCGAGCACAAGCAGGGTAGGGACAAAGAGAGAGGGACAGAAGATCTGAAGCGGACTCTGTGCTGACCACAGAGAGAGGATTCGAGGGTTGAACTCATGAGCCGTTAGATCATGACCTGAGCCGAAGTCGATACTGAACCAACTGAGCCACCCAGGCGCCCTGTAAATTCTTTAAATGCAAGGATCGGGGTGCCTGGGTGGCTCAGTCGGTTAAGCATCAGATTCTTTATTTTGGCTCTGGTCATGATCTTGCAGTTTGTGAGTTTGAACCCCGCATCAGGCTCTGCAGTAACAGTGCAGAGCCTCCTTGGGATTCTCTCTTTCTCCCTTTCTGCCCTTCCCACACTCATGCTCACTTGCTTTCACTCTCTTTCCTTCAAAATAAATAAATACATTTTATTAAAAAATTAAAATGAATATAAGAATCAAGGTAAAGGCTCAGCATTGACCTATGATACTTGGAATAAATTCAAACAAATACCTCAACACTAAGATTGTAAATGATGAGGTTGTAGTTTTGTCACATGGCATTGGGCCTGATGACTTACTTAAAAAAGGATTAGATATTCAGGAGTAGATGGAGTGATGAAAAAGGTGCAGTCTGGCATTGTAGTCTGAGTGGGTGAACACTTAACACACAGTTAGGTTTCCCAGTTCTGTGCATGAAGCTGAGATGGTTGCAAGTTACATAGTTGTACTAGAATTGTTTTGAGACAAAATCTCATGCATACTAAGGAAAATAATGTTTTCTGAAGGAAAAAAACTTTCATGTTTAGACAAAGGAAATCTTACTGGTTTATCTTATATCTATTAATATGTTTTATTTTTTCCACAAAACTTTTAAAAAAATGTTTTTATGTTTATTTATTTTGTGAGAGAGAGCGTGCACAAGCAGGGGAGAGTCAGAGAGAGAGAGAGAGAGAGAGAGAGAGAGAGAGAGAGAGAGAGAAACCCAAGCAGGCTCCGATCTGTCAGCACAGAGGGCTGACATGGGTCTCGATCCCAGAAACTGTAAGATCATGACCTGAGCTGAAACCAAGAGCTAGATGTTCAACTGACTGAGCCACCCAGGCACTCAATCTATAAGAAAGCTTTTTTACCCCTAATATTTAGTTTTCATGTTTGAAACTTCTATAATTACCCATAAGTCAAACTTACATTAGCTCTTCCAGTTTTACCTAGAAATATTGTCACTTTAATGGTTTGTTTCCAAAATCTTTTTTCACCTTTTATTTTTTTTTTAATTTTTAAAATGTTTATTTATTTTTGAGAGAGAGAAAGAGAGATCAAATGTAAATGGGGGAGGGGCAGAGAAGGAGAGGGAGACACAGAATCTGAAGCAGGCTCCAGGCTCTGAGCTGTCAGTGCAGAGCCTGATGCAGGGCTCAAACTCACAGACTGCACGATCATGACCTGAGCTGAATTTGGACCTTTGACCAGTTGAGCCACCCAGGCGCCCCTTTTTTCATCTTTTAGTATGAAGTTATGTAAACTTGAGTAATAACTGTAGAATTCTAAGTTTTTAAAGTATCTGAAATTGTTTTGTCCATAACATGAAATTAATTAAAAATTTTTTTTAAGTTTTTATTTATTTTGAGAGAGAGAAAAGACATAAGCAAGGGAGGGGCAGAGGGGTGGGGGGAGAATGAGAATCCCAAGCAGGCTGTGCATTGACAGCAGTGAACCTGATGTGAGGTTCCAACTAATGCACCATGAGATCACAACCTGAGCTGAAGTTGGACACTTAACTGAGCCACCCAGGCGCCCCTGAAATTTATTTTTTAATAATGTAGCTCTGTTTTAATAATTATCTTCCTGTTTTCTTCATCTTCACCCATCTCAAAGAGATTTTTAAAGTATATTTGGGGCACCCAGTTGGCTCAGTCAGTTGAGTTTGATCTTAATTTAGGCTCAGGTTATGACCTCGTGGTTTGTGGGATTGAGCCCCGAGTTGGGTTCTGCACTAATAGTGTGGATCCTGCTTGGGATTCTCTCCCTTTCTCTCTCTGCCCCTCCCCTGCTTTCACATACATGTGTGCTTTCTCAAAGTAAACTTTAAAAAAGGTATATTTGTTAATCTTGATACTATGGAATCATTAAAGCTTCCCTTCCCTTTCTCAAAAAAAAAAAAGTACTCCAGATATGTTACTTTAAGTTGGTATAAACCTACGTAGTGCTAATCTTTTCATTTTAAACATTTATTCTATTTCTCACATTTAATTTTAATCCTTTATACTGTGACAAAACTTTCATGAATTTCATGTGGGAAAGGAACTTAAATTCATGTATATTACCTTACAAAAACTCTTCCTGCATTATATGATGTGGTTATAATTACCATATCACAGCAGCCATTCAAGGTAGATGTCATCCATGTATAATGGTTGAGACACCTGAACCTTGGAAGAGTTAAGCAAATTGCTCAAAGCCACAATGCTTCTAAGAGATAGAGCCTGAAGTAACACCAAGGTTTTTCTACTCCAAAGCTTTTGATCTATTTACTACCCATTGTTTTTATTCCACAAGGGATTTAATAAATATTTGTTGAATGAAGGAATGACGAAGAGACTATGAGAGGTTTCTGTCACTGGAGCATGTCTAAGGTTTTACATATTCATATATTTATCACAGGCATTCTGTGATGAACCTTTACTATTTTTAATTAGAGACTAAGATTAGGCTTAAGATTCTACCAGCTCTTGAATTTGTAATTTATATTTTCTCTTTTTATTATTGTGGTGGTTGTTTTGTTTTGTTTTGCAAATCAACCCTTTGACAGAATCTGAACCTGAATCCTTGAAGATATAATTACAGGTGGAGCCAAAGTTGCCTGACAGTTGAAATAAACGCCTGAATGTTTATTTTGATTACAGAGTTGCACTGTGAAATTAATCTACTTGCTGAATTTTTCTGGCAAGAAGAAATAGTACATCATTGTGGTTTTCTGTTCTCTTCCAGCTTTCAGAAGAATTATTAGATAAATGGCTCTCCTACCCAGATTCGCAGCATGTACCCCTCTGCCAGCATATGCTTGGTTTTGCTATGAAGTCTGTTACACAGATGGTGATGGGTAGTACATTTGAAGATGACCAGGAAGTCATTCACTTTCAGAAGAATCATGGCACAGTAAGTCTAGGGCCAAATTTAAAATTATTCTTTCAATCAAATTGGATAGTTGAATAATGTAGACTTTGCCTCTCAAGAAAAAGATGTCACATCCTGTAGTATAGAATTTCCGTTTGGGGCTAAATCAACAATGCAAGCAAAGATAATTGTATTTTTCAAAAATGTAAAAATTACTTTTTTTCAGCAGTTACTTTTTGAAATGTAAAAAGTGGGTGACTAAAGAAATTTCCTTTTAATACTTAGAAGAATGTTATAAAATGATACTGAATTCTAGAATAAAGAGAAAAACTTTAATAGAACTAGACTATGTCCCATATAGAAAGAAATTAAAGCCAGTAGAGCATTAAAATGAAATGAATATGATTTGAAGAAAGACTAATTCAGTCTAAAAATTATTTATTTTCTGTTTTTTTTCTAGATTCACATATGGAATTTATTTTCTTCTGTATTTTTATCAATTTCAGCATTCATGTGTTTAATCCCAATATTAAATTAATTTATTCAATTCAAATCATACTTAGGTCATTGGCCACATTTTGGGTCTCTGAGAAATTAATTATTCCTTATTTTATTCAAATCTATAAAAACATTTTGGTTAAATAACTGGGATAATGTGTTTAAAACAAAAATCATTAGAGGGGCACCTGGGTTGCTCAGTCGGTTGAGCGTCCGACTTCAGCTCAGGTCATGATCTCGCGGTTCATGAGTTAGAGCCCTGCATCAGGCTCTATGCTGACAGCTCAGATCCCGGAGCCTGCTTTGGATTCTGTGTCTCCCTCTCTCTCTGCCCCTCCCCCACTCATTCTCCCTCCCTCTCTCTCTCTTTCAAAAATAAATAAAATTTTTGGGGCGCCTGGGTGGTGCAGTCGGTTAAGTGTCCGACTTCAGCCAGGTCACGATCTCGCGGTCCGTGAGTTCGAGCCCCGCGTCGGGCTCTGGGCTGATGGCTCAGAGCCTGGAGCCTGCTTCTGATTCTGTGCCTTCCTCTCTCTCTGCCCCTCCCCCGTTCATGCTCTGTCTCTCTCTGTCCCAAAAAAAAAAAAAAAAAAAAAGTTGAAAAAAAAAAAAGTAAATAAACATTAAAAAAATTTTTTTTAAACAAAAATCACTAGGAACTGTGTTTTGATTCCCTGTTATTTAATATGCTTTTTTCCCATTAAAATGGTTTAATTTAGGGGCGCCTGGGTGGCGCAGTCGGTTAAGCGTCCGACTTCAGCCAGGTCACGATCTCGCGGTCCGTGAGTTCGAGCCCCGCGTCAGGCTCTGGGCTGATGGCTCAGAGCCTGGAGCCTGTTTCCGATTCTGTGTCTCCCTCTCTCTCTGCCCCTCCCCCGGTTCATGCTCTGTCTCTCTCTGTCCCAAAAATAAATAAACGTTGAAAAAAAAAATTTAAAAAAAAAAAAATGGTTTAATTTTTATGCCTGATGAGTAAAAAAATGTATGTTTCTTAGGGCGCCTGGTTCAGTTGGTTGAGCATCCGACCCTTGATTTCACCTCATGTCATGATCCCAGGGTCATGGGATCGAACCCCACATCGGGGTCCATGTTGAGCTTGGAGCATGTTTAGGTTCCTCTCTCTCTCTCTCCCTCTGCCCCTCTCCCCTGCTCGCACTTGCTTTCTCTCTCTCAAAAAGAAAAATATATGTGTATATTATATTTATGTGTATATATATATATACACACACACATTTTTATGAAACATCCACATACTCAGAAGTGTAAAAATAAAAGTAGAAAAATCACTCTAAATTCCACTTCCTGGAGTAAACTAGTTTGTATACCCAGTCAAAATAAATTGATTAAGGAATTCCTAAAATGTTTTCATATTTTAATGAAGAAACAATTTTTGACTCAGTTATTTTTGTCTGATTTTTTTTCATATTGACAAGACAACGTTTTTAAAAAATTTTTTTTCTTTTAATGTTATTTTTGATAGAGAGAGAGACAGAGCATGAGCACAGGGTGGGCAGAGAGATGGAGACACAGAATTCGAAGCAGGCTCCAGGCTCCGAGCTGCCAGCACAGAGCCTGATGTGGGGCTCAAACCCACGAACTGCAAGATCATGACCTGAGCTTAGGTCAGTATCCCAATGACTGAGCCACCCAGGTACCCCATATAAGACAGCAGTTTTTAAGAGACCTCCACTGTTACTTATAGGATGACCTGTTATTTCTAGTATGTTTTCATGCTGATATTTTCTTTTTCTTCCTTTTTCATTCTTTCCTTATAACTTTAAAATAGAAATAATTTAAAACTTACAGAAACTAGTTGCAATTAGTGTAAGGAATTCCCATATATCTTTTACCCAGGTTCACCAGTTGTTTACATTTTGCCCCATTTGCTTTTGTAATTCATTACCTACCTCTTTCGAACCATTACTGAAACCATTTGAGAAAAAAAGTGGACATTTTGTCTTTTTTCCCCCTAAATACTCCAGTCTGTATTTCCTAAACACAAGGATATTCTCTTATATAGCAACAACATAGTTTTCAAACTTGGGAAATTGAACATTCATACAATACTGTTCTCCACAGCCCATATTCAAATTTTTTTTTTTTTATGTTTATTTATTTTTGAGAGAGAGAGAGAGTGTGTGAGCTAGGAGAGGGGCAGAGAGAGAGGGAGACATAGAATCCGAAGCAGGGTTCAGGCTCTGAGCTGTCAGCACAGAGCCCATGTGGGGTAGAACCCACGAACTGTGAGATCATGACCTGAGCTGAAGTCAGACGCTTAACCAACTGAGCCACCCAGGTGCCCCTCAAATTTCTTAACTTTCAGTGGCCAGTCCTCTTTTTTTATTTAAAAAAAAAATTTTTTTTTTTAACATTTATTTTTGAGACAGAGAGAGACAGAGCATGAATGGGGGAGGGGCAGAGAGAGAGGGAGACACAGAATCGGAAGCAGGCTCCAGGCTCTGAGCCATCAGCCCAGAGCCCGACGCGGGGCTCGAACTCACGGTCTGTGAGATCGTGACCTGAGCTGAAGTCGGACGCTCAACCGACTGAGCCACCCAGGCGCCCCGTGGCCAGACCTCTTTAATGTGGAATAGTTCCTCATCTTTTTTTTATTTTTTGACATTACATTTTTTTATTTTACTTAATTATTTTTTTAATATTTATTTATTTTTGAGAGAGAGAGAATGAGAGTGAGTGCAATCAAGGAAAGGACAGAGAGACAGAGAGAGACAGAGAATCCCAGTCTGGCTCCAGGCTCCACACTGACAGCATAGAGCCCAGCATGGGGCTCAAACCCATGAACTGTGAGATCATGACCTGAGCTGAAATTAAGAGTCATCACTTAACCGACTGAGCCACCCAGGAGCCCCAACGAACTTTGACTTTTTAATTGTAATTAGTTTAAAGTACCTTGACTGAAATTATTAAAATATATTTGAACTCTATCTTCAGAGACTCTGGAGTGAATGACTGGCCCACTTTTATTTAAAAAAAAAAAATTTTTTTTTTAAGTGTTTATTTATTTTGAGAGAGAGGGAGAGGCAGAGAGTGAGAGGATCCCAAACAGGCTCCACATTGTCAGCACAGAGCTGGATGCAGGGCTCAAACTCATAAACCGTGAGATCATGACCTGAGCCAAGATCCAGAGTTGCATGCTTAACTGACTGAGCCACCCAGGTGCCCCGATTAGCCCAGTTTTAAAAGGGAGAGCTTAATTATCAGATCTGTTGGTAAGATACGAAATCCTCAATTATTAGCTTAGATTGCGTGTCATTCTTTAGAAAATGTACTTTATTAAGATAATAGGTATGTTTTTCTATTTTCAGGTTTGGTCTGAAATTGGAAAAGGCTTTTTAGATGGATCACTTGATAAAAGTATAACTCGTAAAAAACAATATGAAGATGGTAAGTTTTACTATTCTTAAATTATAGTAAGGACAAAAGGATATGTGCCCCAATTTTAATAAGGTTGTCTCTGAATCATGAGATTATAGGTCATTTATATTTTCTCTCTTTATATTTTTCTCCTGTGTTTCCTATATTAAAGGTTTTTTCTTTAACAAAAGAGGAAAAAGCAGTGAATCAGTAAACAAAGCTCTAGTACTCACTGTAGAATGAGGTTGGTATAGCCTATAGGAAAATGTAAGGGTACAGTCCTGGGAAAGCAATTTGATAATACATATTAAAGTCATAAATAATAAATGAAATTATCTAAAAGAAGAAAAAATCATGAATATTTTTTTGTAGTGCTTTGTAGTGCTAAGTAGAAAACGAGAAGCAATCTAGATGTCCAACAATGTAGGAATTACTAAGGAAATAATATCAACTTAAATGTTATATAGATTTTTTGTAAAAAAATGTAGCTATGTAAAAAGTCTTGCTATTATAACGTTGAGTAAAAATATTTTCAAAATTGTTGGGCATTGGTTATAACTTTATAAAATTTGCACAGAAAAATAACAATTTTAATTTATGAAAGCTGCACAAAATTATTCTCCCTTTTATTTTCTGTCAGTAATTTTATGATTGTTATACTTAAAAAAATTTTTTTTAATGTTTACTTATCTTTGAGAGACAGACAGACAGAGCACGAGCAGGGGAGGGGCAGAGCAAGAGGGAGACACAGAATCTGAAGCAGGCTCCAGGCTCTGAGCTGTCAGTACAGAGCCCGATGCAGGGTTTGAACTCGCAAACCGTGAGATGATGACCTGAGCCAAAGCTGGACGCTCAACCGACTGAGCCACCCAGGCGCCCCTATGATTGTAATACTTTAATGCCTTTATTTTCAGCTGCTTTGGTTCTTTTTTTGAAAGTAGGGTAAATTAAAGTACATGGGCTATATTGAAAAAATGGATTATTTTTCATATATAATAGTGTTGCTTCCCAGTAGTCTCTTCCTACCTTCTCTTTCTTTCTTTTATTTCTAAAGATTTTATTTTTTAAGCAATCTCTACACCCAACATGGGGCTTGAACTCATAACCCTGAGATCAAGAGTCCCACGCTCTGCTGACTGAGCCAGCTAAGTGCCTCTCTTCCTTCATTCTTTTCAACAAATGTTATTGAGGCATTATTTTGTGTGAAGGAGACAAAAATCCCTGCCCTCATGGGGCTTACCATTCTAGTGATTCCTTTGAGGTCCAACATAAGCCCCCAATTAACAGACATATTTTCTATACTCTGGTTTTTAGTATCATTGTGATTATCTTGATGGATGCATTAGGATTCATACCCTTTAATTAAAAAAAGTATTTCACAAATATTGGTTCAATTTATACAAAATTAAAATAATTTACATTCTTTGATTCTAAATAAAAGTAGATTGTCTAACATGATGCGTTACTTGGGTTGTAACATTGGCATAAATAAAGTTTGAGCTTTTATTGAAAATGAGTCTGTGTTGGTTTATGTGACTGGGATCCCATGGCTGGATCAGTGCATCCTTTGTTTAAGTGAGTAATTTCCAACCTGGTCTATACATTAAAATCACTTTGGGAACTTAAGACACAAAAGTGAAGATCAGGCCCTACCCTAAGCCAGTTTATTTGGAGTCTGAGAGAGAGGTGCCCTGGGCATCAGATATTTTTATGAAAGCTTTCTGGGTTATTTTGATGTACCTGTAGGTTTGAGAACGTACAGAAGTAGTTCCCAAACTTTGCTAAACATTGAATCTTTAAAAAAATATAAGGGGTGCTGGCTCAGTCGGCAGAGATATGGCTCTTGATCTCGAGGTCATGAGTTCCAGCCCCACACTGTGTGTAGAAATCACTAAAAACAAACAAACAACTATTTAAAAAAAATACATATATTGAAGCCAGGCTTCCATTCCTAAACATTCGGATTTAATTGGTATGAGGTGTGACTTGTACTTTACGATTTTTTAGAAGAAGCTTCCTAGGTGATTCTTATCTGTAGCAAAGTTGGGAACCATTGCAGTACAGTGTTAATAATTTCTCATATTAATCACTAATGTGTTACCTTCATGTCACTCTATAACTATTTACTGAGTATCTGTAATATTCTGTATGATTTTGGTGCTGGGGAGATGTCCATGAACAGAACAAACAATTCCTGTCCTTGTGGCTCCACATTCTAGTGGGAAGAGGCAGCCAATTATTTTATTTCATTTCATTTCATTTTATTTTATTTTATTTTATTTTATTTTATTTTACTGTATTTATTTTAAAAATTTTTCTTTTAACGTTTATTTATTTTTGAGAGAGAGCGGGGCAGGGTCAGGGAGAGGGAGACACAGAATCTGAACCAGTCTCCAGGCTCCACGCTGTCAACACGGATCCTGATGCAGGGCTTGAACTCACGAACTGTGAGTGAGGTCATGACTTGAACTGAAGTTCAGATGCTTAACTGACTGAGCCACCCAGGTGCCCCCAATAATTTTAAATAAGTAAACCGAATAGTGTGTTAAAAGATGAAAAGTGCTATGGAGACAATTAAATCAGGAGGGGGAATAGGGCATGCCAGGGATGAGAAGGTTGCAATTTTGAATAGGGTTAGTTATTACGAAAGGCCTCACTAAGATTAGGTGACTTATGAGCTAACACTGGAAACCAGGCAATGCAGATCATGTGAATATCTCCATATCCAAAGGAAGGAGATTCCATGTAGAGGGAAAGTAATTACAAAGTCCTTGAGGTGGGATTCTGGTTTATTTGGTGTACAGGGAACTTTGTGGCTGGAGAGGAGACAGTCAGAAAAGGAATAGAAGGAGATGAGACGGGAAAGATTGGGGAGAGGAACAGGTTTTGTCAGAGTTACAGATCATTGTAAACTAGGTTGTTACTATGAGGAAGCCACTGGAAAGTTTTGAACAGTTATAATCTGAGTTATGTTTGCTTTTTTTCCTTAAAGATTTTATTTTATTGAAGATCTTACTTTATTTTACTATTTCTTAATGTTTATTTATTTTGAGAGAGAGAGAGAAAGAGAGAGAATCCCAAGCAGGCTCTGCACTGTCAGCACAGAGCCTAATGTGAGGCTCATTCCCATGAACCATGAGATTATGACCTGAGCTGAAATTAAGAGTCAGACAGTTAACCAACTGAGCCACCCAGGGGCACCCAAAGATTTTATTTTTAAGTAATCTCCACATCCAACATGGGGCTTGAGTTTATAACTCTAAAATCAAGAGTTGCATGCTCTACCACCTAAGCCAGCCAGGCACCCCAATCTGGGTTATGTTTTTAAAGGGTCATTCTGGCTGCTGTGATGAATTATAGGCACCTAGAGCAGAAGCAGGGACTAATTCAGGGGCTATTGCAATGAAACAGGCAAGAGAAATAATGTGAATTGGACTAGGTGGCAGGCAACAGAAAATATAGAATTAAAAAAAAATAGTAAGGGAGAATAATTCTGTATTTTGGAGGTAGAACACCAACATTAACTGACAGATTAGTTGTGTGGTATAAGAGACAAGGTGACACCAAGGTTTTAGGCCTGAGTAGTTGGAGAATGAGGTAGTTGGAGAATGAAGTAGTTGGAGAATGAAGGAGAGGGGGCAGACTGTAGGACGATCGAGTTTTGGTGGGGAAAAATCAAGAGTTCATTTGTGTATATGTTATGTTTAATATGCTTCAGACATCTAAGTGGAGAGGTTAATAAGTTGGTTGTTAGATACGTGAGTCTGGAGTTAAGGGGAAAGAGTTCCTGACTATAAATATAAATTTGGGAGTGTTCAGTCAATAGCTTGTATTTAAAGCCTTGAGACTAGTGACCATCAAGATAAAGAATGTAATAGTAAAAGAGAAGAGGTCCAAAAACTCGGTCCTGACCTTGGACATTATATCATTAAGAAATTCAAGAGAAGGAATCAACAAAAGGAGACAGAATGAGCAGGCAACAAGGTAGGGTAAGTATGGAGTCCAGGAGAACATTGGAACCCCAAGATTCAAATGAAAATTTTACACCTGGAGGCTATGTGATCAACATCATCAAATCCTGTGATGGGTCAAGTAAGATGGAGACTGAGCAATGACTTCGGGATAATTTTGACTGTTGGATATCAGTTATTTATTCTGTATCCTTCTGGTTTCATAAATCTACTTTTCTGATTATTTTACATCTGTTTCTGTTCCTAAATGCCTGATGTGGGAGAGGAATGGAGTTAAAAAGACAGAATTTAGAAGGAAAGTAGATAATATCATAGGAGAGGTTTATGTGTGTGGAGGCCTCCCAGGTGCTGGCATTAGTTCTACTTCTTGATGTAGGTGGTGCTGTTATGGGTGTTTGCTTTATAATTATTCCTTAAATTGTACCTACATGCTTTAAACAGCTTTTTATATGTAATATTTAGCAAAAAATAAGGAAAAGAAAGTTCATGAATTTAAGCATTAATTAGCTTTTTAAAAATTGTCGGTTACACCTCTTTTACTTTGGAAAGCTTTGTTCTGCACATAGCAACAGTGTACAAAAATATTAAAAAATGTTCAGTCTTTACAAATGTTTATATTCTAAATTTTTTTGGATTTCTTCTCTAAGCTCTTATGCAACTGGAATATATCTTAAAGAAAATCATAAAAGAACGAAAAGGAAGGAACTTCAGTCAACATATTTTCATTGACTCCTTAGTACAAGGGAACCTTAATGACCAGCAGGTGATGTAATTGTTCAGTGTTTATCAAATAAATTATAATCACACATGTATAGTATGTTTTTTATTCACTTTAATCCAGATTCCCTCCTAAAATTTAGTGGCTTCTCTTTTATTGTACATCATCTATAAATAGTATAGGTATTTTAGTCTCATGTTAGTACAGGTATTTAGATCTTTGAATCAGCTGTATATTAATTAATATTGAGTAAGCAAATACTGAATCAAAATTCTTCTATCATAAAAGAGGAGGACTTTATGTATAAGTTTTTTTTTTTTTAAGTTTATTTTTGAGAGAGAGAGAGAAGAGCACAAGTAGGGGAGGGGCAGAGAGAGAGGAAGACACAGAATCCGAATCAGGCTCCAGGCCACGAGCTGTCAGCACATAGCCTGATGCGGGGCTCGAACTCATGGTCTGTGAGGTCATGACCTGAGCTGAAGTCAGATACCCAACCAACTGAGCCACACAGGTGCCCCGTGGACTTACAGAAGTCTTTATCAGCCAAGCTGCTCTACCTAAATGACTAGATATAGCAGCTTGGCTTGTTCCCAGGGTGCCTCTGTTACCCCCAGCATACCACTGTGTGGTGTTGTCAGGCAAAGAACAAGAGTCCACACCTTTTCTTTATAGGAATCTTCTGCCCACTCTATGCATGCAAATTTCAGAGATAGAATGGTTTGCTGGGTATGTGTATGGGTGCAGAAATTGAATAAGGCTCCAAGGACAATGGCAGCTTCTTCTCCATTGTTCTTGAGGCTTTGCTGCTGCATCGGGCCAAGCCAGAAAGATAGGATTGAGCCAGTGATATTTGCAAAAAAACATATCATGAGCCAGTGATATTACTGATAAATGTTTATTGCATCAAAAAATCAATACAGTATTTAGATTGGTTTTTACATTAGACTTTTTTTAAGTGAAAACATTGTAAAGAAATAATAGACTTTTTTTCCTTTCCTTGACCCTAATTCTATACTACACATTATTTTAATAGGATCTAATAGAGGCCACCTTAAACATTTTACACTTTCTAAACTTAGTTTTCTTTTCTAGATCCTTGAAGACAGTATGATATTTTCTCTGGCCAGTTGCATAATAACTGCAAAATGTAAGTATAAACTGATTTTTTTTTTGAGAGATATTATACACAGGGATAAAACAAAAGAAACATTGTTTGCAAGACCTCTTTATAATTTCCTGTCTCTTTTCTTCTTTATTCTTGTTTGAAAGGCTTGATTCACACAGCTGCCTTTTTTTTTTTTTTTTAAACCCCAGGTGCTCTATGCCACCTCTGAACATTGCCATAAATTTCTTGACACAGTTTATGGATTGTGAATTCTAGTTAGTGCCTTTAAAATGAACTGCTATTGACACTTTTCCAACCAGAGCAGTGAGATTTTCAATTTCCTGCTGCGGCTTTTCTCTTTGACTCCAATCCAGTTTGCTCTTATTAAGGTCTACCAACAGAGGATATAGGCCACAGAGATCACAATTTAAAAGAACTCCTCTCTTGGTAGAATTGAAGGTAATTTTTACTTAAAATTCTAAAATGTGTGATATGTTTCTATGTTTCCTTACTGTATTTTAGTTTAGCAGAGTACCATTAATTCATATGGTGTTTATAAAAATCTGTGTATGTTTCTAAAAATATACTAGTATAAAATGTTAAAGGAAATACTAAAATAACAGTTTGAAATAGAAAAAAAATTGTATGTTTGAAGGATTTCACTTACAACTTTGTTTAAAAACAATGATTCAAAATGTAAACTTCCCATACATTTTTCTTTCTTATAAAATTTTTGACATCTAGAGTTGTGGAATTTAGGTCAAATGTGTCAAAAATAATGTATTGAACTTTTTTTAAAAGTACTTAACTTGTTTTAAAAATTTACTGCTTTAGGGGCACCTGGGTGGCTTAGTCAGTTAAGCATCTGACCTCAGGCCATGATCTCAGGGTTCCTGGGTTCCAGCCTGAGCCCTACATCCTGAGCCCCCCTGGGGCTCTCTGCCCTCAGCATGGAGCCTGCTTTGGATCCTCTGCCCCTCCCCCCTCCCTGCCTCTCCCTTTCTCTCTTCCCTTCTCCTGTTCATGAGTTCTCTCTCTCTACTCACACTTTCTCTCAAAACTAAAAATAAACATTAAAAAAATTTACTATATTAAAATATATCTTTGCTAAAGACCTTCAAAAAAATCTAAATTGGTTGTGCTCTGGATACAGAACACAATAAGTGACCATTTCCAAAGTCAAGTTAATGTTTTAATGGTATTGCAGTTTTTAGGGGGGATTTTAGCCTATCACTCACTGTTTCTTTGCACATGGGTTGGTTATTTTTTAAGGTATCTCTGAAGTTTTTGAGAGTCAAGATAGTAGGAAACTTTAAAGTCCTTCCTCTACTACTAATTAGCTTTGAGCAAGATACTTGCCTTTACATTTTTCCATTTTCTAAAATAAGAGTTTAGCTCTAGATGACCTCCTAGGTATCTCTCAAATATACAGTTGTGTCTTTGGTTCAGTATCATAATTAAAGAACATTCAGTGACTTAAAATCTTACGTTTAAGTTGTGCTCAGTCATATTTTTTGATGGAGTTCTACAAAAGAACCAATGTTTGAGATTATTAAGCTTATATAATTATATTTTAAGTGATGATACAGTAAAGTGGGGTATATGAGTACCTACTGTGTGCATATCCTTGTACTCTTTTAGTGTTGTATATTACTATATATTGTAAAAATGCGTACATATTATGCACTGTCTGTACAAGTTTTCATGTCACTTGTAAAATACAAATTCTGTAGTTCACTCAAAAGCCCTAATAAAGAAGTTTTTGTAGGAAAAAGCTAAGGACAGGCAGTTACTCATGTGCCTTTTATAAACTCTGGATGTGAGTAAAAAAAAAAATAATTGAGTACCAGGCAGCTATAAATTTTAATGGTAATAACACTTAGAAAGTGAGTATGTCCTTTCAGGAATCAGAATTGGATAATATGTGAATAAAGCAAACATTTAAAAAAAAGTAACTTTGAAACAAATTTAAGACAGCCCTTAGTTAAAGAAAGAGATAATTAATAAGTGGAGGTAGAAACTACTTAATGCATTTTTTGAAGTACTTGACATAGAAAAAGTAGTATAGATCAAATCATCTCAAGCATAATCTGGGGCAAAGGTACTATGTATCTGAATGGTTCCATTCTTTGAATAGTTTGTAATCCTAGTGGATTTCTAAAGGAAATATAACTACTCTTATTACCTCTGTTTTATGTTCATCATGTAATTTTCTTATCTTCTCATTTTCTCAGTGAATAATCTATAAACCATTTTGAGTAAAAATAAGTCCATAAGTTTAATAATCTTCCAATCTTGGTGTTCGTCAAAATAATTGTTATTTGTTGGACGTATAGATGCGTGGGCACTCCTAAACCTGTTGAATCAGAATCTGCGAAATGTGGGGTTGTGCTATCAATCAATTCCCAGGTGGTTTTTGAGAACCTTGAGAACCAACCACTGTCCTAAGCAATAACTGGTACCAATTCTTGAGCCATTGTATCTACCATTACAAGTAAAAATTTAGAGTATTGATTTATAGGTAAATCTCCTGCTTCTTTGATTTGTATGAATCATTTCATTAGGGTTCCTGAGTGAACTGATAAATCAGTATTTTTATTACACAAAGTTGGATGAACCAGACAGTCTGTTACAGTTGTCAGCATTTAACACTCCTTCAGATGTGAAGTTTATTTATTATCATTACTATTTTTATTTAAGTTAAAATGCATTTTTGGCTTCAGTTACTTGCTAGTTTTTAAGAAAGAAATTTTCCAGTTTGTACTGTCTCTTTAGGAATGTTCTATAAATATTTGTGTTCTGTTCAATGAAGTACAAATCCTGTGAATAATCTTGTTTTATTTTTTGGTAGCATTTAGGTATCTTGCCTATCAGAAAAAAAGGAAAATACAGGAACAAAATAATAATAGTACCCAAACTATGAGTTAGCTATTTTCATTGTTATTAATATAAATTTTTACTTAGTGTGCACCTGGGCAATCTGTTTTTTAACCACCTCTGAAGAGGTTCAGAAAAAACTTTATGAAGAGATAGACCAAGTTTTGGGGAAGGATCCCATTACTCCAGAGAAAATTGAGCAGCTCAGGTAAGAATACAATAAAAAGAAGAAGAGATGATTAAAAGGTAAATTTCAATTGGTTTAACTATCTTTTTTTTTTTAATTTTTTAATTTTTTTAATGTTTATTATTTTTGAGAGAGAGTGTGAGTGTGAGCTGAGAAGGGGCACAGAGACAGGGAGACACAGAATCTGAAGCAGGCTCCAGGCTCTGAGCTGTCAGCACAGAGCAACGCAGAGCTTGAACTCACAAACTTCTTATTCTCACTAATAAGTTTAACCAGCTTATTTAAAGCTGATGATAATATCTGGGAAAGGTATATATTTTTATAGGACTTAGATAATTTAATTTGCTCTTTAAAATCATAAGATGGGGTGCCTGGATGGCTCAGTCGAGCATCCAACTTTTGATTTTGGCTCAACACTCGGTGTGGAGCCCACTTGTGATTCTCTCTCTTTCCCTCTGCCTCTCTCCCCCATTCACACTCTCTCTCTTAAATAAAACAAAAATAAAAACCATAAGGTAGTTCTGGTAAACCTTTACATTAAACTGTATAAAAATAGTATCATTGATGTTCAAATAAGTGGAACCTTAGTGATGGGAATGCAAAATGGTACAGTCCTGTTGGAAAACAATGTGGCAGTTAAACATACACTTAACCATATAGCCCCAAAATTCTCCAAGGCATTTACCCAAGAGAAATGAAAAAATATGTCCACACAGAGAACTTTATGCCAATTTAACAGCAATATTATTCATGATAGCAAAATGTAGAAGCAGTCCAGATGTTGATCAACTGGTAAATAGACAAATTGTGTTATCTTGAAATATTACCAAGTAGTAAAAAAAAATATGATAATCTATATACAACAATGTGGATAAATGTCATTCTATTAAGTGAAAGAAGTCAAACACATACAGTGTGCATACAATATGATTTCATTAAGGTGAAATTCTAGGAAAAGGAAAAAACTGTAGTGATAGAAAGTAGATCAGTGGTTGTCTGGGGCCAGGAATAGGGAGGGGATCAACTAGGAGGGAGAATGAGAAAAGTTTTTAAGGTGAGGGAACTGTTCTGTATTTTGCTTGTGGTTGTGGTTAGACAGTTATACACAATGACTAAAGTTCATTAAATTGTACAGGTGAGATAGATGAATTTTTATATGTAAATAATACCTTAATTAAAAATATTAAAAAAATTTGTTTTAATGTTTATTTATTTTTGAGAGAGACAGAGACAGAATGTGAGTGGGTTAGGGGCAGAGAGAGAGGGAGACACAGAAACAGAAGCAGGCTCCAGGCTCTGAGCTGTCAGCATAGAGCCCAATGCGGGCTCGAACTCATGAACTGTGAGATCATGACCTGAGCCGAAGTCGGTCACTCAACTGACTGAGCCACTCAGGCGCCCCTAAAAAGACTTTTTTTAAATAACAACTGTGACTGCTTGAGGTGTTGGAAGTCTGAGTCTGGATAGCAGGTGACCAACCCTACCTTTGTATTTACCTCTTTTAACTATAGAAAAGAAGATAGGGAGACTTATCTTACAAATTCTTCAAAATGTTGGAAGTTTTATTCATTACCTTAAATTTAACCCTTTCATTTTATTTTTTTAAATTTTTTGATGTTTATTTATTTCTGAGGGAGTAAGAGAGAGAGTGCAAGGGGAGAAGGGGCAGAGAGAGGGGGAGACCCAGAATCCAAAGGAGGCTCCAGGCTCTGAGCTGTCGGCCCAGAGCCCAATGTGGGGCTCGAACTCAAGAACCATGAGATCATGACCTGAGCTGAAGTCACACGCTTAACTTACTGAGCCATCTAGGCTCCTCATAACCTTTCATTTTGAAAGTAATACATAATTGTCTTTTGAAGTTTTTATAATACAGAAGTGTATGAAGTAGAAGGTGAAGGGTTTTTGTAAGTGTACCCTTAAGAGATAACAACTGTTAACTATTTTTACTATTTTTCCAGCTTTTTCTGTGCGTATATACATATATATTTAAAATAAAAAATTTCAAAATATTTTAAAATATAAAAATATAAATCTTCTGTAAATTTAATTTTTTCTCTAAATATTTTATGGACAGTGTTTTTATATATGTATAACTCCACCACATCCAATCAGTTATTAGGTTTGTTGTTTGTACTTTCCAAACACATTTTAGTTGGAAGTTTGATTTTAATTCTTTTCATCGCCCCCACTCTATTCAGACCACCATCAACTTGCGTGGGATATTTCAACAGCCTTGGATCTTGGTCCCCTCCAGTCCATTTTCCAAGTTGCTACTGGAGGCTGTGACTACACACTGTAAACACTAGGTGCTTTAAACATACAGATAACCTAGGACCAATTCTATACCAACAATCTCCAGGCATCAGTTTTCAAAAGCTTCTCAGATAATTCTAATGTTGAGAATTACTGTGCTAGTAATTTTTCTATACCTAGGGAGTCAGCATCTGGGCAGATGACTCCCTAATTTAAAAGCCTTCAGTGACTTCTGGTTGCCCCTAAGATAACATTTAAACTCACCACTGTAGCTTATGAGGCATTCTAAGAGCTGGGCTTTGTATTCTTCTCCCATCTTTTCTCTTATTATTTGTACCTTTTCATATCTAGGATTTAGCTATACTAAAATTCTTTTGTTTCTGCAAAGCTGCAGTAGTCTTTCTTATCTTCTGGCTTTTGCAGACTACTCCTTTGTCTAGATTCTCTCTTCCTTTGTCTTCTAGCAAATGCCTTTTTTTTTCTTTTTTTCCAGCAGGTCTCAGCCTAAAATGCTTATTTCTCTGCAAAGTCCTTTCTTTAGTTAGGTGCTCCTGCTATGCCATATGTTATCCAAATCCCTGAACTTCCTTTATCATAACCATTAGTATGCTTTTTAAATTGTCATCCTTGATGTCCCTACCTCCTTCTCTTTCCCTACCAACTAGACTTTGAGTCCCTTTGTGGGTATCTGTCTTGTTCACTGTTGTAGTTCAGTATCTAACATGGTGCTTCTAATGTAGTAGGTACCTAATACTTGTTCAAAGAGGAAAGGAAGGATTTGCCTCCTTTGTTTTTGTTGTTTTTAGATATTATAAACAGCCAACTTTCCTACACTTGTATTTTTGTTAATATTTCCAATTGTTTCTATTAATAAAGTCCTAGAAGTGAGATTATTATTGAAGGATATATACAGTAACTTAGTATTTACGATAAGGGGCTGTGGACTAAGACAGACCTAGGTTTGAATTCTGTTGACACCACTTCCCTGCTGTGTTGATCTTAAATAATTGCCTCATTTTATGGGTCGCCTGGGTGGCTCAGTCTGTTGGGCATCCGACTTCGGCTCAGGTCACGATCTTGTGGTTTATGGGTTCCAGCCCCACATTGCGCTCTTTGCTGACAGCTCAGAGCCTGGAGCCTGCTTTGGATTCTGTGTCTCCCTCTCTCTCTGCCCCTCCCTTGCACTCTGTCTCTCTCTCTCTCAATAAAAAAAAAAAAAATCGAAAAAAACTAAAAAAAAAATTGCCTCATTTCTAAAAATCTGTAAAATTAAAATAATAATAGCATCCATGAGGTTTAAATAAGGATTAAGTGAGATAGTGCATAGAGAATATTTAATAGAACTGGCTTATGATAAGATTTCAATACATTTTAGCTTTTATTCTAACTGTGTTGTACACTTAATATTTTTATACATTGCCAAATTATCCTTCAGAAAGGGTGTACCAATTTATATTTCCAACAACTGGATATAAATGTCTTTTCCCCATTTAAAAAACATATTTATTTTTGAGAGAGAGTACAAGCCGGGGAGGGGCAGAGAGAGAGGGGAAGAAAGATGATCCTGAGCAGGCTCTGCACTGATAGTAGTGAGCATGATATGGGGCTTGAATTCATGAACCCTGAGATCATGACCTGAGCGAAAGTCAACCCACTGAGCCACCCAGACACCCCTCTTTTCCCCATTTTTTATTAGTATTGTCTAATGTCATTCTATTTCATCTTTGCTGATCTGTCAAGTAAGAAAAAAGTTGCTATAGGGGTGCCTGGGTGGTTCAGTTGGTTAAGCATCTGACTTTGGCTCAGGTCATGATCTCACGGTCTGTGAGTTCGAGCCCCATGTCAGGCTCTGTGCTGGCAGCCCAAAGCCTGCAGCCTGCTTTGGATTCTGTGTCTCCCTCTCTCTCTCTCTCTCTCTACCCCTCCCTCACTCATGCTCTGTCTCTGTGTCTCGAAAATGAATAAACGGTAAAAACTTTTTTTAATTTGCTATAATTGGCAATTTTTCCACCATTAAAGAGGTTGAGTATCACTTCATATGTTTGCAGGACATTTGTATTTTGTTGTATGTGAATTACTTTTTTATGTTTGTCCATATTTCTGTCAGGGTGTTTGATGATTTTCATTATCTATTTTTATTTTTATTTTATAAATTTTTGTTTATTTTTTAGGGAGAAAGAGATAGAGAGCGAGCACGAGCTGGGGTGGGGCAGAGGGAGAGAAAGAATCTCAAGCAGGTTCCATGCCCAGTGCAGAGCCCCAATTGGGGCTCTATCTCATGACCATGAGATCATGACTCCAGCTGAAGTCAGGCATTGGACACTTAACTGAGTGAGCCACCTAGACGCCCCAATAATTATGGATTTTTAAAGAGCTGTTATGCATTGTGATAATATTTTTCCTAGTTGTTTTTCAGTTGTACTTACAATTGCAAATATGTTACATTTTCATACTTGGATTATTTGTATTTTTCTTTATGATTTCTGTCGTGTCAATATTTTTATTTTTATTTTATTTTAAAAATAAAGGATTTTTGCACTCAAATATAAAAATAACTGTTTTGAGTTTTCTTCTGGTACTTTTAATGTTGTTTTCATTTGTTTGAATTTATACCTACCTGGACTTTATATACCTCTAATACATAACTTATTTTAAAACACATTAGAATTATGATGTGACTATTTCAAATTAGGAAGATTATTAAAGTTGTTGAATGACATTTTAAAATGTATGTACATTTCAAACTGCCTCTCCCAGAGTAAAAATCTGTAAAAATGTTTTTTTTAAACAGATATTGTCGGCAAGTACTTTGTGAAACAGTTCGGACTGCCAAACTGACTCCAGTTTCTGCCCGGCTTCAAGATATTGAAGGAAAGGTTGACAAATTTATTATTCCTAGAGAGGTAGGAAATATTTGTTATACTTACTAACTCATCCAGTTGTTCTTTTCAACTCTTTTAGTGTGTATTTTTAAATTGTATTGTCTAAAATGTCCAATAAATTATACCTGTTATTAAATCAAAGACACAGGGTACCTGGGTGGCTCAGTCGGTTAAGTGTCTGACTTTGGTTCAGGTCATGATCTCATGGTTCGTGGGTTCAAGCCCCATGTTGGGCTCTGCACTCAGTGTTAACCGTGCTTGGGATTCTTTCTCTCGGTCCTACTCTCTGCCCTTCCCCCACTTGTGCTCACTCACTCTCTCAAAATAAATAAACTTAAATAAAATAAATGAAGGACACAGTTATTTTAAATAATAATAACATATGCTGTTTTAAAGTCTAAATAATAGAAAGGCTTCCTTCCTCATGTGTGCTACTATTAATACTAAAGTATTTTTGTAGATCTTTTTCTATGTATGTATATTCCTCTGTGTGTATAATATACATATATGTATTTATTGTAAAAACTGAATTTATATGTGAAAGGTTGTTTTTCATATATCCTTCATTAATTTGCTTCTTAAGTGTATCATGACTATTAGTACAACTGGTGTTTAATACAGATCCAACTCATTATTTTTTTTTTTTTTTCAACGTTTATTTATTTTTGGGACACAGAGAGACAGAGCATGAACGGGGGAGGGGCAGAGAGAGAGGGAGATACAGAATCGGAAACAGGCTCCAGGCTCTGAGCCATCAGCCCAGAGCCCGACGCGGGGCTCGAACTCACGGACCGTGAGATCGTGACCTGGCTGAAGTCGGACGCTTAACCGACTGCGCCACCCAGGCGCCCCTCAACTCATTATTTTTAATGGATGTAGAGTATTCATTCCATTGTATGAGTGTGTTATGTAGTTTATTTAAGCAGTCTCCATTGGTTGAAATTTAGATTGACATCATTTGTTTTGTTATTACAAATTGTATACTTGTATAGGTATTGAGTAGAGAGAGCCTTAGAAATAAGAGTTTTGGGGTCAAACTGCTTATGTATATTAAATATAAGTTGCCCTCTAAAAAGCAGTTTATATTTTTAGCAACAGTGTATGAGAATGCTTTTTCTCTCCATATCCTTACCACTTCAGGATTTATAAACTTTTTACACATTTCTTATATGACATACTATATCATTATTTTAATTTGCTTTTCCCTGATCATTGGAATGATTGAGCAGCTTTTCATGCATATTTAACAGTTTGTATTTCTTCTTTTGTGAATTATGTGCTTCTAACTTACTCTTTCTTCTAGTAAGCTTAAATGTCTTTTTGTGTATTGTACATACTAACTGTCAATTATATGGGAAATATGTTTTTCTTATTATTTTATTTATTAAACACTTATTATGTGTTTCTTATTATTTATCTTTCACTGGTGATTTTAGTCTGTTTTGTTTTGTTTTAACTGGATGCAGGTTTTAAATTTTCATAGTTAAATCTGTTATTCCTTTATGACTTCCAGATTTTGACAAACTTAGGGAGGCCTTCCCCACTATAAAATCATCAAAATAATGGCCTGTGTTTTCTTCTTTTACTTTCTATTTTTATTCTGTATTCATTATCTGTATTAAAAGAGCATTTAGGATGAGTCGGCCTTCTGGCAGTCACTTCATCTCTGTTAGACCTTTACTAACTAGAGTAATTTTTTTTTTTGCAGACTCTTGTTCTTTATGCCCTTGGTGTGGTACTTCAGGATCCCAGTACTTGGCCATTACCACACAAGTATGAAATATCTTTTTTTATCCTTGTGATTATTGATTCTCATGTGTTTGCATGTTTTGCATTCCTTTTCTAAATTTTGAGGAGAAAATTTAATATGTGACAGTGATATAACATAAGAAAGCCACTGCTTTCTCTTTATATCTTCTGTTCACTATTTCATTCATGAATCTGCTGTTTCTCTTTGTCTCTCCTATTATCACTTTTTTTAAGGTTTATTTATTTACTGAGAGAGAAAGAGAATGCTAGTGTGAGCAGGAGGAAGGGCAAAGAGAGAGGAGGGAGAGAATCTTAAGCGATCTCCATGATCAGCATGGAGTTTGACACGGGGCTTGGTTCCACAACCCTGGGATCGTGACCTAAGCGAATTTATTTATTTATTTATTTATTTATTTATTTATTTATTTATTTATTTATTTATTTATTTAACGTTTATTTATTTTTGAGACAGAGAAACAGAGCATGAACGGGGAGGGTCAGGGAGAGGGAGACACAGAATCTGAAACGGGCTCCAGGCTCTGAGCTGTCAGCACAGAGCCTGACGCGGGGCTTGAACTCACTGACCGCGAGATCATGACCTGAGCCAAAAGGCCGCTTAACCGACTGAGCCACCCAGGCGCCCCTCTAAGCGAATTTAAAGAGTTGGACACTTAAGTGACCGAGCCACCCAGGTGTCCCTAAATCTAATGCTCTTGAGGTCAACGTAATATGTTTCCTATCGTTTTAGAACTGCATAGTATTCTATTATATGGATATACCAGAGTTGTTCAACCTTTCACCCACTGGAGAACATTTGGGTTGTTTTGGTAATGAAGCTGCTTTGAACATTCATGTAAGGGTTTTTGTGTGAACATAAGGCTTCATTTCCTTGGGATAAATGCCCAAGAGTGCAATTGCTGGGTCATATGGCTAGTGCATGTTTAGTTTTGTACGAAGCTGCCAGGCTGTTTTTCAGGGATTCTCAGTAGTTCATTATGGTTTTTAGAAGTTTTCTTTTTGAGTAACTGATGTTAACACATTCTCCCTATAGAAAAATGTCTGGATGTGATTTATTTATAAAAATAAATGCATAGAAATACATTATTACTGTTACCATATTGGCAATATGTCAGAGCAAGCAAATCCGGGTCAAATTGTATGATTTTAATGGACAATAATGTAAATACTACTCTATAGTAAAGGATGAAATACTGTCAACTTTAAAAACCAGACTATTACAAAATTCTCAACTGAAAAGAATGAAGACAAATGTCAAAACCTCAGTGTGGACTGGGACCAAATGGTGACATAGCAGGCTCCTGAATTTCCCTCCAGAAACATGGCAGCACTCAATGTTGCCATCATGGAGCAAATCCCTCTAAGAGAAATCCAGAAACTAGCTTAGTGACTCCAACACAATGGGGCAAATGAGAAAATATCCACATTAAAACGTGTAGGAAAGGATGAGGCACACTCTTACCATAAACCTACCCCCAGCACAGTGCCATATAATTGGGAGGGAACCCCCAACTGCCAGCTTCTCCCTGAGGATCAAAGGGTTTGGACTGTACTCTTACTGCCCCAAATTGAAGACTCTCACCTGAGATTTGGGTTTCCAAAACATGTAGCTCTAAAAGCCACCAGGGCTTGTGTTGATGAGTCCCACAGGCTTATACCACAGAAGCAGGCTCCCCCCCACCTCCAAGAAACAATTCTTAATGGTGCACAATGGGAGCATAGCACTTGCTGTGGCTTTTCCTCTAGGGCTCAGCACAGAGGAAGGAGTTTGACTGGAAATTTTAGAAGCTGCTGCCTGAGGGTCTAGCTTTTAGTTAGCACACATCTCCCTGTAATGGCCATGATCCTTCCTGAAACCTAGGGGAGCAAGTGGGCATGACCTAACCCCACTTCCAATTCACCCCAACAATAAAACCACGTCAGAGGACTCTCCCTTAGCACACATTTAGTGGCCTAACTTTTACAGCTGCTATCTGAGGGATATGCCCCAAAGTACCTGTGATAGCTTGGGTTCTTGTATTCATAATTTCCATAGGATAATAGCAAACAAAGAAGTAGTTGTTAATAGGCATGCAGGTACTTACTGTGGCTCTTACTGAACTCTGTAGCTCCCAGAGTTCAATACAAAGGAGGCGGGCAAATGCCCATATTTCAGTCTTTATCTGGAAGGGGTTTGACTGCTTTCACATTGACAAAGTGTGATCCATAATCAAAATACCAATATTATTTTACACAGAACTAGAACAAGTAATGTTAAAACTTGTATGAAATGACAAAAGGCCTCGAGTAGCCAAAGAATATAATTCAACATAATAAAGTCCATATAGGACAGACCCACAGCCCATATCATCCTCAGTGGTGAAGAACAGAAAGCTTTCCCTCTAAGATCAAGAACAAGACAGGGGCACCTGGGTGGCTCAGTCGGTTAAGCATCCGACTTCAGGTCAGATCATGATCTCATGGCTTATGAGTTCGAGCCCCACATCAGACTCTGTGCTGACAGCTGAGCCTGGAGCCTGCTTCATATTCTGTGTCTCCCTCTCTCTGCCTCTTTCCCACTCATGCTCTGTCTCTTTCTCTCAAAAATAAATAAACATTAAAAAAACAAAGCAAACAGAGATGTTCAGTCTCACCACTTATATTCAACATAGTACTGGAAGCCCTAGCCACAGCAGTCAGACAAGAAAAATAAATAAAAGGCATCCAAATTGGTAAGGAAGAAATAAAACTGTTGCTATTTGCACATCTCATGATATTATATATAGAAAACCCTAAACACTCCATCAAAAAACTACTAGAACTAATAAATTCAGTAAAGCTTCAGGATACAAAATTAATATACAGAAATCTGTAGCATTTCTGTACACTAATAATGAACTACCAGAAAGAGAAATTAAGAAAACAATCCGATTTACAATTACATTAAAAAAAACAAAAAACAAAACTAAAACCTAGGGATAAATTTAACCAAGGATTGAAGGACCTATGCTCTGAAAACTATAAGACACTAATGAAGGAAATTGAAGATATATAAATAGAAAGGTGTATCATGCCCATGGACTGGAAGAATACTGTTAAAATGCCTATACTACCCAAAGCAATCTAATTCAATTGAATACCTATCAGAATACCAGTAGTGGGACACCTGGCTGGCTTGGTCAGTGGTGTGTGCAGCTCTTAATCTCGTGGTTGTGAGTTCAATCCCCATGTGGGGTGTGGAGATTACTTTAAAAAAATCTTTACAAAGCGGGGTGCCTAGGTGGCTTTCTGGGTTGAGCATCCGACTTCAGCTCAGGTCACGATATCATGGTCTGTGGGTTTGAGCCTCCTTTTGGGCTCTGTGCTAGCAGCTCAGAGCGTATAGCCTGCTTTGGATTCTGTGTCTCCCTCTTTCTTTCTGCTCCTTCTCCACTCACAGTCTCTCTTGTTCTCTCAAAAAATAAATAAACATTAAAAACAATTTTTTTTATTCTTGAAAAAAATACCAGTAGTGTTTTTCACAGAACTAGAATAGATAATCCTAAAAGTTGTATGGAATGATGAATAGCCAAAATAGCCAAAGCAGTCTTAAGAAAGACGAAGCTATAGGTATTACAATCCCAGATTTGAAGTTACAACAAAGTTGTAATAATCAAAACATATGATACTGGCACAAAAATAGGCACATTGATCAATGGAACAAAATTGGAGGTAGAAATAAACTCACACTTATGTGGTCGATTAATCTACAATAAAGGAGGTAAGAATACCCACAGTGGGGAAAGATAGTCTCTTCAATAAATGATGTTGGGAAAACTGGACAGCTATATGCAAAACAATGAAACTGGACCACTTTCTAACATTTTTTTTTTAACGTTTATTCATTTTTGAGAGACAGAGCGTGAGTGCGGGATGGACAAAGAGAGAGGGAGACACAGAACCTGAAGCAGGCTCTAGCCTCTGAGCTGTCAGCACAGAGCCTGATGCGGGGCTCGAACTCGTGAATGGCAAGATCATGACCTGAGTCGAAGTAGGACCCTTAGCTGACTGAGCCACCCAGGTGTCCCAAAACTGGACCACTTTCTTACACCATACACAAAAATAACTCAAAATGGATTAAGGAACTAAATATGAGACCTGAAACCATAAAAGTTCTAGAAGAGAGACAGGCAGTAATTTCTCTGAAATTGGTTGTAGCAGGTCCTCCTAGATATGTCATCTGAGGTAAGGGAAACAAAAACAAAAGTAAAATATTGGGACTACATCAAAATAAAAAACTTCTGCACAGCAAAGGAAACAACCAACAAACTAAAAGCCTACTGAATGGGAGATGATATTTGCCAATAACATATATGATAAAGAGTTAGTATCCAAAATATGTAAAGAACTTCTACAACTCAACACTCAAAACCCATATAACCAACAAATGGGCAGAAGGAGCACTTGAGTGGCTCAGTTGGTTAAGTATGCAACTCTTGATTTCGGTTCAGGACATGACCTCAACGGTTTGTGAGACCAAGTCCCAGGTCAGTCTCCTGTGCTGACAGTGCAGAGCCTGCTTGGGATTCTGTCCCTCTCTCTCTCTCTCTCTGCCCCTCACCCCGCTCACACTCTCTGTCTCTCAATATAAACATTAAAAAAATAATTTAAAAAAAAATTAAAAATGGGCAGAAGAAATGAACAGATATTTCCCCAACATGACATACAGATGACCAACAGACACATGAAAAGATGTTTAACATTATTCATCCTAAGGAAATGCAAATCAAAACCCACAATGAGATATCACCTTACACCTGTCTGGCTGGTGGAAACCAAAAACTCAAGAAACATCATGTGTTGGCAAGGATGTGGAGAAGAAAAAAAACCCTCTTGCACTGTTGTTGGTACTGTAAACTGGTACAGCCACTGTGGAAGACAACATGGAGGTTCCTCAAAAGATTAAAAAAGGAACTAAATACCCTATGATCCAGTAATTCCACTACTGGGTACTTACCCAAAGAATACAAAAATACTAATTCAGAGGGATATATGTATTCCTGTGTTTATAGCAGCATTATTTACAATAACCAATGTATGGAAGCAGCACAAGTGTCCATCAATAGATGAATAGATAAAGAAGATGTGGTATAGATTGGAGGAGCCAAGATGGTGGAACAGCATGGAAGTTTTTTGTGTGTCTTGTGTCCATGAAATACAGACAGACCAACACTAAACCATCTTGCACACCTAGAAAACTGATTGGATGATTAACACAACAATCTGCACAACCTGAAGCACAGAATTCATCAGGAATTCACCCCAAAGGAGCTCAAAGAAACGACAGCCAGGGATTTAACCAACACAGGTATAAGCAAGATGTCTGAACCAGAATTTAGAATCAAGATAATAAGAATACTAGCCGGAGTCAAAAATAGATTAGAATCCCTTTCTGCAGAGATAAAAGAAGTAAAAACTAGTCAGAATGAAATAAAAAATGCTATAACTGAGCTGCAGTCACAGATGGATGCCGCAGCAGCAAGGCTGGATGAGGCAGAACAGAGACTCAGCTATATAGAGGACAAACTTATAGAGAATAATGAAGCAGAAAAAAAAAGGGAGATTAAGGCAAAAGAGCACGATTTAAGAATCAGAGAAATCAGTGACTCATTAAAAAGGAACAACATCAGAATCATAGGGGTCCCAGAAGAGGAAGAGACAGAAATGGGGGTAGAAGGGTTATGTGAGCAAATCATAACAGAAAACTTTCCTAACCTGGGGAAAGACACAGACATCAAAATCCAGGAAGCACAGAGGACCCCCATTAGATTCAACAAAAATCGACCATCAACAAGGCATATCACAAAATACCGTATCACAAAAGTCAAATTCACAAAATACTCAGGCAAGGAGAGAATCATGAAAGCAGTAAGGGAAAAAAATTCCCTAACCTACAAGGGAAGACAGATCAGGTTTGCAGCAGACCTACCCACAGAAACTTGGCAGGCCAGAAAGGAGTGGCAGGATATATTCAATGTGCTGAGTCAGAAAAATATGCAGCCAAGAATTCTTTATCCAGCAAGGCTGTTATTCAAAATAGAAGAGATAAAAAGTTTCCCGGACAAAAATTAGAGGCGTTTGTGACCACTAAACCAGCCCTGCAAGAAATTTTAAGGGGGACTCTCTGAGGGGAGAAAAGATGAAAAGATAAATACATACATGCATGCATGCATACATACATACATACCAAAAGCAACAAAGATTAGAAAGGACCAGAGAACACCACCAGAAACTCCAACTCTACAAGCATCATAAATGGCAATAAATTCATATCTTTCAGTAGTCACTGTAAACATCAATGGACTCAATGCTCCAATCAAAAGACATAGGGTAATAGAATGGATAAAACAAGATCCATCTATTTGCAGTTTACAAGAGACCCACTTTAGACCTAAAGACACCTTCAGATTGAAGATAAGGGGATGGAGAAGCATCTATCATGCTAATAGTCAACAAAAGAAAACCAGAGTAGCCATACTTATATCAGACAATCTAGACGTTAAAATAAAGACTGTATCAAGAGATGCAGAAGGGCATTTTATCATAATTAAGGGGTCTATCCACCAAGAAGACCTAATAATTGTAAACATTTATGTGCCAAATGTGGGAGTACCCAAATATATAAATCAATCACAAACATAAAGAAACTCATCAATAGTAATACCATAAAAGTAGGAGACTTCAACACCCCACTCACAGCAATGGACAAATCATCTCATCAAAAAATGAACAAGGAAACAATTTCTTTGAATGACACACTGGACCAGATGGACTTAACAGATATATTCAGAACTTTTCATCCTAAAGCAGCAGAATATACATTCTTCTCCTGTGCACATGGAACATTCTCCAGAATAGAACATATACTAGAACACAAATCAGCCCTAAGTAAGTACAAAAAGATCAAGATCATACCGTGCATATTTTCAGACCACAACGCTATGAAACTCGAAATCAACCACAAGAAAAAATTTGGAAAGATAACAAATACTTGGAGACTGAAGAACATGCTACTAAAGAATGAATGGGCTAACCAAAGCAGTTAAAGAGGAAATTAAAAAGTACATGGAAGTCAATGAAAATGATAACATTACAACCCAAAACCTCTGGTACGCAGCAAAGGCAGTCATAAGAGGAAAGTATATAGCAATCCAGGCCTTCCTAAGACAGAAGAAAGATCTCAAATCCACAACCTAACCTTATGCCTTAAGGAGCTGGAAAAAGAACAGTAAATAAAACCCCAAACCAGTAGAAGACAGGAAATAAACATTAGAGCAGAAATTAATGTCATCGAAACCAAAAAACCAGTAGAACAGATCAATGAAACCAGAAGCTGGTTCTTGGAAAGAATTAATAAAATTGATAAACCACTAGCCGGTTTGTTCAAAAACAAAAAGGAAAGGACCCAAATAAAATCAAGAATGGAAGAGGAGAGATCACAACCAACACAGCAGAAATAAAAACAATAATAAGAGAATATTATGAGCAATTATATGCCAATAAAATGGGCAATCTGGAAGAAATGGACAAATTCCTAGAAACATATACACTACCAAAACTGAAACAGGAAGAAATCGCAAATTTGAACAGACCCATAACCAGTAAGGAAATCGAATCAGTAATCAAAAATCTGCCAAAAAACAAGAGTCCAGGGCCAGATGGCTTTCCAGGGGAATTCTACCAAACATTTAAGGAAGAGTTAACACCTACTCTCTTGAAGGCGTTCCAAAAAATGGAAATGGAAGGAAACCTTCCAAGCTCTTTCTATGAAGCCAGCATTACCTTGATTCCAAAAGCAGACAGAGACCCCACTAAAAAGGAGAACTATAGACCAATTTCCCTGCTGAACATGGATGCAGAAATCCTCAACAAGATATTAGCCAACCGGATCCAACACTACATTAAAAAAATTATCCACCACGAGCAAGTGGGATATACCTGGGATGCAGGGCTGGTTCAATATCTGCAAAACAACGTGATTCATCACATCAATAAAAGAAAGGACAAGAACCACATGATCCTCTCAATAGATGCAAGGAAGCATTTGACAAAATACAGCATCCTTTCTTGATAAGGACCCTCAAGAAAGTAGGGATAGAAGGAGCATACCTCAAGATCATAAAAGCCATATATGAAAGACCCAAACGCTAATATCATCCTCAATGGGGAAAGAGGGAGAGCTTTCCCCCTAAGGTCAGGAACAAGACAGGGATGTCCACTCTCGCCACTGTTATCCAACATAGTATTGGAAGTCTTAGCCTCTGCAGTCACACAACACAAAGAAATGAAAGGCATCCAAATCGGCTAGGAGGAGGTCAAACTTTGACTCTTCGCAGATGACATGATACTCTATACGGGAAACCCTAAAGGTTCCACTGAAAAACTGCTAGAACTGATTTGTGAATTCAGCAAAGTTGCAGGATATAAAATCAATGCACAGAAATAGGTTGCATTCCTATATACCAACAGTGAAGCGACAGAGAAATCAAGAAATGGATCCCATGTACAGTTACACCAAAAACCATAAAATACCTAGGAATAAATCTAACCAAAGAGGTGAAAAATCTATGCACTGAAAACTATAGAAAGCCTAGGAAAGAAATTGAAGAAGACAAAAAAAAAAAAAATATGGAAAGAGATTCCATGCTCCTGGATAAGAAGAACAAATGTTGTTAAAATGTTGATACTACCCAAAGCAATCTACATATTCAATGCAATCCCTATCAAAATAACACCAGCATTCTTCACAGAGCTAGAACAAATGATCCTAAAATTTGTATGGAACCAGAAAAGACCCCGAATAGCCAAAGCAATCTTGAAAAAGGAAACCAAAGCAGGAGGCATCACAATCCCAGACTTCAAGCTACACTACAAAGCCTAATCATCATGACAGTATGGTACCGGCACAAGAACAGACACTCAGATCAATGGAACAGAATAGAGAATCCAGAAATGGACCCACAAACGTATGGCCAACTAATCTTTGACAAAGCAGGAAAGAATAGCCAATGGAATAAAGACAGCCTCTTCAGCAAGAGGTGCTGGGAAAACTGGACAGCGACATGCAGAAGAATGAACCTGGACCACTTTCCTACACCATACACAAAAATAAACTCAAAATGGATGAGAGACCTCAATGGAAGACAGGAAGCCATCAAAATCCTCGAGGAGAAAGCAGGCAAAAACCTCTTTGATCTTGCCCGCAGCAACTTCTTACTCAACACGTCTCTGGAAGCAAGGGAAACCAAAGCAAAAATGAACTACTGGGATCTCATCAAAATAAAAAGCTTCTTTCTGCACAGCAAAGGAAACAATCAGCAAAACGAAAAGGCAACTGACAGAATGGGAGAAGATATTTGCAAATGACCTGTCAGATAAAGGGTTAATATCCAAAATCTACAAAGAACTTATCAAACTCAACACCCAAAAAACAAATAATCCAGTGAAGAAATGGGCAAAAGATCTGAATAGACACTTCTCCAAAGAAGACATCCAGATGGCCAACCAACACATGAAAAAATGCTCAACATCACTCATCATCAGGGAAATACAAATCAAAACCACAATGAGATACCACATTACACCTGTCAGAATGGCTAAGATTAACAACTCAGGCAACAACAGATGTTGGCGAGGATGCGGACAAAGAGGATCTCTTTTGCATTGTTGGTGGCAGTGCAAGCTGGTGCAGCCACTCTGGAAAACAGTATGGAGGTTCCTCAAAAAACTAAAAATAGAACTCCCCTAGGACCCAGCAATTGCACTACTAGGCATTTATCCAAGGGATACAGGTGTGCTGTTTCAGAAGGACACATGCACCCCCATGTTTATAGCAGCACTATCAACAATAGCCAAAGTATGGAAAGAGCCCAAATGTCCCTTGATGGATGAATGGACAAAGAAAATGTGTTATATATATACAATGGATTATTACTCGGCAATCAAAAAGAATGAAATCTTGCCATTTGCAACTACGTGGTTGGAACTCCAGGGTATTATGCTAAGTGAAATTAGTCAGAGAAAGACAAAAATCATATGACTTCACTCATATGAGGACTTTAAGAGACAAAACAGATGTAACATAAGGGAAGGGAAACAAAAATAATATAAAAATATGGAGGGGGACAAAACAGAAGAGACTCATAAGTATGGAGAACAAACTGAGGGCTACTGGAGGAGTTGTGGGAAGAGGGGTGGGCTAAATGCATAAGGGTCACTAAGGAATCTACTCCTGAAATCATTGGTGCACTATATGTAACTAATGTGGATGTAAATTAAAAAGAAAAAAAAAAAAAAGAAAAAGAAGAAGATGTGATAATACCCAACCATAAAAAGAACAAAATCTTGCCATTTGCAACAACGTGGATGGATCTAGAAAGTATAATGCTAAGTGAAATAAGTCAGCCAGAGGGAGACATACAGTATACACTCATATGTGGAATTTAAGAAACAAAACGAACAAAGGAGGAGAAAAAGAGACCAACCAAAAACTAGAGTTTTCTTTTTTGTTTTTTTTTTGTTTTGTTTTTTTGAGAGAGAGTGTGAGCAGGGGAAGGGAAGACAGGCAGACACAGAATCTGAAGCAGGCTTCAGGCTCTGAGCTGTCAGCACAGAGCCAGATGCAGGGATCGAACTCAGGAACTGTGAGATCATGACCTGAGTTGAAGTCAGAGACTCAACCGAGCCACCCAGTCACCCTCAATAACTAGACTCTTAACTGTAGAGAACCAACAGATTTTTACCAGAGGGAAGGTGAGGGGGATGGGTGAAATAGATGAAGGGGATTAATAGTACACCTACCTTGATGAGCACTATGTAATATATGGAGTTGTTGAATCACTGTATTGTACACCTGAAACTATTATAATAATGTATATATTAACTACACTGAATTAAAATTTTAAATTTATATTTAAAAATTAGTTAATAAATGAAATTAACAATCCTTTAGTTTTCGTAAAGAAAAGATATATGCACTCCTATGTTTATTGCAATATTTAAAAGATTTTTTAAGTTTATTTATTTTGAGAGAGAGAGAGTGAGCAAGCAGGGAAGGGGCAGAGAGAGAGGATCCCAAGCAGGCTCCATGGTGCCAGCACAAAGCCCAGCACAGGGTTTGTTCCCATAAACCATGAGATCATGACCTGAGCCAAAACCAAGAGTCACATGCTTAATCAACTCAGCCACCCAGGTGCCCCTATTACATCATTATTTACAATAGCTAAGACGTAGAAGCAACCCAAATGTCTACTGATACATGAATGGATAAGGAAGATGTAGTGTATGTACACAATGAAAATTACTCTGCAGTTAAAGAGAGTAAAGTCGTGCCATTTGTGACAACATAAATGGACCTAAAGGGTATTATGCTAAGTGAAATAAGTTAGAGAAAGACAAACGCCAAATGATTTTTACTTGTAATTGGAACCTAAAAAAATAGAACAAATAGTTATGGACTCATAAATTCGGAGAACAAATTGGTGGTTGCTGGGGTTGGGAGGGGATAGGCAAAGAAGGTGAAAGGGATTAAGAATACAGACTTAGATTTATAAGTAAGTCATGGGGATGGAATCTACAGCATAGGGAATATAAGTCAATAATATTTTAATAATTTCTGTGGTGACAGATGGTAACTACACTTATGGTGAGCGTTTCATAATGTATGTAATTGTCAAATCACTATGTTGTACACCTGAAACTAATACAATATTACATGTCAGCTATACTTCAATTAGAAATTTTTAAAAAGGTTATCTAAATCAGAAAGAAGTAGGGGCACCTGGGTGGCTCAGTCAGTTAAACCTCCGACTTTGGCTCAGGTCATGATCTCGAGGTCCGTGAGTTCGAGCCCTGCGTCGGGCTCTGTGCTGACAGCTCAGAGCCTGTAGCCTGTTTCGGATTCTGTGTCTCCCTCTCTCTGACCCTCCCCTGTTCATGCTTTAAATAAAACGTTAAAAAAAAAATTTAAAAATAAATAAATAAATAAATCAGAAAGAAGTAAAGTTGTCTCAATTTGCAGATGACATGATATTATATATAGTAAACCCTAAAAATTCTGCCAAAAGTTGTTAGAAATAATAAACTCAGTAAAGTTGCATGACACAAAATCAATATGCAAAAATAAGTGGCATTTCTATATGCAACAATGAATTATCAGAAAGAAATGATATAATCCCATTTACATCAAAAAGAGTAAAATATTTAGGAATAAATTCAATGAAGATGAAAGATCTATATACTGAAAACTAAAATATTGATGAAAATAGTTGAAGTAGGAAAGATAATCTATGTTCTTGGATTACAGTAATTAATAATGTTGAAAGTGAAATAAGGCAGTCAGAGAAAGACAGATATCATGATTTCACAAATATGTGGAATTTGAGAAACTTAACAGATGACCATAGGGGAAGGGAAGCAAAAAGTAAGATGCAAACAGATAGGGAGGCAAAGCATAAGAGACTCCTAAATACAGGGAACTAACTGAGGCTTGATGGGGGTGGGAGATTGGAGGGTGGGGAAAATGGGTGATGGGCATTGAGGAGGGCATTTGTTGGGATGAGCCCTGGGTGTTGTATGTAAGTGATGAATCATGGGAATCTACTCCTGAAGCCAAGACTACACTGTATGTTACCTAACTTGACAATAAAATAATAATAATAATGGCAACCTAAATCTACAAAAAAAAAAAAAAATAATAATGTTGAAGTGCCCTTAGTAGCCAAAATGATTTACAGATTCAAGACAATCCCTTTCAGAATCCTAATATCGGCGTGCCTGGCTGGCTCAGTCAATGCAGTGTGCAACTCTTGATCTCCGGTTCGTAAATTTGAACCCCACATTGGGTATAGAGATTACTTAAAAATAAAACCTTAAATGCTTTTTCAAAATCCTAAGGTCATTTTTCACAGAAGAAATAAACAATCCTTATGTTCGTGTGGAACCACAAAAGACCCAGAATAGCTAAAGCAGTCTTGAGAAAGAAGAGTAAATCTGGAGGCATTATACTTCTTAATTTCAAACTATATTATAAAGCTTTAGTAATCGAAATAATATGGTACTAGCATAAAAACACAGATCAGAGACGCATAGACACATAGTCCGTAAATAAACCCATATGTGGTCATTTTTAAAAAATTTTTTTAATGTTTATTTATTTTTGAGAGACAGAATGCGAGTGGGTTGGGAGAGAGCGAGAGGGAGGCACAGAATCCGAAGCAGGCTCCAGGCTCCGAGCTGTCAGCATAGAGCCTGATGCGGGGTTCGAACTCAAGAGCTGTGAGATCATGACCTGAGCTGAAGTCAGACATTCAAACAACTGAGCCACCCAGGGGCCCCTATGGTCAGTTATTTTTTAACAAAGGAGGCAAGAATAAGCAATGGGGGAAAGGATAGTCTGTTCAATAAGTGGTTCTCAGAAACCTGGATATTCGTATGCAGAAGAATAAAACTGGACTCCTAACGTACACCATGCACAAACACAACTCAAAATGGAATAATACTTAAGTGTAATAGCTGAAACCCTAAAACTCCTAGAAGAAAACATAAGGGGTAAGATTCTTCACGTATATGTTGGAAGCGGTTTCTTGGATTTGACACCAAAAGCAAAGGCAGCACAAGTCAAAATAAATATATGGGACTACATCAGAATAAAAAGCTGCATAGTAAAAGAAACCATCAACAATATGAAAAGGTAACTTATGGAGTGGGAGAAAGTATTTGCAAACCACACATCCAATATTGGCTTAATAAAACTATTTAAGGAAGTCATACAATTCAATGGCTGAAAAAGAATAACCCAATTTTAAAAATGGGCAAAGGACCCAAATAGACATTTTTCCAAAGAAGACATGCAAATGGCTGAGAGGTACATGAAAAGGTGCTTAACATCACTCATCAGAAAAATGCAAATATATACCACAGTGAGAGATCATCTCACATATGTTGAGATTCAAAAAGATAAGAGATGACAAATGCTGGCAAGGATGTGGATAAAAGGGAAGCCTTGTATACTGTTGGTGTGAATGTAAATTGCTACAACCACAGTGGAAAATAGTATGGATATTCTTCAAGAAATTAAAAATAAAATTACCATATCATCCAGAAGTGCCACTTGCTGCATATATATTCAAAAGAAATGGTGTTGTCATCTTGAGATATCTGTACTTACGTATATCGCAGTATTATTTACAAGTATGAAAATGACCTAAGTGTCTGTCAGTGGGTAAATGGATAAAGAAGTGAATAGTCCACTCTATCTATATATCTGTATGTCTATATATAGATATATATATGTAGATATATTCCTCTCTCTATATATACCTATATAGATAGAGTAGAATATTATTGAGCCCTAAAAAAGAAGTAAATCCTGCTACTTGTGCAACATGGATGAACCTGGAGGGCATAATACTAAGTGAAATGAGCCAGACAGAGAACTGCATTGTAGCACTTACATGTGTAATATGGAGGGGGGCGAGGGGGAAGGTCAAACACATAGAAGCAGAGAGTAGAATGGTCCTTTCCAGGGACTGCAGGTAGTGGTAGGGGAAAGAGAGCTGCTGGTAAAAGGGTACAAACTTTCAGTTATAAGATGAGTAAGGTCTGTGGATCTCCTGTATAATGTGATGACCATGTTTGATAATACTGTTATAGTGTCATTGAGATTTGCTAAGATAGTAGAAATTAAGTGTTCTCCCCACACAGACACAAAATAGTAACTCTGTATTGTGGGGGGTGTGCTAATTAACTTAAGGGTGGGAATTCTTTCAAAAGGTGTACATATATCAGATCATATTGTATACTTTAAATACGTAACATTTGTCAAATATACTGAAGGCTAAAAAAACCAAAATCCCTCAGTATTTAGGATTAAACTATTTTTAGTTTGGATTTCATTTTATTCTTAATCATAAAAATTGTGAGGTGTTTTATAAAGTAATTAGAAAAATCAAGTTTGATTCTTTTTTAAAATCTAAGAACACATAGAGGTACCTGGGTGGCTCAGTCATTTGAGCATCTGACTCTTGATTTCAGCCCAAGTCATGATCGTGGGATTGAGCCCCATGTTGGGCTCTATGCTGAGCACGGAGCCTGCTTAAGATTCTCTCTCTGCCCCTTTTCCCTACTCATGTGCTCACTCACTCTCTCTCTCTCTCTCTCTCAAAATTAAAAACGGGGTGCATGGGTGGCTCAGTTGTTTGAGTGTTCAACTTCAGCTCAGATCATGATCTTACACTTCATGGGTTTGAGCCTGGTCTTGGGCTCTGTGCTTACAGCTCGGAGCCTAGAGCCTGCTTCAGATTCTGTGTCTGCCTCTCCTCCCGAATTGTGCTCTGCCTCTCTTAAAAATAAATAAATAGGGGCGCCTGGGTGGCGCAGTCGGTTAAGCGTCCGACTTCAGCCAGGTCACGATCTCGCGGTCCGGGAGTTCGAGCCCCGCGTCAGGCTCTGGGCTGATGGCTCAGAGCCTGGAGCCTGTTTCCGATTCTGTGTCTCCCTCTCTCTCTGCCCCTCCCCCGTTCATGCTCTGTCTCTCTCTGTCTCAAAAATAAATAAACGTTGAAAAAAAAATTAAATAAATAAATAAACATTAGAGGGGAAAAATAAATAGAAACCGGGTATTTAAAAAAAATAAAAATAATGGGGCGCCTGGGTGGCGCAGTCGGTTAAGCGTCCGACTTTGGCCAGGTCACGATCTCATGGTCCGTGAGTTCGAGCCCTGCGTTGGGCTCTGGGCTGATGGCTCAGAGCCTGGAGCCTGCTTCCGATTCTGTGCCTCCCTCTCTCTCTGCCCCTCCCCCGTTCCTGCTGTGTCTCTCTCTGTCTCAAAAAATAAATAAAACGTTAAAAAAAATTTTTTTTTTAAATAAAAATAAAAAATAAAATAATTAAAAAAATAAAAACATGTAGATACCTTCAGGTAAAAATTTAGGGTCTCAGTTTTTAAGATAGTTTATAAAAGGTAAAGCTAATTGGGGTGCCTGCCTGGCTCAGTCTGAAGAACATGTGATTCTTGATCTTAGGGTCACAAGTTCGAGCCTCACCTTGGGTGTAGAGATTACTTAATTATAAATTTTTTATTTTATTTATTTTGTTTTAAGTAAGATCTATATACAACATGGAACTTAAACTCACAACATTGAGGTCAAGAATTGCATGCTCCACCAACCGAGCCAGCCAGGCACCCCAGAGATTATTTAAATAAATAAATAAAAACTTTAAAAAAAAACAAAAAAAGGAGGGGTGCCTGGGTGGCTTAGTCGGTTAAGCGTTGGACTGTTGATTTTGGCTCAGGTCATGATCTCATGGTTCATGAGATTGAGCCCCACATTGGGCTCTACACTGACAAAACAAAACCTGCTTGGGATTCTCCCTCCCCTCTCTTTTTGCCTCTCCCCTCTCGTGGTCTCTCTCTCTCAAAATAAATAAATAAACTTAAAAAAAAAGAAAACTTTAAAAAAAAGGAAAACCCGATTTAATTTGATATAATTGTTACATGGACTGTAATGTAAGTCTGGTATATTCCAATAGTGAAACATAATTTACACTTTTTTAAAAGAAAATGAAAGCAGAATTATTTTTTTCCCACAGTATGGTTTAGGTCTTTTATTTCACTATTTATTTTTAAGTAGTCTCAACACCCACCGTGGGGCTGGAATTCACAGCCCCAAGATCAAGAGTCCCATGCTCTACCAGCTGAACAGCTAAGCACCCGTGGTTTAGATCTTTTAACACTTGTGTGTTTTGTTTTGTTTTGTTTTAAGAGAGAGAGAAAGCGGAGGAGGGGCAGAGAGAGAGAGGGAGAGAGAGAAACACAAGCAGTCTCCGCACTGTCAGCGAGGAGCCTGATTTGGGTCTAAATCTCTCAACCGTGAGATCATGACCTGAGCCGAAATCAAGAGTCAGGGACTTAACTGCCTGAACCACACAGGACCCCACGAAATACATTTGAATTGTAGAGACATTGTAAGATGCTTCACAGTTTGATGAGATGTTCTTGTGTAACAGATGTTTTTAATGCTCTTAAATTTAAATAATTCATTATGTGATTTTGTATGATTTAGCCTTATATCTCATAAAATGATGTACACCCAGTTACACTTTCATCCCTTGCTGATTCCAGAGAAATGTATTTTGTATCTATTGTGTAGAAATAATAAATTAAGCAGCAAAAGACTCAATATATGTTTAATAGTTTGAGAACATAATAGGTGAAATTGAAATACAATTTTGACAGCAGTTTTTATTTTTAACATTTTTCAGACTTTGTTAGATACCTACCTATGTTTTTATAGTACAAATAAGTAAGATGCCAGTGGAGCTGTTTTGATCTGCCCAAATCTTCTTTTTAGATTTGATCCAGACCGGTTTGATGACGAATCAGTAATGAAAACTTTCTCCTTGCTTGGATTCTCAGGCACACAGGAATGCCCAGAGTTGAGGTGGGTGATAGAGAAAGGAAAGTAAAAGGAAAGATGCCAAATTTTATACTTAGAATTTTGATGATTACTGCTGAGGAGAATAAGCAACCTATATAATTATGTATAATTATATAAAAATGTAATTGTTCATCTTTAGTAATTGGTTGACTTTCTTCCTGTCTAGGTTTGCATATATGGTGACCACAGTACTTCTGAGTGTATTGGTGAGAAGGCTGCACCTACTTTCTGTGGAGGGACAGGTTATTGAAACTAAGTATGAACTGGTAACATCATCCAAGGAAGAAGCTTGGATCACTGTCTCAAAGAGATATTAAAATTTTATACATTCAGCTTTCTGGAGGAAAATGATGGTTTAGAAAAATCTGTATTAAATCCTTTTATAAACTAAGTAATACTGTGGAATATAAATACATACTAGTACTTCATTATGTAAATTTGGATTTTTGTATATCAGATTTTCTTAATTCATGATATACATTGATTCTTATTATATCAGTATAATGATAATTTTAATGGGAAGCTCTCTGCTTTTTTGTTTTATCACTTTCTATGCCATTATCTTCATAATATTTTTCTTTGATCTCTAATGCTCTTTTTTTAAATCTCTAATATTCTTGAAGAGAGACATTATTTTTGCACACTTTGGCAAGTCATGTTTTCTAAATATTTATAAAAGGGAAACATAATCCTAACTTCTTTTCATACTTCCAGTAAATCATTTTAATGGGGGAAAATAAGAACTTCCCATTATGTTATTTCTTGGGTTAAGATTTTTATTTTCTGAGTATAAATTAGTTTGTGTTTAGTCGTTATTAGTAGGTTTGAGTAACCTACCTTGTGTTTGCTTATTTTTATACCTCCCCAGACAATACTGTTCATTTCATGACTTATACAAGGATCATCATTTTGAGCAGTTCTAAATCATTTGGAAACTACTACCATTGTTTTTGAATGTGTTTTTGAAGTGCCTCTCCTAAGGGACAAACTAAGATTGAAGCTTGTCTTTTCTTTTGTTTGGCTGGAAGTGTTACTGGCACTATATTACTTCACCAATTCTCATTTGTGGAAACAACTGAATTCTACTTTGTTGTTATTATGTCATGTACTAAATATAACGAACTTCAATGATTAGGAAATGAGAGAGCACTAACCAAAAAAACAAAACCAAACTAAAAAAAAAACAAAACATGATGAAAATAATTTGCAAAACATCTGATACGGATAATATCCATATGATATATAAATAGCTCTTACAGATTGGTGAGAAAACATAATAGAAAAATGATCAAAAGACATGAATAAACTATTCTTAGAGGAGGAAATAGCTATTAAAATTTTAGAAAAAAGGGTTAGTCTCACTAGTAAGTAAAGGAATTTGAGGGCTATTTTAAAAACACTTTAAGTATCTTTCAAAATTTTATTTACACTGATAAGTTTTATATTTAATACTGTTTTATTGATAGCATTATAGTTTTGTCCACCTTTTCTGGTTACATTGTTCTTGAGGATTCTTTTAAGACAACAACTGAAGGAAATATGGCAAGTGCAGATAGAGAGGAAAGGAAGAAAAATGATAACTATTTGCAAATGGGTTTATTTTTGACACTGCTGAATTCCACTTGTAATTTTAGTTTCAAGATTGTACCCTAGTTATTGAGTTATTTTATGCTGTGTTTATGGTCAGATTGCCAACATTTTAGAACTAGCTAGGAGTGGTTAAGATAGAATTTAAGTAATTAGATGCAGCTTTTATTTCTGCCAAAAATATCTAATTTATGGAATAATTTAAATTCTAAAACTTTAAGTGAAATGTATTCTTAGTTTCCAGCATCATGTTGTTTCCAAAAAGGCACACTCTTAAGTTCCCACCTATCATTTTCTATGGTTTTGTGTGTATCCATATTTTCCTTTGTTATCCCAGTACCTTGATTGGTTTGGAAACTGGCAGTGGAAAGTTAGAGTAGGCAATTGATATGTAAACCAAGTGTCAGTAAAATCAGCGTGAGGTAAGTTGTATTTTAAAGCAAGTGAGACCTGATCAGCAATCATCAAGGCAAAAACAGAGTAGTTGAGCCAAAGGGTCAAGGAATTGGTATATTGCCAATATACAAGCCAATGTATAATTACTACTGGTTTGAATCAATGAAAATAAAAGAATCAGCTGAATAAGCACATTTTTATCCATGGTTATATGGCTAACTTAAAACATTACAAATAAATTATCTTCTAGAGGATTTTTTTAAAATAAAAATATTGTTAATTATGTATGAAATAAGTTATCCATTCACTGTTCTTACTTGACCCTTTGTATTTATCAAAGACTGAAATTATAGTAGCCTCAGTGTTTCTCATGGCTAGTAGCATGACACTAAGCAGGACTCAAATTTTGTCGCTTTTTGGATTTTTTTAAACTATTTATTACCTGATTTTGATCTGCATTCTTTTTTTTTTTTAATTTTGTTTTTTAACGTTTATTTATTTTTGAGACAGAGAGAGACAGAGCATGAACGGGGGAGGGGCAGAGAGAGAGGGAGACACAGAATCGGAAACAGGCTCCAGGCTCCGAGCCGTCAGCCCAGAGCCCGACGCGGGGCTCGAACTCAAGGACCGTGAGATCGTGACCTGAGCTGAAGTCGGACGCTTAACCGACTGAGCCACCCAGGCGCCCCTGATCTGCATTCTTTTCAAATGTTGATAAGTTTATTGTTAAAAACACCAGCACAACACACATTTTTTATGGAAAGAAAGGATTCTTCCACACTTTGTGCTAATAAAATTCAAGACAGAATTAATTCTGTGCATGGGAAAAATGAAAAACTCACATACTGTTATATCTGGCCCACAAATGTGCAGTCCCATTTTTTTTATATAAGTAGATTCTATCTTATTTATAGACCCTATGTAAAAATGTGTTTGTCTTCTTAAAATATTACATATTTTAAAAACAAAATGTTCTATTTTTGTTATGAAAATTATATAAGTTTACTGTAGAAAAATCTTGGAAATACAGAAACAAAAATAACAAACTTAGTCACCTATATAGTCCCACTACTTGAAGTAAGCCAGTATTAAGCTTCTGAGATAGATGCTTCTGTTCTTTTGTATCCACATATACTTTTTACAGACTTGTTATACATAATGTTCTCTTCATGTAATATATTATGAACCAATAATGTTTTCTACAGCTGGAACATTCATATTCTTCTCACTCAGAATGTAAGCACAGATTTTTGCCATTCTTTCCCCCCTCTTTCCCTTTGCAGGTATTGTTATTCTTTTCAGCTTTAAAAATGGCTTTACTTCCTCATCCATTTGTCAAAACAGTAATTTATATATTTGTACATCTGAGTTGCTAAAGTCATAGAAGTCTAGGTGTTACAAGGAGCATTTAAGAAATGAAATTACTCTTTTATCCAAAGAAAAATATAATTAAGTTCAGATCAAGGTGGCATTTCAACTGTTGTTTTTTGTTTTTTTTTTTTTTCAATGTTTATTCGTTTCTGAGAGAGAGAGTGACAGCAGGGGAGGGTCAGAGAGGGAGACGCAGAATCCAAAGCAGGCTCCAGGCTCTAGGCTCTGAGCTATCAGCACAGAGCCCAACGTGGGGCTCGAACCCACAAACCATGAGATTATGACCTGAGCCAAAGTTGGACCCTTAGCCAGCTGAGCCATCCAGGTGTTCTGGCATTTCAGCTTTTAAGAGGAAATCTTAAGAATCTTTGTTGTTTTGGAGTCAAACAGACTAAGATTCTTCCCTTGAAGCCATTGTGATTTTTTTCCTCAGATCCATGAAAAGTGCTGTTGGCCTATAAAATGTACTTTTTCCATATGTGGTTATATTGACAGATTGAAAACTGCTTAAACACAATTCTACCGTGTGTAACTGAGGACATGACCAATAAACATCAGAGAGTAAGTTTAGTAGCTTTGAAAGAAAACTATTATTCTTTCTTTGAAAGAAAACTATTTTCAGAGGCAGGTTTGTATAATATCAACAAATTGATATGAGCAACCTTATTTTTCTTCTTGGCCAGTCCTATGCCTGTTTCCTAAGTTACTAAGACCAATGATTAAGGTAGAAGGTGAGGATGGAGGAAAGTGGGGTATAATAACAAAGCAGTTACTGTTACACTGTCAGAGGAAATCAGCACAGCCAAAAAGGCTTTATACAGTGTTGCTTTGAGGCACAGTGAGTGACCCCCCACTGATAAAAGGAGTGAGAGTGAAACTCACAGCAAGAGTTAAGCTGAAAGTAGAAGAGGGGAGTGGAGGGAGCATTTGTTATAAACTAAATACTTTATACACTTATTTAGTCCTTTAGAGCATGACAGTAGTGACAAACTAAAATAGTTTTTCATTCCTGCTAGAAGAAATACTATAAATGAATACTGGCATATACTTGCAAAGAAATATAAAAAGATCTAAATTTCAAATTATCTTCATATCTTCAGGGGGGGTTCATTTGGTATAATTTGTTACTCAAGAGGGGATCAAGCAATAGTTTCAAATGATGTAGTGTTCATAATAACTAAAGAAAATGACTAAAAAGAGTATTGTAACAGCAGTATTAAAAGATATCCTAAAGAAAACTAATGCTGCCAACTCAACCATCATCTGTATAACTGTCTAATTTTTTTTCTATTTCCACATACATATATTTGTAAACATTTCAATCATAATATAGTTTGCTTTTCACTTAATATATTTTAAACATTTTCCTTTGTTACTTTTATAAGGGTGTTGGGGAATAGATTTTGGGGGGTGGGATGGAAAATAGACTTAAAATCTGTAAATCAAATACTAAATTTATTTTGATGACACAGAGTGAATGGATACTTGTAAAATTGGAGTTGGGAGCCATTTTGTAAAACATCCAGGCAATAAACAAAAGGGCAGGAAATGACATTCTTCTTCCAGTTCTACTCCCTGTTTAGTCGGTTTATAGTTTGGTGGCTTTCTAGAGACTGGGAATGGATCTTGCTATAGCATGTGATAAAATGTCATGAACAAATAAGATCCTGTCTGGTAATTAAAAAAACAAACAAACCCACAAATGTATTTTTATCTAAAATACTTGCAAATTCTTGTTTTACTTTTTTAACACATGATAGGAGCAAATAAAACTGTTACATTACCACCGTAACTATGTTATAAAGTTGTAAAGTGTCTGTCTCCAAAAAGGTCAATCAATAAATATTTTTAAATAAATGAATGAAATCCTCATTGAGGTTTTCTGTGTATGTAAAGTAAAGGTGATTACCTAATAGTTGAAAAAGATTTCCAGGTAGCCAAACTACCTCTAATGCTAATAGTACTTTGATATGCTAAGTACTTAGTGATATGCTAAGTGTATCCCATTACTAGAAATATTTAAGAAGATGTTTTATGGAAATCTTTCAGTGATTAGTGATATTAGGCATGAACATAGACTTATCAGTGATATTAGGTATGAACACAGACTCATGATGGGCTGTAGTTACACAAAACATCAATGAAAATAGTTGGTAAGCAAGTAGTCCTTTCTTTATATCATATCACCAGATCATCATTAAATCTGGAAATGTTTAAGGACCACAGTTGTTTTAATTAGTGAGAGCATTATTTCCCTAAGTATGTTCCATGGATTGCTATCCTGTGAAATACTCTGAGGAAAAGGTTATTTGATCATACTCTCAGATTCTTTTTTTTTTTTTTAATTTTTTTTTTTTTCAACGTTTATTTATTTTTGGGACAGAGAGAGACAGAGCATGAACGGGGGAGGGGCAGAGAGAGAGAGGGAGACACAGAATGGGAAACAGGCTCCAGGCTCCGAGCCATCAGCCCAGAGCCTGACGCGGGGCTCGAACTCCCGGACCGCGAGATCGTGACCTGGCTGAAGTCGGACGCTTAACCGACTGCGCCACCCAGGCGCCCCCATACTCTCAGATTCTATATACTATAATCTTTCTCAGATATTTATAATATGTATTAATATATCAGAAGTGCTGAGAGGTTCAACTGTAAAGGAGCCTATTTAAACTTGATAATTTTGAATGTTCCTAATGTGTTTTGATGAAGGTTCCCCTTTTTTTCAGTTACATCTTTTATTATAAAAACCACTGTTGGATAATATTCAATAATATAAATATTAAACATAATATTGTTTTTATACCATTAAAAAAAAACACACTGTTTCATGGAATGAGTCTTCTATAGAACAGAACCCATTTTGTCCAACATGACCTAGAGACAAATAGTCTCAAGGGATATCTGTCTTGTCTGGTTCCTTAAACTCTGCATGGTCCAGAGCTTCTCTAGACTAGGAACAACCATAGTCTTAGAACCAAACCACCTGAATTCCAAATTCTCTCACTCCTTATCTCTACCTCTTTTCTCTGTAAGAGCACAACACCTTATAGCTCTACTGAGTCTTCCTTATACTCCTGTCCTGACTTACATACCTATCCAAAGAGATGGGACTTATTTACCCTGGCAACATTTTTTTTAAATTTATTTTTTAAAAAAATTTACATCCAAGTTAGTTAGCATATAGTGCAACAATGATTTCAGGAGTAGATTCCTTAATGCCCCTTACCCATTTAGCCCACCCCCCCCTCCCATAACCCCTCTAGTAACCAGCCCTCTGTTCTCCATATTTAAGAATCTCTTATGTTTTGTCCCCCTCCTTGTTTTTATATTATTTTTGCTTCCCTTTTGTTCATCTGTTTTGTATCTTAAAGTCCTCATATGACTGAAGTCATATGATATTTGTCTTCCCCTAACTGACTAATTTCGCTTAGCATAATACCCTCCAGTTCCATCTACGTAGTTGCAAGTGGCAAGATTTCATTCTCTTTGATTGCCCAGTAATCCTCCTTTGTATATATATACCACATCTTTTTTTTTTTAATTTAACAATAGGTCAGTTTATTAATTGGTGGCATATCGACATAATGGCACACAACAGGAAAGGCACTGTAATATGCTAGAGGATGGGCTTTCTTTTTTTTTTTTTAATTTTTTAAATTTATATCCAAATTAGTTAGCATATAGTGCAACAATGATTTCAGGAGTAGGTTCCTTAATGCTCCTTACCTGTTTAGCCCATCCCCCCTCACACAACCCCTCTAGTAACCCTCTGTTTGCTCTCCATATTTAAGAGTCTTATGTTTTTGTCCCCTCCCTGTTTTTATATAATTTTTGCTTCCCTTCCCTTATGTTCACCTGTTTTGTCTCTTAAAGTCCTCATATGAGTGAAGTCATATTTGTCTTTGACTAATTTCACTTAGCATAATACCCTCTAGTTCCATCCACATAGTTGCAAATGGCAAAATTTCATTCTTTTTGATTGCCGAGTAATACTCCATTGTATATATATGCCACATCTTCTGTATCCATTCAGCCATCGATGGACATTTGGGCTCTTTCCATACTTTGGCTATTGTGGATAGTGCTGCTATAAACATGGGGTGCATGTGTCCTTCTGAAACAGCACACCTGTATCCCTTGGATAAATGCCGAGTAGTGCAATTGCTGGGTCCTAGGGGAGTTCTATTTTTAGTTTTTTGAGGAACCTCCATACTGTTTTCCAGAGTGGCTGCACCAGCTTGCACTGCCACCAACAGTGCAAAAGAGATCCTCTGTCCGCATCCTTGCCAACATCTGTTGTTGCCTGAGTTGTTAATCTTAGCCATTCTGACAGGTGTAAGGTGGTATCTCATTGTGGTTTTGATTTGTATTTCCCTGATGATGAGTGATGTTGAGCATTTTTTCATGTGTTGGTTGGCCATCTGGATGTCTTCTTTGGAGAAGTGTCTATTCAGGTCCTTTGCCCATTTCTTCACTGGATTATTTGTTTTTTGGGTGTTGAGTTTGGTAAGTTCTTTGTAGATTTTGGATACTAACCCTTTATCTGACAGGTCATTTGCAAATATCTTCTCCCATTCTGTCAGTTGCCTTTTCGTTTTGCTGATTGTTTCCTTTGCTGTGCAGAAAGAAGCTTTTTATTTTGATGAGATCCCAGTAGTTCATTTTTGCTTTGGTTTCCCTTGCTTCTGGAGACGTGTTGAGTAAGAAGTTGCTGCGGGCAAGATCAAAGAGGTTTTTGCCTGCTTTCTCCTCGAGGATTTTGATGGCTTCCTGTCTTCCATTGAGGTCTCTCATCCATTTTGAGTTTATTTTTGTGTATGGTGTAAGAAAGTGGTCCAGGTTCATTCTTCTGCATGTCGCTGTCCAGTTTTCCCAGCACCTCTTGCTGAAGAGGCTGTCTTTATTCCATTGGCTATTCTTTCCTGCTTTGTCAAAGATTAGTTGGCCATACGTTTGTGGGTCCATTTCTGGATTCTCTATTCTGTTCCATTGATCTGAGTGTCTGTTCTTGTGCCAGTACCATACTGTCTTGATGATTAAAGCTTTGTAATACAGCTTGAAGTCCGGGATTGTGATGCCTCCTGCTTTGGTTTCCTTTTTCAAGATTGCTTTGGCTATTCAGGGTCTTTTCTGGTTCCATATAAATTTTAGGATTGTTTGTTCTGGCTCTGTGAAGAATGCTGGTGTTATTTTGATAGGAATTGCACTGAACATGCAGATTGCTTTGGGCAGTAGTGACATTTTAACAATACTTGTTCTTTCTATCCAGGAGCATGGAATCTTCTTCCTTTTTTGTGTGTCTTCTTCAATTTCTTTCATAAGCTTTCTTTGGTTTTCAGTGTATATATTTTTCACCTCTTTGGTTAGATTTATTCCTATGTATTTCGACAACAGTTTTTTTTTTAAATTTTTTTTTAACATTTATTTATTTTTGGGACAGAGAGAGACAGAGCATGAACAGGGGAGGGGCAGAGAGAGAGGGAGACACAGAATCGGAAACAGGCTCCAGGCTCCGAGCCATCAGCCCAGAGCCCGACGCGGGGCTCGAACTCACGGACCGCGAGATCGTGACCTGGCTGAAGTCGGACGCTTAACCGACTGCGCCACCCAGGCGCCCCTCCACAACAGTTTTTTATTGAGCACTTAATGCATGCCAGGTCTTAAGCTAGGCACTGGGGATAGAGCAGTGAACAAAACAGACATGACATTATAAATGTGTTCTCTCTCCTCTGTGCTCCAACTCAGGAGAGAGAACCCTAAAGTTTCACATCCCAATGCTTAGCCTTCTAGCACTCAGAGCTCTCTAGGTCCTGGGTGTGGAAGCAGCTCAAGAATCCTTTAAGTTAGTCGCTGAAAGGAACTTAGGAAGTAGCTTGTAGATGATCACATGACAACATGGAAGGCTTCAATTATAGGCTGTAGTGGGGGAAGAAGCACAAGGAACTGTTGAAGGTAAACCATTATTTGTGTATTTTTTAGCGTATGAGCAAGAGAAGAATCTAGGTGTCTTATCAAGGAAAACTGTCAACATTGATGCTAAATAGAAATAATAATAGAACTTTCAGAGTGAGATGAAACAGTATTAAGAATTGGTTTGACTAGGTTAAAGAAAAGTATTTATTGTAGCCATTTGTGTGAATTGTTGCTTAATTATACGGCAGCACTAGGTGTGTTCAACTTTCATGATTTGTTGCTTGCGTTGCAAGGTCTTCAGCTAATAGAGAATTGATTTTTAGAGGCTATAAAGACCTTGTAGAGATTATATGGCATAGCCTGCTCACAATTTTAATTTTTTTTTTTTTTTACACTTTTTTTGAGATACAGAGTGAGACAGACCACAAGCGGGGTAGGGGCAGAGAGAGAAGGAGACACAGAATCTGAAGCAGCCTCCAGGCTCCGAGCAAGTGTTCAGCACAGAGCCCGACGCAGGGCTTGAACCCACAAACCGTGAGATTATGACCTGAGCCGAGGTTGGTCACTTAACCTACTCAGCCACCCAGGCGCCCCAGCCTGCTCACAATTTTAGATTTTAGAGGGAGAAGCTTAGGGCTTCTGGAACTAGTAACATTATTGGGCTTTCACTTTGGGTTTTTCTCCTATCCTTCTGCAATGTGCTTAAGTATGCTGCTATTGTATTCATAGGATTTTATTAAGCTTTCAAAGAGGTGTAGCTTTAGAAGGAATTGGGAAATTTAAAAAAATTTTTTCTTGATACAGAACTTTTGAGGTAGATGCAAATGTGTTTTGAATGTTAAATTTACTTAGATTTAAAAATACATATCTTCAAGCAAAGTTGCCATGACAACCTTTCTTAATGTGTGTATAAATTTTATGTCTGTCTGAGGTTTTCATCTTTTCCAGTATAGGGTCTAATCACAAGAATCACTGTGGAGTATTTCTGTCTGCATGGTGCCCTGTGGGAATTATGTAATTTTGGAAAAGGCAAATCAAGCAATAGGGCAGTACTGTAGCACAGCATTCCCATCAAGATAAATGTCATCTTGTTCTCTCCATGATCAGAAATTGATCCGGTTTCAAACCCAAGGTGCGATTTTGGATTGAAGTAGAACAATGAGTCTGTTACGATTTTCTGTTTTTTCTAGAAGATTTATAGGAGGGCCTGAGAAGTTGGGAAATTCTGGACCAAATCTCTTAGTTAACCCCCAGACTGATCTAGTCTCCCTGGGATCATCTAAATCTAAACCACAGTTGATATCATAGGTCAACTCAGAACCAGAAGAGACTTCTCTACAGTGGCCAGGCATGTGTACGCACAGAGACATGTCATAAGTTCCTTCTGGCCTGAACTCCAATCCAGCACTGCTAGACAGATACCATTATTAGACCTCCTTTTACCCCACTTCATATATCCTTGTCTGTCAAGCTCAATTTTGGACATTAGGGGCCAAGAGAAGAATAGTAAGATTTGGGGGACCCGAAGTTTAGGAGGAAGGAATTCTCACCCTTAATTCTGAAAATGTGGATTTATTAAGCAGTGGAAGAAGGGGGTAATTTTTGTAACAACAACTATGACTTTTACTTAATTTTAACATAGATACCTGAAATTTTGAGATACTTGCTAAAGAGCTACGTGTTTTGTATTGTAGTTTCTCTGTGGTGCAGTTTTTAAAAATTAATGTTTATAGTAATTTAAGAATCCCTGAAGACAGCTAATTAACTAAATTGAGGTCAGAAGTATGATCTATTAATTTTTTAGCTTTGATTCACTTTAGTCTTAATAGGTTTGGTAATACTATGGTACATTTAAGAGAATCCATAGAAATTTTCTAATCCAATCCCCATATAGAAGGGGGGAATTTAAATTGAAGGATTATTTTATATGGGAATATGCTCAGGCTTATACTTTAAAAAAAAAAACATGTTTTGATTTCCTTTTTTATTTCATCTTATTCTCTCAAGGAAGAATTATTTTTAAAAAAGGAAAAATCCCCTAAGCAAAAAGAACTGGCTAAATTAGTGTACTATGTATTGATAACTGAGAGAAACAGGATAATAGTGTCCTAAAAACAAACAACACTTGAAAAGAGATGTCCCACAGTCCATTCTATGATGTCTATAAAGATTTTTTAGTTTGATTGTGGGAGGCATAATTAGGCCTGTCTACAAAATTTGTTGGACCCAGTGCAAAATGAAAATACGAGGCCTTGGCTGGGGACAAAGTCAGTCTCCCCTCCTATGGACTTGCTCTTTGAAACTATTGTGGATGAGTGACCCCTAAGGGATCACCTAAGGGATTGAACTCTGCACCAGGATGCATTACTTACCTGGATCAGGGGTAGGCAAGACAGTCCTGATCAGTGAACATGCTATAGTGTGTGGCCAGCCCAGGGCAGGAATGACTGCTTCTTTGCCCTGCTTCAAGATGCTCCAAACAAACTGCTTGTGGGACCCCAGACCTCCCCATGGGGGGGTGCACCCCAGGCCCCCACTGGAGGATGACCATGGCAAAAATTGGGCCTCCCTCACCAACTCCCCTGCTAATGTAATCCTATTGCTGCCCTGAGCAAAAGATGGCACTGCTCACCAGCAAGGGTAGGGAGACAAAAGTCAGGTGGGGCCGAGGACACCAGGCAGCAGGGAGCTGGTCACTGAGAACCTGTCAGGGAGACAAGAAAGTAGTCTCCAAGCCCCCAAGGCATGCTACATGATCCCAAGGGACTCCACTTACAAAACACATATTGAAAAGTAAAATTTTTAAGAATTTCGTGACAGTGCCCTCAAAGTATTATACTCCAAGCATATGGCCCTCTGAACAGTGGGATTCTGTGGGACTGCACTGTTTGCAACCCATGAAGCCAGCCCTGGACACATCTGACCTTAACACGGCATGGTGCCGTGACTCAGTGATTTTTGAGAGCTATGCTAGTTGTCCTTGCAAATACCCATTAATGTTTTATTTATTATTTATCATTGAGTGGTTTAAAATTCTGTTTTAAAATTATATACACAACAGGCAATAAATAGATACCAAACTTTAAAAAAGGCAATTTCGTAGTACGCATATATATTAAAGTTGCAAAAGTGTTCTAATACAGTAAAAATCTCATCTTGAACCTTCGTTTCACTGATGGAACTTTTACTTTTCCTGTATTTTAATCACTATTGCCAAAGATTTTTCAGCTTAAAGGTAAAATGGAAATTTTCTGTGAAATTGCATAAAATCCTAGGAAATATTTCAGTGATATGAGTCATTTACTTATTCATAGGGGTAGACATTTAGATAATAGAAGTAGCTAACAGAAATCTGTGAAAAATATATTGTTAATTCCTGTGGAGGAGGAAGGAAGAAATCCTGCTGATGTATTTTTAAGTGTAGTTAAATTCAGTGTTCCCTGCCATTTCAAAATATCAAAATTATTCTGTTCTGCGCCTTTCTTTCCAAGAGGCTACATAAAATTACTTTGACAAAATTATGAATAATTTTTCTTGCTGTTAACCTCTTTTACATTCCATTTCATGAACATAGCAATCAGTGGTCAAGAATATCCTTATTTTGGGGGCACCTGGGTGGCTCAGTTGGTTAAGCATCCGACTTCAGGTCAGGTCATGATCTAATGGCTCATGGGTTACAGTTCCGGGTCAGGCGCTGTGCTGACAGCTTGGAGCCTGGAGCCTGCTTTGGATTCCGTGTCTCCCTCTCTCTCTCTGCCCCTACCCCACTCATGCTCTGCCTCTCTCTCTCTCTCAAAAATAAATAAAAACTAAAAAATTTTTCAAAAAGGGAATATCCTTATTCTTATCAACCTTGCATTGCATGAGTAAGACTTACTAATGCACTGTGGTATTTAATTAGCAATTTTGTCAAAGTATAACCTCTTTATTTACATTACTGACACTGACAAGAAACAGATTGTTTTAATTTTTTTTTAACGTTTATTTTTTTTTTTTAATTTTTTTTTTCAACGTTTATTTATTTTTGGGACAGAGAGAGACAGAGCATGAACGGGGGAGGGGCAGAGAGAGAGGGAGACACAGAATCGGAAGCAGGCTCCAGGCTCTGAGCCATCAGCCCAGAGCCTGATGCGGGGCTTGAACCCACGGACCGCGAGATCGTGACCTGGCTGAAGTCAACCGCTTAACCGACTGAGCCACCCAGGCTCCCCGAAACAGATTGTCTTAATAAAGCGTTGGCATATTGTAGATCAGTTAATAGTCAGCAAAGAGGTTCTAATGGTACTAATGCATAATCAACTGGTACGTTTAAAACTGTTAGCAACTCATGTTATTAAATGAAGGTCAGTACTGTATAGTTTTCAGTAATAAAAACCCAGTTAGTACATTTTGAGGCTTGAAGTTTTATGAAATCTTTAACATAATTTAAACAAAAATGTGAACAAAAGTAAGTAATTTTAGAAATCAATTTTTGTGAACTGACTTGTAAGCTGCTGTGAAAAAACTATTACCTGTTTTATGTTTTAGCTCTGAAATTCAGTGTTTTTTGCAGGGCAGGATACATAAAGCCTATTTTAGTAAGGACTAAAGAACAGACGAATTTTTATTCTTTAAAAACATATACCTTTCAAGATAAACTGTCTACCCCGTGGTTTTACCTATACACAGAGATATATTACCATTAATAAATTTCAGGCTTATATTGTCCACTTTCACAGTTTAATGGAAAAAGTTATTTTCTCCTTAACTATAGAGAACAAAATGATGGTTACCAAAGGGGAGGTGGATGGGTGAAATAAGCGATGGGGATTAAGGAGTGCACTTCTGATGAACACCTGGTGATTAAAATAAAAACTTAAAAAATATTTTTTCTCTTTTTATATTTCCCAAGGAAAGGAGCTATTTTGTTGTCTCTGGAAGAAAACTGTTATATATTACTAAGTATTTAAGTAAAATCCCTCCAGGTTGTATTCTGGTATATGATATTCCTTGTCTTTATTAGAATAATTTCTTCTTAAAAATATTTTTCACCGGAATTGGATAGTATGAGAGGATTATTACTGATTTTGTTTGGTGCACTAAGGATGTTATGATTACATAGCAAAATGTCCTTATTTTTTAGAGATATATACTAAAATAAAGGAGGGGTTAAATGTCATGTTATATATGCTTAACATTCTTCAATGTCATGTTATACTTAAAATTCTTTAGTAAAGAATACTATGAGAAAATAAGGTAAAATAGAAGCTATTGTTATATCTAATTAATGGGTATTTTGTATTCATTATACCATTCTCCATACTGTATATTTATAATTTCCATAATAAGGAAACAAAAAATATGACTTTCAATAAAAATGAAACAAAGAATGTGTGAGAGTCATGGGCAACATAGCTACTGACTTTCTGAAAATGAGTTGTCTTTTTGTTTTGTTTTTTTACAAACTAATTTCAGAGGATTAGTATTTCTTTCAATAATTTTAAAATTATATAATAAAATGTATACTCATACAAAATACTGTAGTACATTTTTAGCCATTAAATATCCCTGAAATTGAGACCAAAGTTCATATTACTAAAACTAAAAGTTTATATCAGTCGCTACCACAGGGTTCAGATGAAAAGATTTCCTAAAAATGTAAAGCTTAGGGGCACCTGGCTGGCTCAGTTGGTGGAACATGCGACTCTTGATCTCTAGGATGTAAGTTTAAGCCCCCTGTTGGGCATAGAGTCAGCTTAGAAAGAAATGTGAAGCTTAGATTCCAGTCATTTATCTTTTGACTGTATATACAGAACATTTTTTTCAAAGGTTTAAAATGCCCAAGTTATATGCACTTGGTATTAAAATTTCCTGATAGTCTTAAATGTAATTAAAACCCCAAAATGCATATAAATACTATGAACATATTAATCAACAATAATTTTTTTCTTGTTTGGGGGTAAGGATGGGAACTCAATTAACCATGTAATTGTTTATTTTATTTATTTATTTATTTTTTTGATTGCTGTCTTTGGAATTTATTTCATAAGACTGGGAGAAAAACTAAATATATTCAGTTATAATTGATACTTTATGAGTTTAGATTTTGATGGTTTTCTTTGCTTCTTGCGCTATTGGGTTCAGGGCAGGTAGACTGTTCTGCAATCTGAATTAGTCCATGAATTTGAATTTTTCATGTGATTGTACTTTTTGTCCCAAACACATTTTAAGTAAGTCAGATCATCTTCACTAGTAGGGAAAAATCAGGGTGTTCTTGGTGCTTTGGTTCTGTGAAATTGAGTCACTTGCTACAAGATCCACCTTTCACCACTAAGTCTTCTTGTTCTTTTATGTTTTTATTATATGCTTGATTTGAAGCTATGCAGATAGCAATAATACTGCATAATACAATATCGTCTTGAAATCTTTATGATTAATAATACTTGTTTTAAAATATCCAATGACTTCACTCATATGAGGACTTTAAGATACAAAACAGATGAACATTAGGGAAGGGAGGCAAAAATAATCTAAAAACAGGGAGGGGGACAAAACATAAGAGACTCTTAAATATAGAGAACAAACAGAGGGTTACTGGAGGAGTTGTGGGGGGGGGTGCTAAATGGGTAAGGGGCACTAAGGAATCTACTCCTGAAATCACTGTTGCACTATATGCTAACTAATTTGGATGTAAATTTAAAAATAAACATTATTAATTAAAAAGAAAAAAAGAATACTTGTTTTAATATACTCAAGTGCCAAATCTTGCTAAAGAATGATCTTGCAGAATCTGATTGTGAGGGACAAAATCTAAAAAGCAAAACAATCTTCAGGAAAGATAAGACTGGGAAAACAGTAGTTACTCAAACAACTTAAGACTGAAACAACTTAAGGACTGTGCTCCTTTTCTTTGATTTCATCTTGGCTTTTGTTTTCTGCAGTTTTTTTTAATTAAATAATTAGGTGGCTATAGTATATCTTTGATTTGTATATGGCTCAAAACTTAGTAACTGTATATTTTCTATGTGAATTTTAAATGGATTCTTTCCATAACATGTAATTACCTCTTTATTTTTTTTTTAATATGAAATTTATTGACAAATTGGTTTCCATACAACACCCAGTGCTCATCCCAAAAGGTGCCCTCCTCAATACCCATCACCCACCCTCTCCTCCCTCCCACCCCCCATCAACCCTCAGTTTGTTCTCAGTTTTTAACAGTCTCTTATGCTTTGGCTCTCTCCCACTCTAACCTCTTTTTTTTTTTTTCCTTCCCCTCCCCCATGGGTTCCTGTTAAGTTCCTCAGGATCCACCTAAGAGTGAAACCATATGGTATCTGTCTTTCTCTGTATGGCTTATTTCACTTAGCATCACACTCTCCAGTTCCATCCACGTTGCTACAAAAGGCCCTATTTCATTTTTTCTCATTGCCACGTAGAATTCCATTGTGTATATAAACCACATGTCCTTTAACCATTCATCAGTTGATGGACATTTAGGCTCTTTCCATCATTTGGCTATTGTTGAGAGTGCTGCTATGAACATTGGGGTACAAGTGGCCCTATGCATCAGTACTCCTGTATCCCTTGGATAAATTCCTAGCAGTGCTATTGCTGGGTCATAGGGTAGGTCTATTTTTAATTTTCTGAGGAACCTCCACACTGCTTTCCAGAGCGGCTGCACCAATTTGCATTCCCACCAACAGTGCAAGAGGGTTCCCGTTTCTCCACATCCTCGTCAGCATCTATAGTCTCCTGATTTGTTCATTTTGGCCACTCTGACTGGCATGAGGTGATACCTGAGTGTGGTTTTGATTTGTATTTCCCTGATAAGGAGCGACGCTGAACATCTTTTCATGTGCCTGTTGGCCATCCGGATGTCTTCTTTAGAGAAGTGTCTATTCATGTTTTCTGCCCATTTCTTCACTGGGTTATTTGTTTTTCGGGTGTGGAGTTTGGTGAGCTCTTTATAGATTTTGGATACTAGCCCTTTGTCCGATATGTCATTTGCGAATATCTTTTCCCATTCCGTTGGTTGCCTTTTAGTTTTGTTGGTTGTTTCCTTTGCTGTGCAGAAGCTTTTTATCTTCATAAGGTCCCAGTAATTCACTTTTGCTTTTAATTCCCTTGCCTTTGGGGATGTGTCGAGTAAGAGATTGCTACGGCTGAGGTCAGAGAGGTCTTTTCCTGCTTTCTCCTCTAAGGTTTTGATGGTTTCCTGTCTCACATTTAGGTCCTTTATCCATTTTGAGTTTATTTTTGTGAATGGTGTGAGAAAGTGGTCTAGTTTCAACCTTCTGCACGTTGCTGTCCAGTTCTCCCAGCACCATTTGTTAAAGAGGCTGTCTTTTTTCCATTGGATGTTCTTTCCTGCTTTGTCAAAGATGAGTTGGCCATACGTTTGTGGGTCTAGTTCTGGAGTTTCTATTCTATTCCACTGGTCTATGTGTCTGTTTTTGTGCCAACCATGTAATTGTTTAAATAAACTCTGCTTGCAGAAAAAGCATTTGACAAAGTACAATATCCACTCATGATAAAAATCCTCAACAAAGTAGGTTTAGACGGAACATACCTCAGTATAATAAAGGCCATATGCGAAAAGCCCACAGCTAATATCATCCTCAATCGGGAAAAAGTGAGAGCTTTTTCCCTAAGGTCAGGGACAAGACAAGTATGTCCACTCTCACTTTTATTCAATATAGTAATGGAAGTCCTAGCCCCAACAATCAGACAACAAAAAAAATAAAAGGCATCAAACTGGCAAGAAGAAGTAAAACTTTTGTTCCTTGCAGATGACATGATACTATATATAGGAAACCCTAAACTCCACCAAAAAACTACTAGAACCGATAAATGAATTCAGTCAAGTTGTAGGATACATCAAATCTGTTGCATTTCTATATAACAATAATCAAACAGCAGAAAGAGAAATTAAGAAAACTCCCATTTACAATTGCACCTAAAACAATAAGATACCTAGGAATAAACCTAACCGAAGAGGTGAAAGGCCTATACTCTGAAAACTATAAAACACTGATGAAAGAAACTGAAGATAAAACAAAGAAATGGAAAGACATTCCATGCTCATAGATTGGAAAAACAAATATTGTTAAAATGTCTATATTACTCAAAGCAATCTACACATTTAATACAATCCTTATCTAAACACCAACAGCATTTTTCATAGAGCTAGAACAAACAATCCTAGAACTTACACGGAAGCACAAAAGACTCTGAATAGCCAAAGCAACCTTGAAAAAGAAGAGCAAAACTAGAGGCATCACAATTCTGGACTTGAAGTTATATCACAAAGCGGTAGTAATCAAAACAGTATGGTACTGGCATAAAAATAGACACATAGATCAGTGGAACAGAATAGAAAACGCAGAAATGAGCCCATAATAATCTTTGACAAAACAGGAAAGAATATCAAATGGGAAAAAGAATGCCTCCTCAGCAAATGGTGCTGGGAAAACCTGACAGCAACTTGGAAAACAATGAAACTGGACTACTTTCTTACACTCTACACAAAAACAAATTTTAAATGGATTAAAGACCTAAATGTGAGACCAGAAACCATAAAAGTCCTAGAAGAGAACACAGGCAGTTACTTCTTTAACGTTGGCTATAGCAACTTCTTTCTAGATATGTCTCCTGAGGCAAGGAAAACAAAAGCAAAAATAAACTATTGGGACTACATCAGAATAAAAGCCTTCTGCACAGTGAAGGAAACAATCAACAAACTAAAAAGGCACCTATAGGATGGGGGGCGCCTGGGTGGCTCAGTCAGTTAAGCGTCCAACTCTTGTTTTTGGCTCAGGTTATGATCTCACAACTTTGTGGGTTCAAGCCCTGCTTGGGATTCTCTTCTTCCTCTCTCTCTGCCCCTCCCCGACTTGTGCTGTCTCTGTCTCTCTCAAAATAAATAAACTTAAAAAATAAAAGGCAACCTATGGAATGGGAGATTTGCCAATGACATGTGATAAAGGGTTAGTATCCAAAATACATAAAGAACTTATACAACTCAAAAAAACAAGTACAAGTAATTCAATTATAAAAGGGCAGAAGGCATGAATAGACATTTTTCAAAAAAGACATCCAGATGGCTAATAGCCACATGAAAAGATGCTCACCATCACTTATTATCAGGAAAATGCAAAACCAAACTACAATGATCACCTCATACTTGGCAGAATGGCTAAAATCAACACCACAAAAAACAGGTGTCGGCAATGATGGGGAGAAAGGAGAATCCTCTTGCACTGGTGGTGGGAATGCAACCTAGTGCAGTCACTCTGGAAAACAGTATGGAGTTTCCTCAGAAAGTTAAAAAGAGAACCACCCTAGGATCCAGCAATCACACTACCGGGTATTTACCCCCCAAAATACAAAAACACTAATTTAAATGTATACACGTACCCCCATATTTATAGCAGCATTATCTACAATTGTCAAATTATGGAAACAGCCCAAGTGTCCATCAGTTGATGAATGGATAAAGATGTGGTGTATAGATATAGATACATATACATATACACGTATATAATGGAATATTCGCCATAAAAAATGAAATCTTGCCTTTTGCAATGACATGGATAGAGCATGAGAGTATTATGCTAAATTAACTAAGTCAGAGAAAGACAAATACCACATTAAATTCCACTCATATGTGGAATTTAAGACACAAAACAAGCAAAGGGAAAAGAGAGACAGAGGCTAGCCAAGAAACAGACTCTAAACTATAGATGATGGGGATTAAAGAGTGCACTTGTGATGAGCACCGGGTGATGTATGGAAGTGTCGATTACTATATTGTGGACCTGAAACTAATATTACACTGCAAGCAAACTGGAATTTAAATAAAAACCTAAAAAAACCCCTCTGTTTGCATTTCTCCTATGTACTGTGTAATATCTCTAACAGGAAACATAATTGCACAAAAAGGAATTGTTTTACATTTCATTGAAATATATATATTCCTTCACTGAAATATGTTATTACATATATAAAATATGTATACATACATATCCAACTTGGTATTGCCTGAAAAAATCATATGGCAGCCAGAAAACTAGTTTTGAGTTTCTCAAGGTAAAAAAGGAAAACATCATGGGGCACCTGGGTGGCTCAGTTGGTTATGCATCCGAGTTCAGCTCAGGTCATGATCTCACAGTTTGTGGGTTTCAGCCCTGAGTCTGGCTCTGTGCTGACAGCTCGGAGTCTAGAGTCTGCTTCAGATTCTGTATCTCCCTCTCTCTCTTCTCTCCCCCCACTCGTGCTCTCTCTCAAAAATAAACATTAAAAAAAAAAAAAGGAAAACATCACAAAAGTATCTTCATGAAGAAGGAAGACATTCTTATTTAATAGTTTCCAAGCATTTAATGTAAAAAGAGGAAAATGGACAATTATTACAGGAAATACTTTGTGCAGATAGGAAACAGCTGGTTTTATTCTTTAGGTGCCATAGATGCTACTCTTTAATAGATTTTAAAAATTTATGAGAAAATCCATTTACACTAAGTACTGATTGACATTCTTAATAATATTAAGGATACTAAAGCTGATAGGTTGATGCCATTTAAAAGAGAGAGGGGTGCGTTGGAGGCTCAGTCGGTTGGGTGTCTGACTCTTGATTTCTGCTCCAGTCATGATCTTGAGGTTTCATGAGTTCCAGCCCCATTTCAGGCTCTGAGCTGGCAGCACGGAGTCTGCTTGGGATTCTCTCTCTCCCTCTGTTTTCTGCCCCTCCCTCACTTGCACTGTCTAGTTCTCTCTCAAAATAAATAAATAAACTTAAAGAAAATTTCAGGGCAAAGAGTTAATAGTGAAAACAATGGTTATGGTTAATTAGCATGTCAGTGGTGTGCAGACAGAATCTGAGTGGAAAGTCTGGAGTGAATGGGTATGTCTCATAGATGTTGTAAGATGAGCAATGTAAACAGTTCAGTTAAACAACATTTATTTCTTTAATTTCTTAAGAAGTTAACAAATCCTTAATTTCTTCACTTAAGGATACATTTACTAGAATGATATACATCAGAGGAATTCCACATAGTATGTCTTTATTCCAGCAGAGGAATTTGACACTTTTTCACCAGTCTTATGACTACAATGATGAAATATTGAATAATTGTGAATCCCTTAAGGTCCATTTAGAACTGGCCAAATTTAAGGTACAGTCGTTCCCCCTATCCACAGTTTCACTTTCTGTGGTTTCAGTTACCAGACATCAACTGCAGTCAGGAAGGAGATGCCTATTGCTACATTGCAATGCCTACCTCATTCACTTCATCTCATCACATAGGCATCATCTCACATCATCTTAAGGTTGAGTACAGTATAACAAAATATTTTGAGAGAGACATAGCACATTCATATACCTTTTATTACAGTATAATTGTTCTATTGTTACTTATTATTAATCTCTTACTGTGCCTAATTTATAAATTAAACTTTATCCTAGGTATGTCTGTATAGGAGAAAATAGTATATGCAGGGCTCAGTACTATTCAAGGTTTCAGGCATCCACTGGGGGTCTTGGAAAGCATTCCCTATGGTAACAGGGGACTACTGTATACTAACAGTAGTCTGAACAACTAAGTGAGGTTTATAAGGGTAAGCCATCAGGCTCCTCTTTTTTTTGCCTTGATTTGTTCAACATGAGGCTATGATGAACCCGGAAGTCTTGCTTATCAGATCTGTAGATGATGTAAAACAAGATTATTTATTTCCAGAGACGGTAATGAGGATTAAAGTTTTGGCCAAAGCCAAGTTATAATTTATTGGTTATAGAGAACTGCAATTTGGGGCACCTGGGGGGCTCAATCTGTTAAGTGTCCAACTCTTATACCAGCTCCGGTCCTGATCTCAGAGTCCTGTGTTTAAGTCCTGTGTTGAGTTCCTGTGCTGGTGTGAAGCTTACGAAAGGGGGAGAGAGAGAGAGAGAGAGAGAGAGAGAGAGAGAGAGAGAGAGAGAGAGAGAGAGAGAAAAGAAAGGAAAGAAAGAAAGAAAGAAAGAAAGAAAGAAAGAAAGAAAGAAAGAAAGAAAGAAAGAAAGAAAGAAAGGGAAAGAGAGAAAGAGGGAAGGAAGAAGGAAGGAAGGATTGCAATTCGATTTTTAAAAGAATCAACTGTACTTGGTATGAGTGGATTAATACGTAAAAAATCCAGGAATATTTAATGCTTACTTTGAATCAGTGGGGTGCCTGGATGGCTCAGTAGATTAAGCATCTGACTCCTGATTTCAGCTCAGGTCATGACTCAGGGTTCATGAGTTTGAGCCCTGCATCAGGCTCTGTGCTGACAGTGCAGAGACTGCTTGAGATCCTTTCTCTCTGCCCCTTCCCTACACTCTCTCTCTCTCACTCCTAAAATAAATAAACATTTTTTAAAAAACGTTGGGGCACCTGGCTGTCTCAGTGAGTTCAGAATCCGATTTCGACTTGGGTCATGATCTTGTAGTTCATGAGTTCGAGCCCCACATCGGGCTAGCTGCTGTCAGCACAGAGCCTGCTTCAGATCCTCTGCCCCCCTCTCTCTCTGCCCCTCCCCTGCTTTCTCTCTCTCCTCTCTTAAAAATAATAAACGTTAAAAAAAAATCTATACTGCTTACTTTTAATCAAGCTGATGATAAAATTGCTTTAAAAATGTTACCTTGGGGGGCGCCTAGGCAGCTCAGTCGATTAAGCATCCAACTTCAGCTCAGGTCATGATCTCACAGTTTATGGGTTCAAGCCCCAAGTCAGGCTCTATGCTGACAGCGTGGAGCCTGGAGCCTGCTTCAGATTCTGTGTCTCCCTCTCTCTCTGCCCCTCCCCTGCTCACTCTCTGTCACTCTCTCTCTCAAAAATAAAAAAAATGGGGGTGCCTGGGTGGCTCAGTTGGTTAAGCATCTGACTTCGGCTCAGGTCACGATCTCATGGTTTGTGAGTTCGAGCCCCAAGTCGGGCTCTGTGCTGACAGTGCAGAGCCTGGAGCCTGCTTCTAGTCCTGTAATCTCCCTCTGCCCCTCCCCCACTCACATTCTATCTCTCTTTCAAAAATAAACATTAAAAAATAAAAATAAAATATAAAAATATTTAAAAAAATTAAAAAATTTTAAAAATGTAAGCTTGGGCAGTATTAATAAAAATATTTGCTCTAATTTTGGGAGATAATAGTTTCACTGGACTCTTAGAAAAGTAATCCATGTTTATTTTAGGAAAAGGATGAACAAAATAAAAAATTCTTATAATCCCACCACTCAGATAATATATATATATACACATGATACATATATTTTTATAGAACTTCTAGTTGTCTTCCTTTTTGCTTAAATTATCATGGTGGCAGCTGATATCTATCTAAATACTTGGATCCTTAGATTCTGCTGAGTGGTTTTTAAGTTTTTATTTTAATCCCAGTTAGTTAACACAGTGTTATCTTAGTTTTAGGTGTATAATACAGTGATTCAACAGTTCCATATATCAACTGGTGCTCATCAGAACAAGTGCACTCCTTACTCCCCATCATCTATTTAATCTGTCCCCTCACCCACCACGCTTCTGGTAACGATGAGTTTGTTCCCTATAATTTAAAGACTCTGTTTCTTGGTTTGTATTTTTTTTCCCTTGGCTGATTTATTTCTTAAATTCCACACATGAATAAAATCATGTAAAATCATATGCTATTTGTCTTTCTCTTATTTCACTTAGCATTATACTCTCTAGGTCTATCTATGTCATTGCAAATGGCAAGATTTCATTATTTTTTTTTAATGGTTTAATAATATCCCATTGCGTGTATGTTTGTATTACATCTTTATCCATTCATCAATTGATAGACACTGGGGTTGCTTCCCTATCTTGCCTATTGTAAATAATGCTGCTATAAACATCGGGTATACTATCCCTTTAAATTCGTGTTTTTGTACTTTTTGGGTACCAATACTACAATTACTGGATCATAAGGTAGTTCTATTTTTAACTTTTTGAGGAAACTCCATACTGCTTTCCCCAGTGGCTGCACCACTTGGCATGCCTACCAACAGTACAAAAAGGTTCCTTTTTTCCCACATCTTTGCCAACACCTGTTGTTTCTTGTGTTGTTGATTTTAGCCATTCTGAAAAGTGTGAGGTGATTCCTAATTGTCTGCTCAGTGTTAAAAGCTCCTTGCTTAGTGGTGATTCCCAGCTGCCAGAAATTACAATCATACACCTTCAGAGCCAGAAGGGCCATTTCATCAGCATTACCTGGGCCAGAACTATAAATTGGGTCAGACCAACTGAATCAGAATCTCTGCGGGTGGGTGCTAGCAATCCTATTTTTTAAAAATTCTTTTTAATGTTTATTTATTTTTAAGATAGAGAGAGAACACGTGAGGGAGCACAGGCACGAGCAGGGGAGGAGCGAAGAGAGAAGACAGAGGATCTCAAGTGGGCTATGTGCTTACAGCCCAAGGCAGGGCTTGAACTCAGGAACCATGAGATCATGGCCAGACCTGAAGTTGGATGCTTAACTAACTGAGCCACCCAGATGCCCCAACAATCCTGTATTTTTTTTTTATTTTTTAATGTTTATTTATTTTTGAGACAGGGAGAGACAGCATGAACAGGGGAGGGTCAGAGAGAGAGGGAGACACAGAATCTGAAACAGGCTCCAGGCTCTGAGCGGTCAGCACAGAGCCTGACGCGGGGCTCGAACTCACGGACCGTGAGATCGTGACCTGAGCCGAAGTCGGATGCCTAACTGACTGAGCCACCCAGGCGCCCCCAACAATCCTGTATTTTAACAAGCCCCCAAAGTGATTCCAATCCATGCTGAAGTCTGAGAACAACATACCTGAGTTAAAACCTTTGTTTTTTCAGATAAAGAAGATCCAAAGAGGTTGTCACCAGTCAATTTAAGAAAGTACCAGTGGGGCGCCTGGGTGGCGCAGTCGGTTAAGCGTCCGACTTCAGCCAGGTCACGATCTCGCGGTCCGGGAGTTCGAGCCCCGCGTCGGGCTCTGGGCTGATGGCTCAGAGCCTGGAGCCTGTTTCCGATTCTGTGTCTCCCTCTCTCTCTGCCCCTCCCCCGTTCATGCTCTGTCTCTCTCTGTCCCAAAAATAAATAAACGTTGAAAAAAAAAAAAAAAAAAAAAAAAAAAAGAAAGTACCAGTATTTTTAGGCAGTGATTCCTAGGATAACCATTATCCCTCAGGGAGATCTGTTTATTGGACTAATTGCTAAGAAGTATTTGAAAGAATGCTAGGTAGAAATAAGTATAATGGGGAAAGAGTCCGTTTACCACTTAACTCACCTGGTGGGCTTGTTACAGTTCAACACTTGCCTTTTGATTTACTCAGGTTTGAAACAAAAGTTTCATCCAATTTGTTTTATTCACTTGATTATTCATACTATTTTATTCCTTGAAGCAAGTTTATGTGTCATTTAAGTAACCATCCCATTCCATCACTACTGCTCTCTAATGAATCCCTAGAGTGTGACGCTACAGCTTTCATTTTTAACAAGCTCCTTATCCTTAAGTTTGAGAACCACTAATGCAAAAGATGTTTGGGGCACCTGGGTGGCTCAGTCAGTTAAGCATCGGACTCCACTTCAGCTCAGGTCACGATCTCTCAGTTTGTGGGTTCCAGTCCCAAGTCTGCCTCTGTGCTGACAGCCTGGAGCCTGCTTGAGATTCTCTCTTTCTCTCCTCTCTCTCTACCCCTCCTGCTCATGCTTTGTCTCTCTCCCAAAATAAATAAAAAAACATGGAAAAAAAATGTTTGAAGTGGTTATGTAAGAATAAAACTAGATAGACTGGACATTTTCAGTATTCTTTAATTTGGGTTCCACACTGAAAATTCAAAATAACTTGCTAATGTGTATATCATACACCCAATATAATAACACCAGAGATTGCTCCAAAAATTTGGAATGGCATAACATTCAAATGATTTTTCAAGGAAGTATAATATAGTTTGCCCCAGCATCTGGGAAAAAAAGGTGGCGGGGGAATCACCGTAGAAGGACAAAGATATCACAAAAAGCAAGAACGAGACCTGAAATAATGGATCCTGTTCTAAACTGCAAATGTAGTCAACCTTGATTCACCACGGTATAAATTAAGGTCATGGGCAACTCAGCAGTTGTCTAATATTTTAGGTTTTTAAAATTTTAGGTTTTTTAAAAGATTACATTGTGTGGAGTAGTCAAGATTTAGGAAAACATACAGTAGGTGGGGAACAAGAACAGAGTAACTCCGAAAATCAAAATGATCTACCTTGAATTTTTGTAGCATTTAACGTTTTTCAAAGTGCTTTCACACATACTATTATCTTATCCATGTAGCAGCCATGTGAGTAAGAAAATTATCATCAGCAAAACCATTTTCAGAACTTTAAATACTGGATCCACGAAGAAAAAAGGCGTGGAATTGAACCAGAGAAATGACAGAAAAGGATGTCAGTGAGGAAGAGAATCATGGAGAGGGCAAGCACAAAAAGCTGAGGTCCAGGCGACAGGGAATTGAGAGCCGAACGGAGACTAACCTGGCCGGGTGGGGGTGGGGGCGATAGCTTTAGTGGGCAAATAAGCGCAAAAAAGCCTGGGTGCAGGAAATACGGGATTATGAAACTGGAATTTACTTATCTGTACCAAAGAGGATGGATAAGGTCAAAGAAGAAGAGAAAAATGGAAAGCAGGGCGCACTTAAAGCTGCACGGAACTTTTGTGGGCTGCTATCCTTCAGTCCAATGACCGCGGAGTTCGGCCTCAGGTTGAGAATAACGCGAAGGGGAGTCGAAGAGGGCGCGGGCGGGAAGACAGCAGAGTCGGTAGCACGTTCACTCGGACCAACAAAAGCCGCCGGAGACACTTAGCGAGCCACGCAACTTGCGGGGGCCGAAGGGTTAACCGCGCGCCCGACTCCCGCGCGCTTCCCGGCCCCCACTCCCGCGGTCGCTAGGAAACGCCGACAGTGGGGGAGGGGCGGGCGGCGCGGCGGAGGGTGGGAATCTTTTTCGGGCGCCCGGGGGCGGAGGGAGGGGAGCGCGCGTGCGCGCGCCCGTCCGTCCGTCGCCGCGGTGACCGTCCTCGGAGTCCGTCGGCTCGCGCCCCGCCCCCGTTCTGCTGCCCCCTCCCCTGTCGCGCGCGGGGGGTGTTTCTCGCTCCTCGCGAGTTGCCGCCGCCGCGGTCGCCGCTGCTCCTCCTCTCCCAGTCTTGGGTTTCCCAGGCACTGCTGCCACCGCTACCTCTGCGGTCTGTATGAGGAGGAGGAGGATGTGAAGATGGCGGAGCTGCAGATGCTGCTGGAGGAGGAAATCCCGGGGGGCCGCCGGGCCCTCTTCGACAGTTACACGAATCTGGAACGGGTGGCAGATTACTGCGAGAACAACTACATCCAGGTGTGAAGCATGCCCCGGCCTGGGCGCGTCGGGCCTCTGGTGGGCAGCGCGTGGGGGATCCCCGGGCCGGGGGCCGCGCTTGGGGGCGCAGGGCGCGCGGGGCTGGGGCCGCGGCGGGGACCCAGCCTAGCTAAGCCCTCGAGGGCGGGGGAGGGGGAGAATAGGGTGGGAGCTGGGTCTGGTGAATTGGTGAGAAACCTCCGGCTGGAGGAAATTGTAGCTTTAAAACATTTTAAAAAGCCATGAATCAGTCCTCGTTGCGGTGTATGTGTCGTGTCCCCGCCTCTTCGCTTCTTCTGCCCTCGGCCGCCCCCGCACTCGGTACCCGTCAGTGTTCGGGATGGCGGTGGAGGCGGAGAGTGTTTTTTTCTATTTGACAGAATCCTGCTCCCCCATATGGCAGGGGTGTGGGGGGGATTGATGGATCACCCCCTCCCCCAAGCTCTGGAGGATTTTTAAGGGGCTATGTTGTTGCAAAGTAAAGTGCCTCGGTTTTATATTCATGTAAATGCCTCAAGAGACTGGTATTTTTGTTTATTTTTTAGTTTCTAGCCGGGGTTACTGTAGAAGAGCAGTTGTCTGTTGGAAGTTATTGCCATTTTCCTCCTTATGGAGAATGAGAAGCTGCATGATAATGAGCACCACCCCCCCCTTCCCTCGACAATCCCGTTAGAATAGTTAATTTTCCTGTGGGAAAAAGAATTATAAGTATTTTTCAGCAAGGATTAGGAAATGATCCTCATGATTTAATTTTTCCCGAGATGGCTGGTTTGGTACAGAGACTCAGAGTGGTAACGCTGTGTGTATGTGTATGGAGGTGGGGTGTGTTGGGTGAGATGAGATCCAGCTGCGCCTGGATACAGCAAAAGATTCTGTGGATTTAAAAAAAAAATCCTTCTTCAAAAATTATTTGAAAGGGTAGGTTAAGACAGTTTGCAAATTAAGCGTCTTTTGTTTCTTTGTGGCTTATTCTGGAGTCACAGATTCTACCTCCATTTTTTCCCTTAACGTTTAAATTCTCTTGGGATAAAGGTGGAAATGGAAGAAGTGTGTTAAATTGTTCTTTCACTATGGTCTTCTCCCCCCCCACCTCCCGCCCGGCTCCCACCTCCATCTCTCCAGGCATCCTTCTTAATATCAGTTATATTGGGAAGCATTCTTTAGTCTTAGTGTAAACTAAAAAAAAAAGGTGTTGGAATTTATAGGTTTATAAATTTTGTAAGGATCACGTGGTTGATCAAGGATGTTATTGTGAGATTTTACTAAATTAGGTATATACTTAACTCTGTATTATCTTGTAGCAACGATTTGTATTGAAGAAGGGACCAGGCATAATCCAAGGCTTTTCCCTCCAAAGAGACTATTGAAACTAGTAGGAACAGAAAAAAATGTGTCTTGGGTCAGACATTCATGCAAAAAACCACAGTGGTCCATATTTGGAGGGTGCTTCTTAAATACTGAGTGGGATAGAAAAGAGTCAAACATTAAGTGTTTGTCACGTCAAACATTCAGTGTTCAACTGCATGTATTCACAAGTCTTGTATAGCTTGCCACTATGTAAAGGGTTGATGAAACACACCTAGTGTCTACAGAATTTCATAGTGTAGTTAGTAGGAGAGGCTGATCTGTGAGCAAATGAATAATGTAGTGTGTCAGTTTATACTCTAAGGGACTGAAGGTGGGGAGAAGGCCAGGAGGAAGATATGCTATTCCTAAGGAATTCACTGTCTCTAGGAGAGGCAAATCTAAAGGACTGAAGTGGTAATTCCATTGACTGCAGCATATTATGGGAGTTATAGGTCAGAAGAGAAACTGAGAATAGAAAAGTGATTGGGTAGCGGTTATTACCAGTAATAAAAAAATAAACAGATTTGTCTTCTTTGGAACATAATTTTTATTATAATTTGAAGGTATAGTTTTTCTTAGATTACAATTGATACGTAAAGGTAAAGTACATGGATTAATAAAACTGAGAGGTTAAAGGGATTAAGGGTTGTCATCTTTTTAAATATTTTATACTATTCTGTCATTACTGTCACCATTATCTGTTTTAGCAATAGGACTAATAATTTAGTGTGGTTTTTTTAAATGCATAGTATAGCTACTGATTAATGGAATTAGATTTAAAAATATTTTTTCAGTTCAACATCTAAAATAGATTTTACATGTTAGATTAGATTTTACCTCTTAGGTTATCATCTTTTTTATGTGGGTATAATATTGGTGTTTTTCTCTTACGAGATCACAGCTCTTACATGATTTGTTTGTAGTAAAGTTGATAAATGGAACATGCTGATAGTGGATTTGTGCTGACCTAGCTGTACATTTGACCCAACTGGCTCCCCTTGTGACCAAAGAACTGACCAGCAGGGGTTTTGATGCTGCCTCTGACCCTGTAGAAAATGAAAATTAATTGGTTGTATATGATCACATAGTCAGTTTAGCCTTGTTTTAGCATCATATCCTAACTACTAGCTCAAGTTAACTAACCCAACACTTACTTTATTTTGTGGAAATGTAATTTTTGCCAGTAAAGTAGAAAAAGATAAATCTGTTGAATCATGTGTAACAAAGGGTAAGGGTCTTTGTTCAGTGTTCTTAAGTAGCTGGTTTTAAGCATAGGAATAGCCACATAACTAAGAGAAATAAGAATGTTCTAAATGTGGATTATATTTAGTGTGGAAATTGAGCAAAGGAAGGAAAATGATTTTGCTATCCTTCTGGAAACAACTGTATCGTGTTTAAATTGTTCCTAATAAAAATATCTTTCAGATACATTATCAGCATTAGGAGTGACCAGACTGCCTGTGTTAACACCCACAATCTATAGGTAGAACAGCGTTGTAGACAACAGTGTTGTAGACAGCAGTTTTCCAGGATACTAATGCAGTTAATGTTAGAAATTTAAAAATCATCTTCAGTAAAAATTTAGATGGTTTTTGTTTTATTATTTCAACCTCTAGAAAAAGTGACAGTAAAAATATTTTTTCTAAAATGTGATGCTAAGAGGCACCTGGGTGGCTCAGTTGCCTAAGCGTCTCTTGATTTCTGCTCAGGTCATAATCTCACAGTTTTGGGAGTTCAAGCCCTGTGTCGGGCTCTTTGCTGACAGTAAAGGAGCCTAATTGTGATTCATTCTCTCTCTCTCCCTCTCTCCCTCTCTCCCTCTCTCCCTCTCCCCCTCTCCCCCTCTCCCCCTCTCCCCCTCTCCCCCTCTCCCCCTCTCCCCATCTCTCCCTCTCCCCTCTCTCCCTCTCCCCCCTCTCCCTCTCCCCCTCTCTCCCTCTCCCCCTCTCTCCCTCTCTCCCTCTCCCCCTCTCTCCCTCTCTCCCTCTCCCTCCCTGTCTCCCTCTCCCTCCCTCTCTCCGTCTCCCTCCCTCTCTCCGTCTCCCTCCCTCTCTCCGTCTCCCTCCCTCTCTCCCTCTCCCTCCCTCTCTCCCTCCCCCTCTCCCTCTCCCTCTCCCTCTCCCTCTCCCTCTGTCTCTCCCTCTGTCTCTCTCTCACTCTCTCTCTCTCTCTCAATCACTCTCTCTCTCTCTCCCTCCCCCTCCCTCTCTCTCTCCCTCCCTCTCTCTCTCCCTCCCTCTCCCTCTCTCTCTACTCGTCCCCACTCATGCTCTCCCTGTCTCAAAATAAATAAACTTAAAATTTTTAAAAAATTTGATGAAAAAAATTACAACTAAAATTGCTGATATTTCCTGATTGATTTTAATTCTTGTCTGTGAAAAAGGACTTAGTAATTGTTAAGGACTTTTGTAAAGATACATGTAGGACCTGTGTTCTTTTTTTCATTTATTAATATAAACATTGACACCTAATCTAAAAAGTTTCCAGAAATTTTAAACAATGTTTTGATTAACTTGGAATCTACATTTTTACAAATAGAAGAATTTTATTTTATTACTATTTTTTTTAATGTTTATTTTTGAAAGAGAGCGTGAGTGGGGGAGGGGCAGAGAGAGAGGGAGACAGAATTTGAAGCAGGCTCCAAGCTCTGAGCTGTCAGCAAAGACCTGACTTGGGGCTCGAACTCCTGAACCGTGAGATCACAACCTGAGCTGAAGTTGAACACTTAATTGACTGAGCCACCAGGTGCCCCAAAAGAGTTATATAATAGTAGGAGTTGCTTTAATGTTTGGTAGATGAAATAAATTTATAGTTGTTACTTTCCTAGAGTAACTCTGAAAAACCAACTTATTATTAACATTTTTCCTTTAGTTAGATAAAATAGTTAATTGGTTTTTTTTTTGTTTTTTTTTGTTTTTTTTTTTTTAGTTTTTTTTTATTTGTTTGTTTTTTAGATACATAGTAAAATCCCGTTGTCCATTATTTGGAGTAAGAGCAAAATCATCCAGTAACATGGTTTTGCTCAGAAGAACAGAAATTAAAAATGTACCTAAAGTGGTGCCTGGCTGGCTTAGTCCATAAAGCATGCAACTCTTGATCTGAGGGTCATGAGTTTAGGCATCATGTTGGATGTAGAGCTTGCTTGAAAAGATAATAAAATAAAAAATACTTTATAAAAAATTTTTACAAAATGTGCCTTAAATTTTATGTGAAATATATATATATTTTTGCTTTTGAGTAATAGAGATGTCATTAATGACTTCTGTTTTTTGTCTTTTTTAAACATTTTTTTTTAAGTTTATTTATTTACCTTGAGAGAGTGAGAGAGTGTGTTCTGGGAGGAGCAGAGTGGAAAGGAGACAGAGAATCTCAAGCATGCTCCATGCTGTCAGGGCAGAGCTCAACTCTGGGCTCCATCTCCCATGAACCATAAGATCATGACCTGAACTGAAATTGAGACTCTGATGCTTAACCGACTGAGCCACCCAGGTGCCCTCGTTTTTTGTCTTTATCAAAAAGGATACTCCCAGAATTCATTAAAAATTGCATGAAAAGTTTATAAGGAGTTACAGTTTATTTATAATGCTAAGACATTTGTTTAACTTGACACAATACCTTCTGAGTGTACAGTCTTCTAGTCCTATGGCATTGTTTTCAAGTTTTGAAGGAGATTTTGTTATAATACAAAAAAATCTGATACATATAGTTCTTAATTTATAAATATTCAAACTATTGTATTTACATTAATTTTCTATTGCTGTTGTGACAAATTGCTACAAATTTAGCAGTTTAAAACAACACAAACTTACCATTTTATAATTCTGGAGATCGTAAGTCTATAGTAGGCCACAGAATTGGGTTCTTTCTGGAGGCTCTGGGGGAGAATCGGTTTCCTTGCCTTTTCCAGCTTTCAGGGACTACCTGCATTCCTTAGCTCATGACCTTCTTTAAAATTCCAAGCCAGCAGTGGCATCACTGCAACCTCAGCTTCTGTTTTCACATCTCTGTCTCTCTGCTTCCATCTTCACTTCCCCCTTCTCCCTCTGCTTCTGTTGTCACATTTTCTTTTCTGACTCTGACCATCTGCCTCTCTATTTTATAAAGACTCATGTGATTATATGTTGGGCCCATTCTGATGATCTTCCAATCTCAGGATCATTATCACACCTCCAGAATCCCTTTTTGCCATGTAAGGTAACATATTCACAGGTTCCAGGGATTAGGATGTGGTCATCTTTACTGGCGGGTGAAGGTTGTGGGGGGGTGGGTGGTGGGGGGAGGAGGGAGGCACTATTCAGTTATAATATTTGAACATAGCTTTTCTTTCCTATATCAGTAATTGGCTGTAACCCTTTTGGTACCTAAGCCCAAAACCTTGGTACTGTCCTTGACTCTTATCTTTTGCATTGGATAACAAATGGCTCTGTCTTCACATGTCTGGATCTGACTACTACCACCTCTTCTGCTACCAACCTGGACCAAGATATGATTATCACTCAGTTAGATTATAGCAAAAGCAAGAGTGATCTTTTTTAAAAATCTAAATCAGATCATGTTCTGTTCAAAATACTGAGATTTTCTGTCTCATTCAGTTTAAGAACTAGAAATTAACATTGCCTACAAGATACAAATGATCTAGCTTTCTAGTCTTGAATCCTCTCCTAATGTAATTCCTCTTCTCTTTTGCTAATTGTGTTTCAGCCACATTGGCCTCTTTTTCTTTTCCTTCTTTTTTAATGTTTTATTTATTTTTGAGAAAGAGAGCACAAGTGGAGGAGGGACAGAGAGAGGGGGGTGGGCAGAGGATCCGAAGTGGGTTCTGTGCCGACAGCAGCAAGCCCAATGTGGGGCTCAAACTTGCCAACCATGAGGTTGAGCCACCCAGCTTCTCTGGCTCCTTTTCCTTGAACATAACAGGCATAGTTCTGCTTCCACATTTTTTTTTTAAACTCTAGCCTTTTTATTGAAAAATTTTGCATGATTTACTTTTCATTAGTCTGTGCTGTCCATGCTTCTAATGATATCAGAATCACCTGGATCACTGATAGCCAGTATGCATACTCTGTAGTATTTCCCACATACTGTGTCCAGTTCAATATTATTGCCATTGTAGTGGACACCAGTTTTGGCCACTATGATGTAGTGTCTGTTTCAGATTTCCTCAGGGGTGGGCAGTTGTTGGCGAAGATGACCAATTTCACTTTGCCATGTCTGATCATATTCAGAGTATGCTTCTATCCCATCACATACTTTCCACTTTTCATTATGAGCTGGAGCCTAGAGTTCATCAACTCTAGCGACTTTTTCATCTTCTTTGTGGCCACCATCTTCCTGTCTTAGGTGCAGGATGGCCCCAACTAAGAGCAGACTCCAAGGTTGCTGGGTGCAAGAAAGGTACCTCAAGACTTTTTTATTTTGCATTTACTGTGCCCTCTACCAGGAGTATTCATCCCCCAGATAGTTGTATCACTGGATCTTTTTACCTTTTTCATGCCTTTGATCAAATGTCAACTTTTAAATTTTTTTAACTTAAAAAATATTACAAAATTGTTTTTTAATTTCAGTGTAATTAACATAGTGTTATATTAGTTTTAGATGTACATTATAGTGATTCCACAATTCTATATATTACTCACTGTTTTCATGGTGAGTGTACTCTTAATTCCCTTCACCTGTTTCACCTGAACATCCTCCTGGTAACCATCTGGTAACCATCAGTTCATCCTTTATATTTAAGAGTGGTTTTTTTTTTTGTTTGCCTTTTTTCCTTTCTTTATTTGCTTTACTTCTTAAATTCACATTTAAGTTAGTGAATTTCACCTGTGAGTGAAATCATATATTTATCTTTCTTTGACTGACTTCACTTACCATTACACCATCTAGTGCCACCCATGTTGTTGCAAATAGCAAGAATTTCATTCTTTTTTGTGGCTGAGTAATATTTTATTGAACACAAATACCACATTGTCTCCTTTTTTTAAAACTTGTTCTAACGTTTTTATTTATTTTTGAGAGTCAGAGCGCGACTTGGGGAGGTGCAGAGAGAGAGAGAGAGAGAGAGACACAGAATGTGAAGCAGGCTCCAGGCTCTGAGCTGTCAGCACAGAGCCTGATGTGGCGCTTGAACTCACGAATCATGAGATCATGACCTGAGCCACCCAGGTACCCCTTCTTTTTTTTTTCATTTGAGCTCTCTGCCCAGCGAGGGGCTCAAACTCACAACCCCAAGATCAAGGGTTGAATGCTTTAGTGACTGAGCTGGCAAGGTGCTCCATATCATGTTTTCTTTATTCATTCATCCATCAGTGGACAATGGGTTGCTTTCATGATTTGGCTGTTGTAAGTAATTCTGCAATAAAGATACAGGTACATGTATTTTTTCAAATTAGTGTTTTGTATTCTTTGGGTAAATACCTAGTAGTGGGATTACTGGGTCATGTGGTAATTCTGTTTTTAATTTTTTGAAGAATTTCCATACTGTTTTCCACAGTGGCTGCACCAGTTTATGGTTCCACCAACAGTGCACAAGGGTTCCCTTTTCTCCACACGTTGTTTCTTATATTACTGATTTTTGTTATTCTTATGAGGTGATTGTGGTTTTGATTTGCATTTCCCTGATGATTAGATCTGGAGCATCTCTTCATGTGTCTATTGGCCATCTGTATATGTCTTATTTGGCGAAATGTCTGTTCACATCAAATGCTTAGTTTTTAATTGGATTATTTTTTTTGGATGTTGATTTGTAAAAGTTCTTTATATATTCTGGATATTAACCACTTACCAGATATATCAACAGAATACAACATCAGTATACAGAAATCTGTTGCATTTCTGTATACCAGTAATGAAGAAGCAGAAAGAAAAATTAAGGAAACAATCCCATATACAATTACACCAAAAATAAAAAATATCTAAGAATAAACTTAACCAAGGAGGTGAAAGACCTGTACACCAAAAACTATAAAACACTGATGAAAGAAACTGAAGATAACACAAACAAATGGAAAGGTATTCCATACTCATGGATTGGAAGAACAAATATTGGTAAAATGTCTATACTATTCAAAGCAGTCTACAGATTTAATGCAATCCCTATCAAAATACCAACAGCATTTTTCACAGAACTAGAGCAAACAATCCTAAAATTTATATGGAACCACAAAAGATCCTGAATAGCCAAAGCAATCTTGAAAAAGAAAAACAAAATGAGGTATCACAATCTTAGATTTCAAGATATACTACAGAGCTGTAGTAACCGAAACAGTATGGTACTGGCACAAAAATAGACACATAGGTCAATAGAAAACCCAGAAATCAACCCACAATTATATGGTCAATCTTTGACAAAGGAGGCAAAAATATGTAATGGGAAAAAGACAGTCTTGGGACACCTGGGTGGCTCAGTAGGTTAAGCATCTGACTCTTGATTTTGGCTCAGGTCATGATCTCACAGTTCACGAGATTGAACCCTGCGTCAGATACTGTGCTGACAGCGCGGAGCCTGCTTGGGATTCTCCCTCTCCCTCCCTCCACCCCCCTCCACTTTCTCTTTCTTTCTCTGCCCTGCCCCCACTCCACTCACACACACACTCTCTCTCAAATTAAATAAATACACATCAAAAAAAAAAGGAAAAAGTCTCTTCAATAAATGGTATTGGGAAAACTGGATAGCCACATGCCAAAGAATGAAACTGGACCATTTTATTTTTTTACTGTTTGTTTATTTTTGAGACAGAGAGAGACAGAGCATGAGCAGGGAAGGGGCAGAGAGAGATGGAGACACAGAATGTAAAGCAGGCTCCAGGTTCTGAGCAGTCAGCACAGAGCCCAACGCGGGGCTTGAACTCACGAACTGTGAGATCATGACCTGAGCCGAAGTCGGACGCTCAAACGATAGAGCCACCCAGGCGCCCCAGGACCATTTTCTTATACCATACACAAAAATAACTCGAAATGGATTAAAAACCTAAATGTGGGAGCTAAAACCATAAAAATCCTTTCTAGAAAAGAGCACAGACAGTAATTTTCTGACATTGGCCGCAGCAACATTTTTCTAGATATGTCTCCTAAGACAAGGGAAACAAAAGCAACAACAGCAAAAAGGAGAAAAAAAACCCAACTATTGGGAATACATCAAAATAAACAGCTTTTGCACAGCAAAGGAAACAAAACTGAAAAACAGCTTACTGGATGGGAGAAGATATTTGCAAATGATATATCCAACAAGTGGTTAGTATCCAAAATATATAACTTATGCAAATCAACATCCAAAAAAGAAATAATCCAATTAAAAACTAAGCAGTTGATGTGAACAGACATTTCTCCAAATAAGACATATACAGATGGCCAATAGATACATGAAGAGATGCTCAAGATCTAATCATCAGGGAAATGCAAATCAAAACCACAATCACCTCATACCTGTCAGAATAACTAAAATCAGTAACACAAGAATTCATTTATCAGTTCTAGTAGTTTTTGGTGGAGTCTGTAGGGTTTTCTGTATATAGTATCCTGTCATCTGCAAATAGACTTTGACTTCTTCTTTACTAATTTGGATGCCTTTTATTTCTTTTTTTTTTGCTGATTGCTGTGGCTAGGACTTCCCAGTACCATGCTGAATAAAAGTGGTGAGAGTGGATAGCCTTGTCTTGTTACTGAATTTAGGACAAAAACTCCCAGTTTTTCACAATTGATAATGATATTAGCTGTGGGTTTTCACATAAGGACTTATTATTTTGAGGTATGTTCCCTTTCAACCTACTTTGTTGGGGGTTTTATGATGAATGGATGTTGCACTTTCCCAAATGCTTTTTCTGCGTCTGTTGAAATAATCATAGGTTTTTATCCTTTCTTGTTCATAGGATGTATCTCGTTGATTGATTTGCAAATATTGGACCACCCTGCATCCCAGGAATTAATCTCACTTGATTGTGGTGAATGATTTTTTTAAATGTATTGTTGGATTCGCTTTGTTAATATTTTGTTGAAGATTTTTGCATTTGTGTTCATCAGAGATATTGGCCTGTAATTGTCTTTTGTGTATATGTGTGTCTTTATGTGGTTTTGATAAATTTGGAAGCTTTCATTGCTTTTCTAGCTTTTTTTTTTTTTGCATAGTTTGAGAAGAAGAAGTCTTTCTTTCTTTCTTTCTTTCTTTCTTTCTTTCTTTCTTTCTTTCTTTCTTTCTTTCCTTCCTTCCTTCCTTCCTTCCTTCCTTCTTTCCTTCTTTCCTTCTTTCCTTCTTTCTTAAATTTATATCCAAATTAGTTAGCATGTAGTGTAACAGTGATTTCAGGAGTAGATTGCTTAATGCCTTTACCCATTTAGCCCATCCCCCCTCCCACAACCCCTCCAGCAACCCTCTGTTCTCCACATTTAAGAGTCTCTTATGTTTTGTCCCCCTCCCTGTTTTTATATTATTTTTGCTTGTCTTCCCTTGTATTCATCTGTTTTGTCTCTTAAATTCTACATATGAGTGAAGTCATATGATATTTGTCTTTCTCTGACTGATTTTGCTTAGCATAATACCCTCCAGTTCCATCCACGTAGTTGCAAATGGCAAGATTTCATTATTTTTGATTGCTGGGTAATATTCCATTGCATATATAGACCACATCTTCTTAATCCATTCATCTGTCGATGGACATTTGGGCTCTTTCCATACTTTGGCTGTTGTTGATAGTGCTGCTATAAACATGGGGTGCATGTGTCCCTTTGAAACAGCACACCTGTATCCCTTGGATAAATGCCTAGTAGTGCAATTGCTGGGTCGTAGGGGAGTTCTCTTTTTAGTTTTTTGAGGAACCTCCATACTGTTTTCCAGAGTGGCTGCACCAGCTTGCACTGCCACCAACAGTGCAAAAGAGATCCTCTTTGTCCGCATCCTCGCCAACATCTGTTGTTGCCTGAGTTGTTAATCTTAGCCATTCTGACAGGTGTAAGGTGGTATCTCATTGTGGTTTTGATTTGTATTTCCCTGATGATGAGTGATGTTGAGCATTTTTTCATGTGTTGGTTGGCCATCTGGATGTCTTCTTTGGAGAAGTGTCTATTCAGGTCCTTTGCCCATTTCTTCACTGGATTATTTGTTTTTTGGGTGTTGAGTTTGGTAAGTTCTTTGTAGATTTTGGATACTAACCCTTTATCTGACAGGTCATTTGCAAATATCTTCTCCCATTCTGTCAGTTGCCTTTTCGTTTTGCTGATTGTTTCCTTTGCTGTGCAGAAAGAAGCTTTTTATTTTGATGAGATCCCAGTAGTTCATTTTTGCTTTGGTTTCCCTTGCTTCCGGAGACGTGTTGAGTAAGAAGTTGCTGCGGGCAAGATCAAAGAGGTTTTTGCCTGCTTTCTCCTCGAGGATTTTGATGGCTTCCTGTCTTCCATTGAGGTCTCTCATCCATTTTGAGTTTATTTTTGTGTATGGTGTAAGAAAGTGGTCCAGGTTCATTCTTCTGCATGTCGCTGTCCAGTTTTCCCAGCACCTCTTGCTGAAGAGGCTGTCTTTATTCCATTGGATATTCTTTTCCTGCTTTGTCAAAGATTAGTTGGTCATATGTTTGTGGGTCCATTTCTGGATTCTCTATTCTGTTCTATTGATCTGAGTGTTTTTGTGCCAATTAATTCTTTTTTAGATGTTTGGTGAAATTCACCTGTGAAGCCATTTGTCTGAATGTTACCTTTTGATGATTCCTTCTTGGTCTATTTAAAGTTATAACATACTTCTGCCCTTTGTTTACTCCCCTTTTTTCTTGTACTTTTCTTTCCATGCTTTATTTTTCTTCATATTGTTTACTGGTTAGCATATGGTGTATCTTATTTATTTTTTTGCATATTTCTTTCCCCTGGCATATGAGCTTCATGAGAGCAGGGAGTCTTTTTCATTGTCAGCATCTGGAACAGTGCCTGGGACAAAACAGACATTCAATAAATATTTGTTAAAAGAATAAATTAAGGGTTTTTCTCATAAGCAGTGGAAAATATCCTTTTGTTATTTTATTTTATTTTTTTTTTGGGACAGAGAGAGACAGAGCATGAACGGGGGAGGGGCAGAGAGAGAGGGAGACACAGAATCGGAAACAGGCTCCAGGCTCTGAGCCATCAGCCCAGAGCCCGACGCGGGGCTCGAACTCACCGACCGCGAGATCGTGACCTGGCTGAAGTCGGACGCTCAACCGACTGCGCCACCCAGGCGCCCCTGAAAATATCCTTTTGAAAGAAGTGAAATAAATTAGTTTCCCGAAATGGAAGAGTTTTTATATTTATGTACAGGTAAATGAAGTTGGTGAATACTTTTCATTTGGTCAGGGTATTTAGTATAGATGTGACCAACAGAATTGAAACTGGTTATTTTACGTGTGGCTAGTGCTTTAGAGTTTGTTCAGCAGTTCATTTGCTTTCACTTAATGCATGGTTTATTCTATAGTGGATGCTTCTCAAATATTTGAGTGGATCTACAACTTTTTTAGGCAGTGAGCAAGGAAGATACTTCTATTTATAAAAAATCAAGTAAGTAAGGGGCACCTGCATGGCTCAGTCAGTTAAGCATCCAACTTTGGCTCAGGTCATGATCTCTCAATTTGTGAGTTTGAGCCCCGCATCGGGCTCTGTGCTGACAGCTGAGAGCCTGGAGCCTGCTTCGGATTCTGTGTCTCCCACTCTTTCTCTGCCTCTCCTCCACTCATGCTCTGTTTCTCTCTCAAAAATGAATAAATATTTTAAAAAATCAGTTAAGTAAAATCAAGCTTCGTTATGACTCTGCTAAACCAAAATTCTGTAAACATAGGAATTTTGTTCATTTTTTTTCCTGTGTCCCATATGCTTTGTTGAGTAAAATGATTGAGATTATAACTCATACCATTAAAAAATTACATATATATGTATATATATTACATGTATAAAAAATTACATATTCTTTTTCATTTAAGAAGTACTTACTAAGTGAAATAAGTCATACAGAGAAAGACAGATACCATATGTTTTCACTCTTATGTGGATCCTGAGAAACTTAACAGAAGACCATGGGGGGAGGGGAAGAAAAAAAATAGGTTAGAGAGGGAGGGAGCCAAAACATAAGAGACTCTTAAAAACTGAGAGCAAACTGAGGGTTGATGGGGGGTGGGAGGGAGGGTGGGTGGGTGATGGGAATTGAGAAGGGCACCTGTTGGGATGAGCACTGGGTGTTGTATGGAAACCAATTTGACAATACATTTCATATTAAAAAAGAAGAAGAAAAGAAATACTTACTGAGTATATGTCCATGCTGGGAAGTCATTGGTAACTCATGGAACAGTCTAATTCTGTTACCATTTAATTGCTATGAAGACCCTATGTTCAGTAGAGTCTGAATTAATGGGGTTTGGACTAAATATAACATGGCACAGCTTTTCTTTTGTTGTGCTTGCTGTTATTTGGCTTTATCCATTTATCCATTGAAGATTTTGAATAGAGGCAAGGAGATGCATTGTTAAGAACTTCCAGAACCTACAAAACAATATTGAATAGGGGAAGCAACAAGGGATGCCTTTTTCAGTATGTACTACAAATCTTTTTCGGGAGATAATGCTTGAATAATGATCCCTTGTCTTTTCCTTTTTGTTTTTAATTTTTATTTGTTAAAAAATTTTTTTAATGTTTGTTTATTTTTGAGAGAGAGAGACAGAGAGAGAGAGATAGCTGGGGAGGGACAGAGAGAGAGGGAGACACAGAATCCAAAGCAGGCTCCAGGCTCTGAGCTGTCGGCACAGAGCTGGACGTGGGGCTTGAACTCCCAAACCGTGAGATCATGACCTAAGCCAAAATCGGATGCTTAACCAACTGAACTACCCAGGTTCCCCTCCTCTTCTCCTTTAAAACATTTATTGTAGAAGAGCAGAGCAGGTTCAGAAAGAATTTGAATAACCTAGCTTAATATATAGTACTGTTTTTGAGAGAAGAAATTGAAATTTATTGACATTAAATTCATATGGTTTCTAGGTTTTTCATCATCTGCACATATGATTATGATATAGTAATATGTATAATTATGAATTTTATTCATGGTTAATTCTACATATAACATAAATTTAATGTCGGCAATTTAGTTTGTGGTGTAGATGTATTATGTAATAATAAGGCATTGTACCCCAGCTTTTTCTTCTTTTGAAATGACTAAAGACTGGATCTCTTGGATTATTAACATGACTTTTTTTTTAAAGTAGATTAAAGTCTGATTAATTCAGGGGTTCTTGGGTGGCTCAGTCAGTTAAGCATTTGAATTTGGCTCAGGTCTTGATCTTCTGGTTGGTGAGTTCAAGCCCCATGTGGGGTTCTGTGCTGACAGCTTGGAGCCTGGAGCCTGCTTCAGATTTTGTGTCTCCCTCTCTCTCTGCCCCTCTTTTGCTTGCACTCTTTCTTTCTCTTTCAAAAATAAACAGTAAAAAAAATTTAAAAAGAAGTCTGATTAATTAATATTGGTTTAATATTATTTGATATTATACATAGGCTGTTTTGACATAAGATATGTGAATTAGATCAGGTCATTTTTTCTTCCAAATTTTTATTTAAATTCTAGTTAGTTAAAATATAGTGTAATATTGGTTTCAGAAATAGAATTTGGTGATTCATCACTTACATGTAACACCCAGTGCTCATCATAACAAGTGCCTTTAATACCCATCGCTCAATTAGCCCGTTCTCCACCTGCTGTCCTCTGTCAACCCTCAGTTTGTTCTCTGTTGCTTACCTCTGTTTATTTTCCCCCCTTCCCATATGTTCATGTTTTGTTTCCTAAATTCCATGTATGAGTGAAATCATAAGGTATTTGTCTTTCTCTGACTGACTTATTTTGCTTAGCATAATACACTCTAGTTCCATTCATGTTGTTGTAAATGGCAAGATTTACTTTTTTGATAGGTGAGTAATATTCCATTGTGTGTGTTTGTGTGTGTGTGTGTGTGTGTGTACACATCTTTGTTCATCAGTTGATGGACATTTGAGCTCTTTCCATATTTTGGCTATTGTTGATAATGTTGCTGTAAACATCAGGATGCATGTACCTCTTCAAATCCGTAATACCTAGCAGTGCATTGCTGGATGGTAACGTAGTTCTATTTTTAACTTTCTGAGGAGCCTCCATACTGTTTTCCAAGTGGCTGCACCAGTTTGCATTCCCACCAACAGATGGATTCTCCGCATCGTTGCCAACATTTGTTCTTTCCTGTGTTAATTTTAGCCATCCTGATAGGTATGAGGTGGTATCTCATTGTGGTTTTAATTAGTATTTCCCTGATAATGAGTGATGTTTGAGCATCTTTTCATGTGTCTGTTACCCATCTGGATGTCTTCTCTGGAAAAATGTCTTTTCATGTCTTCTGCCCATTTCTTAACTGGATTATTTGTATTTTGGGGGTAGAGTCTGATGAGTTCTTTATAAACTTGGATACTAACCCTTTATCAGATATGTCATTTGCAAGTGTCTTCTCCCATTCTGTAGGCTGCCTTTTAGCTTTGTTGATTGTTTCTTTGCTATGCAGACTTTTTATCTTGAATTCCCAGTAGTTCAGTTTTACTTTTGTTTCTCTTGCCTCCTGAAACATAGTAAGAAGTTGCTTCAGCTAAGGTCAAAGAGGTTGCTGCCTGTGTTTTCTAGGATTTTGATGGTTTCGTGTCTCACATTTAGGTCTTTTATCCATTTTGAAATTATTTTTGTGTATGGTGTAAGAAAGTGGTCCAGTTTTATTCTTCTGTATGTTGCTGTCCAGTTTTCCCAACACTATTTGTTGAAGAGATTGTCTTTTTTCCATTGGATATTCTTTTCTGCTTTGTCGAAGATTAATTGCCAGTATAGTTGTGGGTCCATTTCTAGGTTTTCTATTCTGTTCTATTGTAAATCAGGTCATTTTTGGCTACTACTTTAATCCTAGTCCCCTCTCTGCTTTCCAAATGTAACAGTTGTCATCAGTTTGTTAAAACTCTCTTTACCTGGGGTGCCTAGGTGGCTCAGTTGGTTAAATGTCCGACTTCGGCTCAGGTCATGATCTCATAGTTCATGAGTTCGAATCCCATGTCTGGCTCTGTGCTGACAGCTTAGAGCCTGGAGCCTGCTTCAAATTCTGTGTCTCTCTGTCTCTCTGTGCCTCCCCTGCTCATGCTCTCTTTCTCTCAAAAATAAATAAACATTAAAAAAAACACCCTTATATAACTCGGGGTTTTTTTGGTTTTGTTTTATTTTAAACAACATTGATGTCACATAGAACTCACCATTTTAACTATATTAATTAAGTGTACAATTCATTGGTTTTTTAATGTATTTACAGAGTTGTGCAACCATTACCAAATCTAATTTCAGAACATTTTCATCATCCCAGAGAAAACTTGTACCCATTAAACAGTCACTCCGCATTTCCCTGTGCCTTCACTCCCTGGTAACCATAAATCTCCTTTCTGTCTCCATTGATTTGTCTGTTCTGGACATTTCATATTAATGGAAACGTAATATGTGGCCTTTTGTTTGTGGCTTATTTCACTTAGCATGATAATATTTTCAGCATGTACACGTTTCAGTACAGGCATACCCTGGAGATATTGGAGTTTGGTTACAATGCACTGCAATAAAGCAAGTCAAATTAAATTTTTGGTTTCCCAGTATATATAAAAGTTATTTTAACACTATGTTGTAGTCTGTTAAGTGTGTAGTAGCATTATGTCTAAAAAATTGTATATATTTTTTATTAAAAAAATATGTCCTTGCTGGGGCACCTAGCTGGCTCAGTCGGTAGAGCATGTGACTCTTGATCTCAGGGTTATGAGTTCAGGCCCACATTGGGCTTAGAGATTACTTAAAAAAAACACCTTATTGCTAAAAAATGCTACCCATCATCTGAGTGTTCAGGGAGTCATAATCATTGGTCATAGATTACCATAAAAATATAATGCAAAGTTTGAAATATTGTGAGAATTAAAGTGTGACAGGGGCAGGAAGTGAGCAAATGCTGTTGGAAAAATGGCACCTATAGACTTGTTTGATGCAGAGTTGCTACAGAACTTTGAGTTTTTAAAAAACAGTATCTGCAAAGCTCAGTAAAGTATGCTTGTACTTCATTCCTTTCTGTGGCCAAATAATATTTCATTATATGGATATACCACATTTTGTTTTATCCATGCATCAGTTGATGGATATTTGGGTTGTTTCCACCTTTTGGTTATGAATAATGTTGCGTGAACATTTGTGTAGAAGTTTTTGTGTAAGTGTATATTTTAAATTCTCCTAGGTGTATGTAGGAATGGAATTCCTGGGTTATATGGTAACTTTATTTTTATCTTTTTGATTGACTTTCAACTTTTTTTCTGTAGTGGTTGCACTATTTACATTTCTACCAATAGTGTATGAGAGTTCCAATTTGTCTACATCCTTGAGAATATTTATTATTTTCTGCTTAAAACTTACAGTCATTGTTGTTGGTGTGAGGTGGTATGCCATTGTGGTTTTGATTTATTTTTATTTAATCACTAATAATGTTGAGTGTCTTTCCATGTGCTTGTTGACCATTCTTGGGAGAAATGTCTATTCACGTTCTTTTCTTTATTTTTAATTTATTCACTTTTAATTGTGTTTTTTGCCTTTTTATTGTTGAGTTGTAAGAGTTCTTTATGTATTTTAGATAGCAGATCCTTAATAGATGTGTGATTTGCAAATATTTGTTTCCAGTTTGTTGGTTGACATTTCATTCTTTGTTCTTTAACTTTATTTTTTATTTTTTAAAATTTACATCCAAATTAGTTAGCATACAGTGAAGCAGTGATTTCAGGAGTTGATTCCTTAATGCCCCTTACCCATTTAGCCCATCCCCCCTCCCACAACCCCTCTAGCAACCCTCAGTTTGTTCTCCATATTTATGAGTCTCTTCTGTTTTGTCCCCCTCCCTGTTTTTATATTATTTTTGCTTGTCTTCCCTTGTATTCATCTGTTTTGTCTCTTAAATTCTACATATGAGTGAAGTCATATGATATTTTTCTCTGACTGACTAATTTCACTTAGCATAATACCCATGTAGTTGCAAATGGCAAGATTTCATTATTTTTGATTGCCGAGTAATACTCCATTGCATATATATACCACATTTTCTTTATCCATTCATCCATCGAGGGACATTTGGGCTCTTTCCATACTTTGGCTATTGTGGATAGTGCTGCTATAAACATGGGGTGCATGTGTCCCTTCGAAACAGCATACCTGTATCCCTTGGATAAATGCCTAGTAGTGCAGTTGCTGGGTCGTAGGGGAGTTCTCTTTTTAGTTTTTTGAGGAACCTCCATACTGTTTTCCAGAGTGGCTGCACCAGCTTGCACTGCCACCAACAGTGCAAAAGAGATCCTCTGTCCGCATCCTTGCCAACATCTGTTGTTGCCTGAGTTGTTAATCTTAGCCATTCTGACAGGTGTAAGGTGGTATCTCATTGTGGTTTTGATTTGTATTTCCCTGATGATGAGTGATGTTGAGCATTTTTTCATGTGTTGGTTGGCCATCTGGATGTCTTCTTTGGAGAAGTGTCTATTCAGGTCCTTTGCCCATTTCTTCACTGGATTATTTGTTTTTTGGGTGTTGAGTTTGGTAAGTTCTTTGTAGATTTTGGATACTAACCCTTTATCTGACAGGTCATTTGCAAATATCTTCTCTCATTCTGTCAGTTGCCTTTTCGTTTTGCTGATTGTTTCCTTTGCTGTGCAGAAAGAAGCTTTTTATTTTGATGAGATCCCAGTAGTTCATTTTTGCTTTGGTTTCCCTTGCTTCTGGAGACGTGTTGAGTAAGAAGTTGCTGCGGGCAAGATCAAAGAGGTTTTTGCCTGCTTTCTCCTCGAGGATTTTGATGGCTTCCTGTCTTACATTGAGGTCTTTCATCCACTTTGAGTTTATTTTGGTGTATGGTGTAAGAAAGTGGTCCAGGTTCCTTCTTCTGCATGTCGCTGTCCAGTTTTCCCAGCACCTCTTGCTGAAGAGGCTGTCTTTATTCCATTGGCTATTCTTTCCTGCTTTGTCAAAGATTAGTTGGCCATACGTTTGTGGGTCCATTTCTGGATTCTCTATTCTGTTCCATTGATCTGAGTGTCTGTTCTTGTGCCGGTACCATACTGTCATGATGATTAGGCTTTGTAGTGTAGCTTGAAGTCTGGGATTGTGATGCCTCCTGCTTTGGTTTCCTTTTTCAAGATTGCTTTGGCTATTCGGGGTCTTTTCTGGTTGCATACAAATTTTAGGATTATTTGTTCTAGCTCTGTGAAGAATGCTGGTGTTACTTTGATAAGGATTGCATTGAATATGTAGATTGCTTTGGGTAGTATCGACCGACATTTTAACAATATTTGTTCTTCCTACCCAGGAGCATGGAATCTTTTTCCATTTTTTTTTGTGTCTTCTTCAGTTTCTTTCATAAGCTTTCTATAGTTTTCAGTGTATAGATTTTTCACCTCTTTGGTTAGATTTATTCCTAGGTATTTTATTGTCTTTTGTGCGGCTGTAAATGAGATAGATTCCTTGATTTCTCTCTGTCGCTTCATTGTTGGTACATAGGAATGCAACTGATTTTCTGTGCATTGATTTTATATCCTGCAACTTTGCTATATTCACGAATCAGTTCTAGCAATTTTTGGTGATATCTTTTGGGTTTTCCTTATACAGTATCATGTCATCTGCGAGGAGTGAAAGTTTGACCTCCTCCTGGCCAGTTTGGATGCCTTTTATTTCTTTGTGTTGACTGACTGCAGAGGCTAAGACTTCCAATACTATGTTGGATAACAGTGGCGAGAGTGGACATCCCTGTCTTGTTCCTGACCTTAGGGGGAAAGCTCTCAGTTTTTCCCCATTGAGGAGGATATTAACATTGGGTCTTTCATATATGGCTTTTATGATCTTGAGGTATGCTCCTTCTATCCCTACTTTCTTGAGGGTTTTTATCAAGAAAGGATGCTGTATTTTGTCAAATGCTTCCTTGCATCTGAGGATCATGTGGTTCTTGTCCTTTCTTTTATTGATGTGATGAATCATGTTAATTGTTTTGCGGATATTGAACCAGCCCTGCATCCCAGGTATAAATCCCACTTGGTCGTGGTGGATAATTTTTTTAATGTAGTGTTGGATCCGGTTGGCTAATATCTTGTTGAAGATTTCGGCTTCCATGTTCATCAGGAAAATTGGTCTGTAGTTCTCCTTTTTAGTGGGGTCTCTGTCTGCTTTTGGAATCAAGGTAATGCTGGCTTCATAGAAAGAGCTTGGAAGTTTTCCTTCCATTTCTATTTTTTGGAACGCCTTCAAGAGAGTAGGTGTTAACTCTTCCTTAAATGTTTGGTAGAATTCCCCTGGAAAGCCATCTGGCCCTAGATTCTTGTTTTTTGGCAGATTTTTGATTACTGATTCGATTTCCTTACTGGTTATGGGTCTGTTCAAATTTGCGATTTCTTCCTGTTTCAGTTTTGGTAGTGTATATGTTTCTAGGAATTTATCCATTTCTTCCAGATTACCCATTTTATTGGCATATAATTGCTCATAATCTCTTATTATGGTTTTTATTCCGGTTGTGTTGGTTGTGATCTCTCCTCTCTCATTCTTGATTTTATTTATTTGGGTCCTTTCCTTTTTGTTTTTGAACAAACTGGCTAGTGGTTTATCAATTTTATTAATTCTTTCCAAGAACCAGCTTCTGGTTTCATTGATCTTTTCTACTGTTTTTTTTTTTTTTTTTTTTTTTTTTGGTTTCGATGACATTAATTTCTGCTCTAATGTTTATTATTTCCTGTCTTCTGCTGGTTTGGGGTTTTGTTTGCTGTTCTTTTTCCAGCTCCCTAAGGCTTAAGGTTAGGTTGTGTATCTGAGATCTTTCTTCCTTCTTTAGGAAGGCCTGGATTGCTATATACTTTCCTCTTATGGCCATCTTTGCTGCATCCCAGAGGTTTTGGGTTGTGGTGTTATAATTTTCATTGGCTTCCATGACCTTTTTAATTTCCTCTTTAACTTCTTGGTTGGCCCATTCATTCTTCAGTAGGATGTTCTTTAGTCTCCAAGTATTTGTTACCTTTCCAAATTTTTTCTTGTGGTTGATTTCGAGTTTCATAGCGTTGTGGTCTGAAAATATGCATGGTATGATCTTGATCTTTTTGTACTTACTTAGGGCTGATTTGTGTTCCAGTATATGTTTTATTCTGGAGAACGTTCCCTGTGCACAGGAGAAGAATGTATATTCTGCTGCTTTAGGATGAAATGTTCTGAACATATCTGTTAAGTCCATCTGGTCCAGTGTGTCATTCAAAGCCATCGTTTCCTTGTTTTTGATTAGATGATCTGTCCAATGCTGTGAGTGGGGTGTTGAAGTCTCCTACTATTATGGTATTACTACTGATGAGTTTCTTTACATTTGTGATTAATTGATTTATATATTTGGGTACTCCCACATTTGGCACATAAATGTTTACAATTATTAGGTCTTCTTGGTGGATAGACCCCTTGATTATGATATGATGCCCTTCTACATCTCTTGATAGAGTCTGTATTTTAATGTCTAGATTGTCTGATATAAGTATGGCTACTCTAGCTTTCTTTTGTTGACCACCACTTGTTTCTTTAAAAATTTTTTTTAATATTTGTTTATTTTTGAGAGAGAGAGACACACATACAGTGTGAGCAGGGGAGAGACGGAAAGAGGAAGGCACAGAATCCAAGACAGGCCTCAGGCTCTGAGCTGTCAGCACAGAGTCTGATGCAGGTCTTGAACTCACCAACCGTGAGATCATGACCTGAGCCAAAGGTGGACACTTAACCGACTGAACCACCTAGGCGCCACAACACTTGCTGTTTTTTGAGTTTTTGATTTTAGCCATCCTGACAGGTGTGAGGTGATATCTCATTTTGGTTTTGATTTCCATTTCCCTGATATGAGTGATGTTGAGCATCTTCCTGTTTTTTTTTTTTTTTAAGGTTTTATCTGTTTATTTATTTTTAAATTTATTTATTTATTTTGAGAGAGAGAGAGAGCACCTGTGTGCATATGTGCACACAAATGGGAGGAACAGAGAGAAAGAGGGTGAGAGAGAATCCATACAGGCTCCAACTCAGCATGGAGGGACTCGATCTCACGACCGTGATATTTTGACCTGAGCTGAAATCAAGAGTTTGATGCTCAACTGACTGAGCCACCCAGGCACCCCTATAATAACTATTTTAGTGACTTTGTTGCTAATTTTAACATTTGTGCCAATTCTAGTTGGGTTTCAATTGATTTTTGTTCTTATTATCAATCATTTTCCTTTTTTTTTTGTCTGGTAACTTTTGATTGATTACCATTCATTGTGAGTGTTAATTTACAGGGTGCTTGATTTTTTTTAATTTTCCTATAAATGTTCTTGAGGTTTATTCATTTTAAAAAATTTTTTTTAATGTTTATTTTTGAGAGAGAGAGAGAGAGAGAGAGAGCGTGAGTAGGAGAGGGGCAGAGAGAGAGAGAGAGAGAGAGGGAGACACAGAATTGAAACAGGCTCCAGGCTCTGAGCTGTCAGTAGAGTCTGATGCAGGGCTCAAACCCTGAACCAGGAGATCATGGCCCAAGCTAAAGTTGGACACTGAGCCACCCAGGCACCCCTTAAGGTTTATTCTTGAATGCAGTTAGCTTACTTGGAAACCATTTGATCCTTTTGTGTTTTTTATGAAGTTGAAACCATTATGAAAACGATTTCGTGCTTTATGTGTCTTTTTTTGGTGTGAAGAGTTCTCACTATAGTAATTATTCTAGGGCTAATTATTCCCCACTACTCAGAAAGGAAGACCCTCTAGTGTAACCAGTTCCCCATGAATTGGGAAGCTTTCCATTTTGGCTGAAGGAGCATGCATTGTTTCCTATCTTGTGTGAGGACCAGGCATTCTTCTTTATAATCCTCTTGGCTGATTCTCTCCCCACTGTTGGGTAGTTTTCTCCTATGCATGTACTGATCGGTATTTTGCTGAATACTAAAGGGAGACCCTCTGGAACATCTCTGCATTTCTCTGTGTAACACTGTTACTTTTAACTTATGAACTGTATTTACCTTGGTCTTCCCAGCTTCTTGCCTCTGTCTACTGAACTCCAACTTTTGCCAATAAATAAGTAAGTAAGTAAATACCAATAATACCTATTTAAACAGAATTCTTTTCTCCTTCCAATCCAGGATCCAGTTTGGGATTTCTTATTGCGGTTATTTGTCATGTCATTTTAATCTTTAAACTAGAAGAATTCCTTAACTTTTCTTAACTTACGTGGACATTTTTGAAAGGTATATGCCAGAGTTTTGTTTTGTTTTGTTTTTGATTGTCCCTCAACTGGTATTTCTCTGAATGTTTCCTTGTGATAACAGTCAGTTTATGCGTTTTTGTATATTTGGCAGGAAATAGTGATGATAAGTTCTCAGCACAGAGCATTATAATTAGGAGAGTATCATTATTGGGGATGTTAAATTTGACTACTTGTTTCAACTGGTGTTTGTCATATTTCTGTTATGTAAAGTTTTTTCCTTTTTTTAATGAGTAATTTTCTCATGTTGATTTTCATATCCATTTATGATTTTTGCTTGAATCATTTATTGTTTTGGTAGTTGTAAAATAATGATTCTATAACTGTCATTCTTGATGTATTCATTTGATATTTGGATGTAGAAATGAATAGGGATTGCATTCCTGCTCTCACTGTGGTTTGTGCTAGCGAGAATAGTGTGGAAACATTAGTTTTTGTGGCAGTGTTGCATTGTCCAGTAACTGGATTCATGAGTATTGAGTGCTAAGATGTGGCACATTTATTTCTTGGATGATGCAATTTACTCGGCATTATGGATTCTAGGTACAGCAGTAATTATATGCCAATTTACTGATCATAGCATAATAAGGTGGTGTGTTTCTCAGATTGAGTTTCAGTAGTTACCTTCTGTTTATTCTCACATCTTTGTGTTAGCGATATATCTGTTCTGGGTGGGGCAATTCTGTAATTTTGTTATGGACATGGTATCTGGTGGTGCATACTAGAACTTATTCCTCTCGTGTTTCCTGTTGTTTGGGAAACAATGCCTTGTAGAAATTTCTCAAAGTGAGTGTGGCACTGTTCTCCACTCCACCCCTATATATATTGAAATATAACTGACATGCAACATTGTGTAAGTTTAACGTATACACTTGAAGATTTGATACATGTATATGTTGTGAAATGATTATCATAATAGGGTCACATCTCTATCATGTCACATACTTGTTTTTGGGGGGGAGCGGCAGTGAGAACATTTAAGATTTACTCTTTTTTAAAGTTTTTATTTATGTATTTTGAGAGAGAGAGAGGAGAGGGGGAGGGGCAAAGAGAGAGGAGAGAGCGAGTCCCAAGCAGGCTTCACTCTATCAGCGCAGTGCCTGATGTGGGGCTTGATCTCACAAACTGTGAGATTGTGACCTGAGCTGAAATCAAGAGTCAGGTTTAACTGAGCTATCCAGATACCCCAAGATTTACTCTTTTAGCAGCCTTCAAGTATATGATATGGTATTTTAACTGTAGTCACCATGGTGTACATTAGATTGCCAGAACTTATTTCATTTTATAATTAGAAGTTTTTATCATTTGACCCAATATCTTACTGTTTCCCCTACCCTGCAGCTTTTGGCAGCCACCATTCTATTCTATATTTCTACAAGTGTGGCTATTTTAGATTTCACATTTAAGTGAGATCATACAGTATTTATCTTTCTCTAACTTACTTCACTTAGCATAATGCCCTCCAGGCCCACCCATGTTGTTGCAAATGGCAGGAATTCCTTGTTTCTCATGGCTAAATGGTATTTGTGTGTGTGTGTGTGTGTGTGTGTGTGTGTGTGTGTGTGTGACATTTTCTTTACCCATTCATCTGTAGATGAACACTTAGATTATTTCCTTATCTTGGCTATTGTGGATAATGCTGCAGTGAACACATGAATACAGATACCTCTTGGAGATAGTAATTTCATTTTCTTTGGGTATATAAAATCCCATTCCTGGGTCATTTGGTAGTTCTATTTTTAACTTTTGAGGAACCTCCATCATATTTCCATAGTGGATGTACATTCCCATCAACACTTTCTCCACATCTTTGCCAACACTGTTATGTTTTTCCTTTTTAATGATAGCCATTGTAGTAGGTGTGAGGTGCTATGTCGTTGTTGTTTTGATTTGCATTTTCCTGATGATTAGTGATGTTGAGCATCTCATTGTGTACCTTTTGGCTATTTGTATATTTTCTTCAGAAAAATATATATACAATTTCTCTGCTCATTTTTTTTGCCCAGTTTGTATTTTTTTTTAAAGATTCATAATTTATTTTTTTAACTTTTAAAAACATGTTTAATCTTAGAGCGTGCGCGCAAGCAGGGGAGGGATGGAGAGAGGGAGACACAGAATCTGAAGCAGGCTCCAGGCTCTGAGCTGTCAGCACAGAGCCCGATGTGGGGCTTGAACTCAAAAACTGCGAGATCATGATCTGAGCTGAAGTTGGTCACTTAACCTACTGAGCCACCTAGGCACCACAGTTGTTTGTATTTTTGCTCCTGATTTTTTGCTTTTGATTTGATTACTTACATATTTTGAATATTAACTCCTTACTGGATGTATGATTTACAGATATTTTCTTTAATTCTGTACATTGCCGTTTCATTTTGTTGATGGTTTCTTTTCCTGTGAAGCTTTTATGTTGATGTAGTCTCTCACTTCTTCATTTTTACTTTTGTTGCTTGTGGTTTTGAGTGTCATATCCAAAAAGATAGTTGTGAAGATCCATGTCAAGGAGCTTTTTCCTTGTGTTTTCTTCTAGGAGTTTTATAGTTTCAAGTCTTATATTTAAGTCTTTAATCCATATTGAGTTAATTTGTGTGAGTGGTGTAAGATGGGATCCAATTTCGTTTTTCTATATGTGATTATCCAGTTCTCCCAGCACCATTTATTGAAGTGAGTGTCCTTTACACATTGAGTATTCTTGGCTCATTTGTCAAATACTGGTTGACTGTAGATGTGAAAATTTATTTTTAGCTCTTGATTCTGTTCCGTTGGAGTGTCTATTTTTATGTCAGTGTCATAATGTTTTGATTATTACAGCTTTGTAATATAAAGTCAAGAAGTGTGATGCTTTCAGCTTTGATTCTTTTTTCTTAGGTTTGCTTTGGTTCTTTGGGGTCTTATATGATTTTACATGAATTTTAGGATTGTTTTTTCTATTTCTGTGAAAAATGTTGCACTATTTCTTATAACTGAATCCTAAGTCATACACCCTTGGTCCCTAAGAGGTTAATATTAAGACATTTGTCAATAGTCTCTGGGTGTGGAGAGAAACTGATGCATATCAGGTTGTTCTGTGCTACTGTTTATTATTTTTGTATTGAGGTATAACTGGCATATAATATTGTGTTAGTTTTAGGTATACAACAAAATGCCTTGATATTTTTATATATTGGAAAATTATTACCAAAGTAAATCTAGCTAATAACATCCATCACTGTACATAGTTATGGAATTTATTTTTTCTTGTGATAAGAACTTTTAAAATCTATCCAGCAACTTTCAAGTATATCATACAGTATTATTAACTATGGTCACCATGCTGTACATTCCACCCTTGTAACGTATTTATGTGCTGTTTATTGACTCTAATATCTCTCTGGCCTTTGAATTAGAGTGTAGTAGCATCATTTTTTTTTTTTTTTCCTGTTTATAAGGCAGAGGTGGAGGAGCATGGTTGAAGGGCCTCTGATGATTTACCTGGCCTGTTGGGACTTCTATCTTGAGTATATATTTACATTTATGATCATGTATGCTTTAATATTTTTCCTTATTATGGACACCTTTTTTTAGGTAGAAAAGCATAAATATGAAAAGGGAAATCAGTCTGTAAATAATCGTTTCAGTATTTGTAATTATAAATTATTTCAGAATTGTAAAGAAAATACATAGGTTCTCAAAAGGACTTATTTTGTTAGATTTGAGTTTAATGTTTTCAGGTTTATGTTAATCCAGGCATAAATAAGCCAATTAAGAATTTAGATGTATTTCAGGGGCGCCTGGGTGGCTCAGTTGGTTAATCCCCGGACTTCAGCTCAGGTCATGATCTCACAGTTTGTGGGTTTCAGCCCCATGTCAGGCTCTGTGCTGACAGTTCAGAGCCTGGAGCCTGCTTCGGATTCTGCGTCTCCTTCTTTCTCTCTGCCCCTTCTCGGCTCATATTCTCTCTCTCTCTCTCTCTCTCTCTCTCTCTCTCTCTCTCTCTCAAAAATAAATGAACGTTAAAAAATTAAAAAAAAAAGAATTTAGATGTATTTGTTTCTATCGAAAAGAATGAAATCTTGCCATTTGCAATGACGTGGATGGCACCATAGTACATTATACTAAGTGGAATAAGTCAGAGGAAGATAAATACCATATGATTTCACTCAGATGTGGAATTTAAGAAGCAAAACAGATGAACATAGGGGAACAGAAGGAAAAAGAAAACAGGTAAAAACAGAGAGGGAGGCAAACCATAAGGGTCTCTTAACTGTGGAGATTAAACTGAGGATTGCTGGAGGGGAAATGGGTGGCTGGGATGGGCTAAATGGGTGATGGGCATTAAGGAGGGCACTTGCTGGGATGAACACTGGGTGTTATATGTAAGTGATGAGTCACTAAATTCTACTCCTGAAACCAGTACTGTACTATATGTTAACTGACTTGAATCTAAACAAAATCTTGGAAGAAAAAAAATAATTTAGGTGTGTTTCTAATTTCCTGTGACTTGAAATGCCAAGTGTTACTGTTGTTTTGTTATTTTCCAGATGTTCTTTACATTAATGATAAAGCTTTGTGTTTAATCTTTGTTTAGAAAGAATCTTACCTAGAAGTGTAAAGTTACCATCTCACAATTGCAAATAAAGACTGACATGAATATTATTGTTCATAGAAAGGGAAGTTAGTCTTTAATGATTGTTCAAAAAAATTACACAGGGCCAGCAATTGCTTTTAAACAGTAAAAATGTGTTGTAATGAGAAACTAAAGAATCATACAATTTTTTGTAAATATTTTCTTTTTTTAAGCATTGTTTTATTCTTAAAAGTTTTGTTTTATTTTAGTTTTTAAAAAAATTTTTCTTTTAACATTTATTCATTTTTGAAAGACAGAGAGAGACAGAGTGCAAATGGGGAAGGGGCAGAGAGAGGGGGAGACAAAGAATTTGAAGCAGACTCCAGGCTCTAAGCTGTCAGCACGGAGCCCGATGCGGGGCTCGAACTCACAGACACATGATCATGACCTGAGCTGAAGTCAGCCGCCCAACCGACTGAGCCACCCAGGTACCCCCTGTTTTATTTTAGTTGTTAATTTCGTCGCCCAACATAGGGTTCAACTCATGACCCTAAGATCAAGAATCACATGCTCTACCAACTGATCCAGCCAGGTCCCCCTACATTTTCTTTTTTCAATAAGATTGCTTGTGATAAAAATTTGCTTCTATTGTAACCCTGTGTGGACTTTTCCAAACAAGATTTCAGAATATGTTCTTTCCCAACTACTTAAATATTTGAGAAATTTAGTGTTGCAGACATGCACAAACCAGAAAAGTCTGTAAAATGCTATTTTTGTGTTTGGCATCTTTTTCAAGTTTGTGCTAACAAAAAAGATACTGTATCTTTGTTGATTTTGTTGTGTCTTTGAAGGAGATAATTCTGCTTGGGGACATAACGAACTAGTAAGCATGTTTGTATCACCATTGTGTGGGATATACCATGTTGCTGGCTGAATGAATACATCAACTGTAAGAAGGCAAATGAGGAGATGAGAAATACATCTGCTATATTTTGGGTTTATCCATTACTGGAGCTGTATAATCATAAATACAGCACATATCTTCTTTTTGTAGTTCCTATGGTCTTTGACTCCTCTGTCTCCTTTTTATTGTCATTGGCTAAGCTATACACACACACACACACACACACACACACACACACACACACACACACATATATTTTTTTTACCTTCTAGATTAAGGGGATATAAACTTGTATTCTTTTTTCTTATCCTATCTTTTTGATTTAACATTTTGTTTTTGAGGGAAGTGACATTGACCTGTAAAGTAGGAAACAATGAGCTGCCCTACTCTGGGGAGGGCAGGTTATAAATTAGTAAACTGCTGACAAGAAGGAGGACATGTATCATGAAATGTCATTTTTTCCTGTTTCTATTTTCTAGTCTTACAGTATTAGCTTTTATTTATTAAAAAAATTTTTTGGGGGCGCCTGGGTGGCGCAGTCGGTTAAGCGTCCGACTTCAGCCAGGTCATGATCTCGCGGTCAGTGAGTTCAAGCCCCGCGTCGGGCTCTGGGCTGATGGCTTGGAGCCTGGAGCCTGTTTCGGGTTCTGTGTCTCCCTCTCTCTGCCCCTCCCCCGTTCATGCTCTGTCTCTCTCTGTCTCAAAAATAAATAAACGTTGAAAAAAAATTTTTAACGTTTATTCATTTTTGAGACAGAGAGAGACAGAGCATGAACGGGGGAGGGTCAGAGAGAGGGAGACACAGAACCCGAAACAGGCTCCAGGCTTCGAGCTGTCAGCACAGAGCCTGATGCAGGGCTCGAACTCACGGACCATGAGATCATGACCTGAGCCGAAGTCGGACGCTTAACCAACTGAGCCACCCAGACACCCCAGTGTTAGCTTTTAAAATTGACCCCATAATCCCATACTGGAGCCCTTGGTTTTGCTACCTCACTTCATATGCTATAGTGGGTTTTTAAATTTATTCAGTCATTCATTATTTACTAAACTTTAGTTCTATTTTTTTTTAATGTTTTTATTTATATTTGAGAGAGCAAGCAAGAGCATGAGTGAGGGAGGGGGGAGAGAGAGAGAGAGAGAGAGAGAGAGAGAGAGAGAGAGAGAGAGAGAGAGAGAGAGAGAGGCAGGCAGAATTCGAAGGAGACTCATGGCTCTGAGCTGTTGGCACAGGGCCTTGACACAGGGCTTCAACTCCAAGCTGTGAGATTATGACCTGATCTGAAGTCAGACGCCTAACCGACCAAGCCACCCAGGTGCCCCTGTTTTAATTTTGTTAAGCATTGCTTTACTTAGTAGTTGTTTTCCTCTTGAGTTTCAAATGGTCTTTTAGTCTTTAAATCATAATTAAGACATAGTGATTGCCCTGAGGTGTGCGTTAGGTACTTTTATTGTTTGTTTAGAGCCATTGCATGTCCCTCAGAGAGTCATCATAAAAAGGTGAAAAAATGATGGGTTTGGTTTGTGGCTAAACCATGGAGGTGAGTTGAGTGGAAAGCTTTTTTTTAGTATGAATATCATGAGATCTAAGCTTCAGTTCTACAGTCCTACATCTAGTAATTCTTCTTTTTTTCTTTTTTCATCTGTAAATGGAAAGGATGATATCCTGACTCTTAATTTTGTTCAAGTTTTGTTCATAGATCAAAGGTTTTTAACTAATATTTATTGTTTTGTGTGAGATTCTGGTGGCATAGGGAATTAAAAAGAAACTAATAAACTATGATTCTTGTTCTCATAATACATCTAGTCCTGTAATCTCATAATGGAAATAGGATCCAATACACAACCATAGTATTCCTAAGTGGCATGATGAAATTACTTCCCAAGGAAAGATGCAGTGGGAAGCTGGAAAATAGTTGTATTCAGCAGACATTTATAGACCTTCACCATGTGCTAGCCTTTCTGGTCAGTGAGAGAACAGACATAAGTAAGATAGTGGTCCCCGTTGTTAGAGTTGGGAATAGAAATTACATAAGGATTGGATTCTACTTTTGAAATACTTTAGATTTATTCTGAACAAACTGTATTATATAATATCTGTTACCACTCTTTGGTTTCAAACTGCATATTGTAGTTGCTTTTTTAGTCATTGGATGTTGGTAACGAATTTTTGGTTTGGCAGTTTGTTTAAAGCCTGACAGTTATGACAAGAACATTGACATATAGGAGTTATCATTTTGTAATATTTTCAGAATTCTGGATACTTTCTAGATACTTAGAATTTGGTATTAACCAGGTAATCATATATTAACATGAAAGGAAAATGATTTGAAAGAGAAGAAGCTTAGTAACTCTATCCTAAGTAAAAATAACGTCATTAAGGTTCAGTCTAGTACTTTTAAGTTTATTCATTCCTGGTGAGTAATAGTCTCCACATTAAGCATGAAAAGTTCTTTAAAACTCAATCATTATTTTAATTGGTATGAAGCATGCAGGAGGTAATTAGCTTAAGAAGCAGTGGTAAAAATACGCATAATTTATATATATGCCTTTTATAGGATAAAGGGACTATGGAAGATTTTTTTTACATGCTTAATTATGAGTTATGTGTTGACAGGATAATTAAAAGTTGTATGTTAGTAGATTTATGAGACAGAATTTAATGATGGTGAAACTAAGTTACTGGAAACCTTTCCTCAATTTTTTTTTAACTCAACAATAATTTAATATTATTCCATCCAGGTGAAGTAAGGAATTTCTTATAGTGTTAATTAAAAAAGTTAAAGAACTTTTTGTTTTCTGAACCATTTGGAAATAAGTTGCTGACTTGATGTCCTATTATTGCTAAACACTTGAGTGTGTTTTTCCTACAAACAAGAACATTTTTCTATTTAATCACAAAATAATCATCAAAATCAGGAAATAATATTGATATATTTTCATTATCAAGTCCTCATATCCATTGACGTTTTGCTGACTGTGCTAATAATGTTTGTTATTAAAAAAGAATACAGTTTAGAAATATGTTGTATTTAGTTGTGAATTTTAGCCTCCTTCAGTCTGAAACAGTTACTTGTTTCTTCATTTTTCTTTGCTTTTCATGGCCATAATACCTTTGAAAACTTTAGGCAGGGTTGTCTGTTTATTTGTTTGTTTAGTGTTCTTCAGCATTTAATGTTTCCTCATGATTAGATTCAAGTTAAGCATTTTTGGTAAGAATGTCACAGAGGGGCACCTGGGTGGCTCAGTCAGTTAAGTGTCCGACTCTTGATTTCCGCTCAGGTCATGATCTCATGGCTTGTGAGTTCGAGACCTGTGTCAGCCTCTGTGCTGACAGCACAGAGCTTGCTTGGGATTCTCTCTCTCCCTCTCTTCCTCTGTCTCTCTCTCTCTCTCTCTGTCTCTCTGTCTCTCTGTCTCTCTGTCTCTCTGTCTCTCTCTCAAGATAAATAAATAGACATTTAGAAAAATGTCACAGAAATGATGCTGTGTTATTTCCTTGCTTCCTGTCAAGTTTGTCTTGATTGCAGTTTGTCCTATTACTGATGATTCACTTTGTCTTGTTATTGAAGATGTTTATTTGCTCACTTGACTGAACTTTGTTTCTGACAGGTTTCTCCACTGGTGAAGTTACTCTTGAAATGGTTCTCTGCAATTAAAAAGTACCTTGTGGGACGATGCTTTGATACAATGCATATGTCCCATTTTTCATTTAGCTTTTAGCCTGTTTTATTCATAGGGTTAAAATCCATTTTTATCACTACTTATTTTAATGATCAAATTGTCCTGCATGTAGCCTTTTATATTACTTTTCATTTGGGGTGAAAACATCTTTTTTTATACCATATCTCTTTTGTTCATAATGTTTCAAATAGAGACACAGAATCTTAGCTTAAATTACTGCTTGTTTCAGAAATGTGTAAACCCTTAAACTGGTCTAGTGCCAACCAACAACATTACTGTAAAAGGTGTTTAGTTATAAAAATGATTTTCTGTAGTTACTGGAATTTTGTATTCTCTAAAAGTTCTTACAACTGATAAGTGTCTCCACGCAAGCTATAGTAAGTTGGTGTGTCATGGGTCCCCATGACCATCCTCAGGTTTGACAGTTTGCTGGAAGGACTCACAGAACTCAGGAACATTGTTCACAGTTTTTGTTTATTATAGATTAAAATTAGCAAAGGAAAAAGGCATGTAACATGGAATCCAGGAGGAAACAGATATGGACTTCCAATTTTCTTCTCCCAGTGGAGTTGTGACAGTGTATACTCTTCCAGCAATGACATGTGACAGCACATATGAAGTATTGCCACTAGAGAAGCTCGCCCAAGTCCTGGCGTGCGCTGTTTTTATTGGCGCTTAGCCATATAGATATGGAGCTCCCTTGTGGCTGACTCTAGCTCTGGCTCCCTGGCTCCCACCCTGAGAGAACTGACTGGTACAGCATGACCTAGGGCTCCTGGTGAACAAAATGGATTTCACCATAAGTCACATTGTTAGCATAACTAACAATGGCTCTGGGCCCCAGGTATACAGAGATACTCTTATCAGGCAAGGTATTACAAGGACTTACACCTTTTCTCCCAGAATCTGACGAAGGGCCAGTCCTTTCTTTGGAATGTGCAGGATTTAAACATTCTATGCCTGCTGCACAGTTGATTACCTCCAATAAAAATGAAGTAAGTGTGTTTAAGGAAGGAAAAAAAAAATCTCTCTACTGAATTCTTTGTAGTGCTAATGTAATTTACAAAGAAGTGACTTATTTTAGGCACTTGTGAGATACCAAATGGACTATATTTTAGGGAAAACTTGCCCATCAGTGCAATAATAACTGTGTACACTGTATGTTAGCTAACTTGACAATAAATTATATTAAAAAAAAGAATCAGTGCAATAAAATAGAAAGGGTATGCTTTAGGGAAGACACTATTCCAACCACTTTGATATCTGAGTGGAAGGGATCAGTAGTTGTTAACATCAGCGTCACAGAAGTTACGACGATATAATATTGGTACGTACTTAGGCTTTAGTTAACTGTATGTAGTTGTATTCCATAATGTGGATTACTGCATGATCTTTTTTGAATATTATAGTTGACACGATGGTTTATTTCTCTGTAACCTTAGGACTAAAATGTTAAGAACTTAGAGAAATATATCACTCTTTATATAGAAGTAACTTTTTTCTTACGAATTACTAATTTACCTTCATGAAAAATCAAATTAAATTAAAAAAATGAAGCCAAAAGTCTTTAAGAATCCTACAACTTTGAAGTTGACAGAATCATTGTAACCATGTAGTCCTGTATTTCCCAAACTAGCATTGCATAATGTGTACAAATATTTGTGTTGTAAAGTGGATATTGCAAAATGTGCCCCCTTTTAAACCTATAAGGCACAATATAATTTTAAATGTTCTGGGATGTCTTGCATTGAAGAAACCTTTTAACTTACCTAAATGTAGTGTTTCATGAAATATAATAGTCCTCAAAACTATTTTATGCATGCCCAACAGCTCTTTTTTTTTTTTTTTTTTAAATTTTTTTTCAACGTTTATTTATTTTTGGGACAGAGAGAGACAGAGCATGAACGGGGAGGGGCAGAGAGAGAGGGAGACACAGAATCGGAAACAGGCTCCAGGCTCTGAGCCATCAGCCCAGAGCCCGACGCGGGGCTCGAACTCCCGGACCGCGAGATCGTGACCTGGCTGAAGTCGGACGCTTAACCGACTGCGCCACCCAGGCGCCCCAATATCCAACAGCTCTTAATAAATACTATAGCATAGTCTTAGAATTGCTGTTGTAGTTCATTTATTTCTTTTTAGTATATGTGCTACCGAAGTGAGCAAGCACCATTTTCTTCTTTTTATAAACCTAGAAGCTTATATCCATAGAATTTGAACATTCTTTTGAAGTTCTCTATCCCTGGACCATAGCTTTTAGACTTTCATCTGAATTTGTATTTAAATATTTTAAATGGTTGCAGTCCAAATGTTTTATACTTCTTTGGTACTCAGAAGTTTGTCTGCTTCCCCTCCCCTCCCAACCCATACTTCCCACATGGCTTAAAACAAAAGTCTGTTTCTTGCTCTTAGAAGATCTGCTCTGAATTTAAGCATCTTTTATGGCTCTCCTGTCCAATAATAGTCACTGGTCATTCATGGCTATTTAACTTTTTAGAGTCATTATCTATTTTACATATCATAAAATGCATCCACTTTAAAGTGTACAGTTTCGTAGGTTTTAGTATATTCATAAGATTGTGCAGCCATCACCACTATCTGATTCTGGAACATTTTCATCACTCCAAAAAGAAATCCCATACCCATTGTCAGTTACTTTCCCATCCCCCTCTCCCTCTGTCTTAGGGCAACCTTTGATCTTTCTCTCTATGGGTTTACCTGTTCTAGGCATTTCATATAAATGGAGTCCTACAATATATGATCTTTTGTGTCTAGCTTCTTCCACTTAATATGTTTTTAAGGTTCACTGTGTTGTATTATGTTAGTATATCATCCTTTTTTTTTTTTAAATAACAGCTTTATAGAGATATAATTCACATACCATGCAATTACTCATTTAACATATAAAATTTAGGGGCTCTTAGCATCTTTACAGATTTCTGCAGCCATAACTACAGTTAATTTTACAACATTTTCTTGACCTCAAAAGGCACCCTTTAGGTATCACCTTTTTCTTTAAGTTTATTTTTATTTATTTTGAGAGAGAGATAGAGAGCAAGAGGGGTAGGGGCAGAGAGAGAGGGAGACAGAATCCTAAGCAGGTTCCGTGTTGTCAGCACAGAGCCCAGTGTGGGGTTCGAACTCACAAACTGTGAGATCACAACCTGAGCCAAAGTCAAGAGTCAGACGCTTAACTGACTGAGCCACCTGGGAGCCCATTTTTAATACAAAAATTTTAATGATATAATTGTGCTAATTTTGTTTAATCCTTTCTCTGTTGGATGTTTAGATGGTTTCCAATTATTTGTGTAACAGGATATTAAATGAGACTTTTCCTGTTGTCTTAGAGTTATAGTTCAGGCTCCAGAGGTGAGGACAATATTCAACAGTTATCTCCATATTTTAATAAAGGGTGTTAGATTACTCATATAGGATTTGTTGAAAGATGAAACTGCTTTTTCAGTTTCTGAAAGATGTTCAGACTGTTGAAAGATGAAACCCCCCTTATTCTCTGTATATCCATGAATATACATATTTATGGATATATAGCCATTCTTTACATACGTACATTACACACATATATGTAAATGAATGAAGATTTCTTTTAAGAGGGGCATAGAAATGCTGTGCTTCTCCTCATCTCCAAATAAGTCAAGAGAGTTTTATGAAAATCAGTCATGTCAGTTGGGGTTATCTGCTAAAATAACTGAGATTTCACCCCCAGCTTGAAGCTTACTAATTTGTAGAAATGCTTGAGCTGTGAAGTACAGGGAGAGAATTCTGAGTAGATCCTGACCCTAGTTGAATTGAGCATGGCATGGGAGTGGGCATGAAATTATTGCCTGACTTTCCTGAGAAAAGTCTGAAGGTTAGATCCATCCTGGAGTAGAGCAAGAGAAGAGGTTGTAATGGGAGGACCTAGTACTTCTAGAGTTTTAGAGGGGCAAAAATGCTGATTTCTCTCCCCATGGACAAAATAAGTAGAGCAGAAGTTAGTTGGGATAGAGCTATCTTTTAAGGATCTTGCCCAAGAAAACTGCCTGCTGTGGGGAGTTATCCCTCTCAGAAAGAGGCTATGTGATTTGTGCCTTTAAAAAAAATTATTATTATTATTATTAAGAGAGTGCATGTATGAGTCAGGAAGAGGCAGAGGAAGAGAGAAAGAGAACCTTAAGCAGGCTCCATACTCAGCACAGAGCCCGACACGGGGCTTGAAACCAAGAGTCAGATGCTCAACCAACTGAGCCACACAGGTGCCCCCTGCCTTCTAAGCTAAGATCCAAGTATGGGAATTTGCCATAGAATGAATCACCTTCAGAGGATCTCTGAGGAACCCATAAAGTACTTCACACGAAAGAGGGTCAGAATTTGATGTTACTCATGTAAGTCCTTGTACTTTTCCTTTCATTCCTCTTGTTTTCTTCTACCATGCTGCTTCTGATTCTGAAGAAATGAACTAGAAGTAGCATCATGAAGTGGGCAGGAAGAGTGGAAGAGCAAGGTAGAAGAATAATGAAAGAACATACATTGCTTTCTAATTCTGGTTTGTGCGATTTTCAGTTTAGGCTTGAGCTGAGGAATTAGAATGGAAATTGAATTTCTGATTTAGGTTGAAATGATCCTTTTGAAGTTTGATAATGAAACTATTTTAATACCTGAAAATTACTACAAAAGCTATGAAATCTGGTGACATAATTTAGGAGCAGGAAAAGGAGACCCCAACATAGCATGGTTTGGAGAAAAGATTTAGTTAATTTATGATTCTACCCTGGAGTTCATTTTATTAAACTTGCTATTATAAATAACTGCAGAGAACATCTGTGAACAGAGTTTTTGTCCATATTTCTCTTTAATTCTTTATTATAGTTTCCCAGAAGTGGGTCAAAGAGTATGAACATTTTAAAGACATTCAGTACAGTCTTGCCAAATTGCTTTCCAGAGAGATTGTACCTCAAATACATCGTTAGCTAGTTGTGGATGGTTATCTGTCTTAATTTACCTTCACCAGGATTGATTGTTGTTTTTGAAATTTTTTGCTAGGTTAAAGCTGTAAAAAAGATGTATCTTTTGATTTACTTTGCTTCAATTACTGCTAAGTTAATAGCCAACATTTTATCAAGTTTTTGGTGGCTACTGAGTATGTGTTTCATCTTAATTTTATTTTTTTTCCACGTTTTTTTTTTTTTATTTATTTTTGGGACAGAGAGAGAGCATGAACGGGGGAGGAGCAGAGAGAGAGGGAGACACAGGATCGGAAACAGGCTCCAGGCTCCGAGCCATCAGCCCAGAGCCTGACGCGGGGCTCGAACTCATGGACCGCGAGATCGTGACCTGGCTGAAGTCGGACGCTTAACCGACTGCGCCACCCAGGCACCCCTCATCTTAATTTTAATAGTCTTCTGAGATAAATGGTAATCTCTTCATTTTAGAAGTGAGAAAATTGAGACTTAGAGTAGACATCTCAAAGTTTACTGTGCATACGAATCACCTAGGCATCTTGTTAAAACAGATTCTAAATCAGTAATTCTAGGATTTGGTCCAGGGTTCTGCATTTCAAACAAGTGGGTTCCATATGATGCTGTTGATCCTAGACAGTACACTACGCTTGAGAGACAGATGCTTGGAAAAGTTTAAAACCTTGCTTATGGTGGCATAGCTAGTAAATGGTGGAGACAAAAATGTTGGATTACAGGCTTTAAGCATGAAACTGCTCTGCTAGTGAGGTTACACGTCTTTTTGTTTATTATGTTACTTTTTCTTTAATGAATTTCCTGTTCTATCCATTGCTCTACCTTTGTGTTGTTCTTAATGATTTTCTGTCGTAAGTCTATTGGTTGTAGGTTTTTTAAAAAGTAGACATTGTTTTTAGACTAGTTTTAGGTTTACTGAAAAATGAAAGTATAGGGAGTTCCCATATATCCCTAATCCTCCTCCTCCCCCCACCCCACCCTTGCCCTTATTATTGACGTCTTGCGTTAGTGTGGTAATTTGTTACAACTGATGAGCCAATGTCCATAATTATTATTCATTCAAGTTGACTAGGATTCATGCTTGGTGTTATGTATTCTGTGGATTTTGACAAATTACAGTATCATAAAGAATAGTTTCACTGCCCTAAAATTCCCCTGTGCTCCCCCTATTCATCCCTCCTTACCTCCCCAAACTGCCAGCAGTCTTTTTACTGTGTCCATAGTTTTGCCTTTTTTGGAATGTCTTATAGCTAGAATCATACAATGTGTAGCCTTTTCAGATTGATCACTTTTACTGAGCAATGTACATTTAAGGTTCCTCCAAGTCTTTTTATGGTTTAATAGCTCATTTCTTTTTATTGCTGAATAATATTCCATTGTATGATTTGTTTGTACAATTTGTTTATCCATTCACCTATTGAAGGACACTTTCGCTGCGTCCAAGTTTTGGTATTTATGAACACAGCTGCTATAAACATCCTTGTGCAGGCTTTTGTGTAAACCTAAGTTTTCACCTCATTTGGGTAAATACCAAGGAGCATGGTTATTGCATCATGTAGTAAAAGTATACTTAGTTTTGTAAGAAACTGCCATACTGTCTTCCATTCACCAGCAGTGAAAGAAAGTTCTTGTTCCACATTCTTTTCAGCATTTGGTGTTGTTGGTGTTTGGTATTTTAGCCATTCTAATAGGTGTGTAGTGGTATGTTATTGTTTAATTTATAGTTCCTGGTGACATGTTGAATCTTTTCATATGCTTATTAGCCATCTGTATATCCTCATTGGTGAAGTATCTGTTCAGATCTTTGCTTTTTTAAAAAAATTGATTGCTTACTATTCTTGAGTTTTGTTTTTAAGTAGGCTGTATACCCAACTGGGGTTTGAACTCATGACCCTGAGATCCAGAGTCACATGCTCTACCAACTGAGCCAGCTAGGTGCCCCTACTTATTCTTGAGTTTTAAGAGTTCTTTGTATATTTTGGACGCCAGACTTTTATCAAATGTGTGTTTTGTAAATATTTTTTTCTCAATTTGTGGCTTATTTTTTTAACGTAACTGTCTTCTACAGAGTTGAAGTTTTAAATTTTCTGTCTCAAATTTGTCTTCAAATTTTTTTATTACTTTAATTTTTCTTTCTATACCATTGGGTATAGATTTTTGTTTATTTCCATTTTGAAACTTCATTTTATGATTTAAAACATTTTGTGGTATAACGCTTTTGAAGATCATGGTTGTCTTTTTGACCATTGCTTTATATTTAGCAAACTTTTTCCATCTAGAGATCAGATAACATAAAAGGGGCTGTCATTTTTTGAGCTCTTTCATTGTGCCAAGTTCTGTGCTAAATTCTTGGCATGCATGATCTCATTTAATCATCCGTGTTTTTTACTGTCTGAAATAATTCTGTCATATCCTCATCTGTCTCTTCTTATATCCAAAATCTTTTTTATTCTTATATGATTACCCTGCTTCGTACTTCAGAGATTAAAACCATTAGACTAAATCTCCTTCATCTTTCTGCCTTAAAATCTACAAACCTTATAGCTGCAGCAACTTTCTCCCTTTTCTCTTTTCCATTAATAGAACTGTTCTCCTTCTATCAAAGACCAGTTGCTCCACTTGAGCTCTTTCTCAAATATTTTGTTCCTTTGCTTACACTCTCTTGCCTCTTCAACTGTTCCTGTCCCTTTGGATCATTTACCTCAGCATGCAAACATGCTCTGTTATCTCCCATCTTAAACTTTTTTTTTTAACCCTATATTTTCTTCTAGCTCTGGTCCCTTTTCTATAATTTCCTGTATGAACAAACATTTTTCACAGACTTACCTACCTCTGCTTCCTTCACTTAACATTCATTCTAATCTGGTTTCTACAGTACTGTTAAACAAAAATGACTTTTTTCAAATTCATCAAATGATTCCATATTGCCACAGCCATTCACTGGATATGACCTCATCTTTTCTGACTTCTCAGTAGCACTGACCATGTCTTCCTTCTTGAAACAGTCTCTTATCTTGGTTTCTGTGACATTGCAGTCTCAGGTGTTCTACCTCATTCGTCCTTTACAGATTGTTTACTTTCTCCTTATCATAGTCTCTGAAGGTTGGGTTCTGAAGCATAGTTCCTAGTCATCATTTCTTCTCTTTATACTCTACATCTCATTCATATTTTCATTTTAACTATTTTTTGGGCACTTACTTTGTATTGCCTGCTGTTTCTAAGCAATATTGGGGATTCAGGAGTGCTCTGCATTTCCATGCTTTTAAATACAGTATACTTTCCATTGTCTTTTAAATTTCTTGACTTCTGTCCCAAATAGGTTCCCACTTCCATTTGACTTTCTTAGAGACAACTCAGATTCAGCATGACTCTAGTAATGCAGACGTGGGAACAGACTTAAGGATTTAGTCTTATATCCTTGTAAAAGAGACTAGTGATAAATAGTAATCATGGAGGTGAGATCTTACATGCAATTATGAAATTCTTTTGATATTTGAATTCTGAATTTTGAAATTTTGAATTTGAAACTTTTGAGATAGTGAAGGCTTCTTTGTCAATTTTAATTTGAGTTCTGTCTTGTAAATGACATGTGCTCATGTGTAGTAAACCATTTGTGTCTCCTTCAGTATTTTCTTGATATATTGTGGCTAAGTATGGTGTCAGCACTATAATGGTAAAGTTTCACTGGGAAGTAAAAGTAGTTTTTGTTGATTTCATAATCACAAATAGAAGAAATCAGTCACTGCTTGTTGATGTGGGAAGCATGTTCATGCTGGTGTTAGTAAACACCCTTTCCCTGTAGCTAATGAAAGACCTTAGTAATGGCTAGATTTGGGATATAGGAGTATATTTTAATTCTAACTGAAAAAAATTTGGAAGAAGTAATCTGTACCCATTAAACAGTAGTCCCTCATTCCCCTCTCAGCACTGGTATCTCTACTATAATTTATCTGTATGAATATACCTATTCTAGTTACTTTATTTTTTAAAACTTTATTTATTTTGAGAGAGAGAAAGAATGTGAGCAGAAGAGGGACAGAGAGAGAGAATCCCAAGCAGGCTCTGTGCTGCCAGAGCAGAGCCTGATGTGGGGCTCCAACCCACAAACTGTGACATCATGACCTGAATTGAAGTCAGGAGTTGGATGCTTAACCAACTGAGCCACCCAGGCACCCCCTAAGTACTTTATATAAGTAGAATCATAACATTGGTCTTTCATGTCTTGCTTATTTCACTTAATGTTATGTTTTCAAGGTTCATCTATGTTGTAGCATGTACCAGGATTTCACTTGTTTTTAAGGTTCTGTTATATCCCATTGTTTAGTTCAACCAGATTTTATTTATCATTCATTTGTGGAGAGGTATTTAGGTTGTTTCTACCTTTTCACTGTTGTGAGTAATGCTTCCGTGGACTTTAGTGTATAAGTATCTTTTTCAGTATTTGCTTCAAATTTTTTGGGTGTATACCTAGAAGTGGGATTGCTGAATCATATTAGTAATTCTGTGTTTAACTCTTTGAGAAACTACCAAACTGTTTTCCATAGTCTCCATACCATTGTACATTCCTACCAACAATGCAAAGGGGTTCTAATTTCTTTGCTGCCAGCATTTGTTATTTTCTGTTATTTTTTTTTAAGTAATAGCCATTCTAATATATATGAAGTAGTACCATATGGTTTTCACTTGTGTTTTTCTAAAGATGTAATGTGGACATGTTTTCATGTGTTTTTTGGCCATTTGTGTATCTTTGGAGAAATCTCTATCAAGTGTTTTACTCATTTAAAAAAATTAAAAAAGATTTTCTTAAATGTTTGTTTATTTTTGAGAGAAAGACAGAGCCAGAGTTGGGGAATGGTAGAGGAAGAGGGAGACACAGAATCTGAAACAGGCTCCAGGCTCCAAGCTGTCAGCACAGAGCCCGATGTGGGGCTTGAACCTATGAACTGTGAGATCACGACCCAAGCCAAAGTCAGACACTGAACTGACTGAGCCACCCAGGCGCCCCTAAAAAAAAAATTGTTTAATGTTTATTTATTTTTGAAGGAGAGAGAGACAGAGTGTAGTGGGGGAGGGGCAGAGAGGGAGAGAGAGACAGAGACACAGAATCTGACGCAGGCTCCAGGCTCTGAGCTGTTAGCACAGAACCTGACATGGGGGCTTGAACCCATAAGCCATGAAATCATGACCCTGAGCCAAAGTCGGGTGCTTAACTAACTGAGCCACCCAGGCACCCCAAAGTGTTTTACTTATTTTTTAATTGGGTTGCTTGTTTTTGTTGTTGTTGTTCAGTTGTAGGAGTTCTTTATATATTCTGGCTATTGATCCCTTATCAAATATATGATTTACAAATATTTTCTCCTATTATGTGGATTACCTTTTCATTGTCTTGATAGGGTCATTTGCACACAAGTTTAAAACTTTGATGAAGTCTGTTTTATCTGCTTTTTCTTTTGTTGCCTGTGCTTTTAATTTCATCTGTCACCTTTTAAAGTTTATTTATTTTGAGAGAGTGTGCACCCATGCACACAAGCAAATGAGGGTGGGGCAGAGAGAGAGGGAAAGAGAGAGAATCTCAAGTAGGCTTAGAACTGTCATCATGGAGCCTGACGGAGGGCTTGAACTCGTAAGCCTTGAGATCATGACCTGAGCTGAAATCAGTAGTTGGTAGCTTAACTGACTGAGCCACCCAGGCACCCCTGTCCCTTTTTAAAATTTATGTTTGCTTAGTGTACATATGACATTATAACCACATTTAAAAATATTTCAAAAGGAAAAAGTTACCCTAATATTTTAAGTGATGTAAAAACTTCTCTTTTCCCCATTCTTGCTCTGTGAATGTTTTTACATAATTAAATGCATACTGTATATTTTCTTTGTACTCATTTACAGATCTTTTCATGATTAGTGAAAATATGTGTAACAATGAGATAGCAAATATAAATATTACATAATATAGCAAAATATTAACATTTTTAATGAGTGATAATAGGTTTGCTTAATTTATTTTTATTTTTATTTATGTTTAAATATTTAGTTAGTTTTGGGAGAGTGCAGTGGGGGAGGCTCAGAGAGAGGGGGCACAGAGGATCTAAAGTGGGCTGTGCGCTGACAGGCTGACAGCAGTGAGCCTAGTGTGGGGCTCGAATTCATGAACTTTGAGATCATGACCTGACCTAAAGTTGGACACTCAAATCGACTGAGCCACCCAGGTGCCCCAGGTTTGCTTAATTTATTTTTGCACATTTAGTTCCCTTTTTTGTTGTTGTTTCTAACTAGGAGCTTATTTTTTAGTTAACCCTATTCCTAATATAGGAAAATATAACAGCCTTAGGGTCTAGCACAATTTTTTGGGCACCTGGGTGGCTCAGTCAGTTGAGCATCCTATTTCAGCTCAGGTCATGATCTCATGGGTTCGTGAGTTTGAGCTGGTGCAGAGGCTGCTTCAGATTCTGTTTCCCTCTCTGTCTGTCCCTCCCCCGCTCAATCTCTCTCAAAAATAAAATAAACATTGAAAAAAAGAATCTAGCACTTTTTACCATAAGTTCATACCATAATACTTACAGGTTCAGTATTACTTTAGCTTTCTTAAGAATATTTGGCATCCCGAGGTGCCTGAGTGTCTCAGTTGGCTAAGCGTCCAACTCTTGATTTTCGCTTAGGTTATAATCTCACAGTTTGTGGGATCAGGCCCCGTGTCGGGCACTGTGCTGACAGCGTGGAGCCAGATTGGGATTCTCTCCCTCCTCTCTGCCCTTCCCCTCACTCATGCGCGCACGCTCTCTCTTAAAATAAACATTAGAAAAAAGCATTTGGCATCCTTGTCATGAGCTTCTCTTCATCTGCCAAAGGAAGATAATTACAAAGCAGATTTAAAACAGTGTGGGTGTGTTTTTAAAAACTTTTTTCCCCTTGTTAATTACTTGGTAAAAATAGTGCTTTGTTTTTGTCATCCTTCCTCCATCCCCATCATTTGTATGGAATATTTTCCCGTGTTCATGTCTGTTTTGTGTTATTTTTTTTTTGTAAATTGTCCATGTTTATTGAATTATGTTGTGTCTCACTGTGTCATGTATGACTTATTCTAGTTTGAATGCCATACTGTCTTTTTTTTAGACTATATTCTCCATCCAAGAATCTGGAAGCAAAGCATGAATATATTCTTCCATAGGCATCATAGAAACTAATAGTTGAACAATTCTGAAGGCATAGTAGGTGTATATCTCCAAAGTTTTGCACGTTCTTTTGGCAAAAACTTTCCAGTTGCGTGTAATGATTGTCATATATTTTAGAAGCTATTATTTGAATTTCAGTGGAATTTAGTGGTGGGTCTTTCTTTCAAATTTGGTTTAGTTATGAGATTTGTTGGAATGCAGAATTGGAAGCTCAGTAAATAGGTATTATAAGAATACTCCCCTCTGCCACATATTGAGTCAGATGCTGTGAGTCTGCCATGACCTAATTAGGTTAATTACACGTATGATATTTTACCTTCTTAACAGTTTGGTAAGAAGGAAAACGGCTACTATACCAATCTTAAATTCCAGCACATCCCAGTCTTAATGCAGGGGTGATAGTGAACTCATGATACGTTAATAATACCGAACTGTATGGTTTCTGAACCAGGGACTCTTTTTCATGCCTCTTCGTCCTTGTTGAGGCTATTTTCCCTAGTTGGAATAACTTCTCTCACCCTTGCTTGGTAGTAATAACTCCATTTTTGAGACTATTTGGATGGTCGTCTAGGATAGTGTTCCTACTTGGATATCATTTGTATCCTTGAAAATTTTGTGTTGATATTTTGTTTGTTTGCTTTTCTCTGTATTGGACTGAAACTTCTTGAGTGCAGAGAACATGTATTCATTTTGATGTCCTGCTGCATAGTACGGTATATGTCATGTAATATGTGTTCAGTGAATAAGAGTTTATTAAAACGGGCACCTGGGTGGCCCAGTTGGTTAAGCATCTGACTCTTGATTTTGGCTCAGGTCATGATCATCATGGTGGTGAGATTGAACCCCATGTTGGACTCTGGGCTGTGCATTGAGCCTGCCTAAGATTTTCTCTCTCCCTCTCCCTCTCCCTCTGCTCCTCCCCTGCTTGAGTGCTCTCTCTCTCTCTCTCCAAAAAAACAAAAAACAAAAAACAAAAAAACAAAATTATTACAATACACTGATGGAATTAAATTATATCATGGAGGGTCTAGAAGGAATTGTTTAATACTTTAGATGGGCTAACACTGAATGAGAACTAAGTACCTATATTTTATCTAATCTGGTTGTTTATTCTCAGAGCAAAAATAATTGTATTATTTTCCAGGTAGTGTAATGTACTGGACTAGACTAGGCAAGAGATTTAATGCTTGGGAATAGAAAGAAACTGACAGTAGATCTCCAGGGTGTTATCTGTAGAGGAAAACTGTCTCCTGCATGTTCCCACTCATGCTCCCTAAATATTGTCATTCTCTTCCTGCCCCCCTCCCCATTATCTATGCAATATCTGCCAAATCTGTGGTTCTATTTAGTAGAAGTAGAAAGGAAAAATAAATAATGGTAGGAATCTGGTGGTAGTGATATTATAGTTTTGAGGTGCTCTAGAGGGGGTAAAGTTCTTACTGTTTGTATTTCCCAGTACCAATCCCAGAACATCAAATTGAGAAGTAAGCATAAATCTTCTTTTTAGGGGTACACAGTAAGGCATGAATAGCTTGGATGGTGCCAAACCATCTGGAGATCCAGGAAATCTCCCTTATAGCACTTTTTCTCCTTCCCCACTCCCCACCCCCACTGGGTGATAGAGGTAACCGTGATTCTCTGAAACCTTAAGGTAGATACAGCTCAACAAATAATACGTAACTTCCATGTGTAATGTGATATGAAGATATGTAAGGCATAGTACTTAACCTCAAAGGGCTTACCACTAGGGGGCGTGGGAGTTTGGGTCAATGAAACATGCGCATATTATAAAACATGTGCTCTAAGTCTGATGACCGAATGCTGTGGGAATGAGTTCTCAATAAGAAATGATGAGTATCACAATCAGGGATGGTTTCCTTGAAGAGCAAGGGATGGGTTGTTGAAGTTGATGGGTTACAGGTAAAGTAAATAGGCTAAGGTAAGAAGCAATGATCTATGTTTTGAGAACCATAAATTTCATTAAGCTGTAATCTAAGGTCCGAGTAGGGTTGAATGGGAGATAAATTCTAGGCAATATTAAGGGAGGCTGTAAATGATAAATAGGGGAGTCTACATAGAAGTAGGTATAAAGAAGCTATGGGGGTTTCAGAACTGATTTAGGAAGATGAATTTTTAGGACAGTCATCAGATTGTAAGATACTACAGCTGACTTGGAAACCAGTATAAGTAGCACTAGAAAGGTAATGAGGACCTGAAGTAGATTGTAGGCAGTGGAATTGAAAGAAAGAATGTAAGACACAGATTGAATATAAGTATCTTGGCAACTAATTAGGTGTAGGATACAGAAAGTTGGAAAGTATGTTAGATCATGGAGTAATGGTGATAAGGAACAGAATTAAGAAGTCGTTTTGGGTAAGGTGATGAGTTATGGATATATTGAGCTGGCATAATATGCAAGATGAGATACTATGTCAACTAAAATATGGATTTTGCAGAGATGTAAGGTAAGCTGTAAATAGATTTTAAAATTCTGTGCTTGAAATTGATAGCTGAGGAAGGAATAAAGTTTCTTTCTGGGGAGTGAAAGTACGATAAGAAGAGAAGTAGTTTGAAGACAGGTTTTGGGAAAATCTCCACGTATAAAGTAATTGGTATCATGAGGGAAACTAAAGACATAGCAAAGTTGGAAGGATTAATCATTGCATAATATGGACCTGCTAGGGAGGTTACTTTATTCTGTGTAAGAATCTGTCTTTGTAGGATTATTATACAGAGCATACATTGTAATGTTTTCCTGTAAACCTATGATAATTTCCTCTTTTCTAAAAGTTTTTTTCTTTTTTCTTAATCTCATTTAAGTAGGAACATTAAATAGCTGGGTTGAAGTGTTATTTATGCCTTTAGTACATAAATTATATAACCGTAATCTAGTCAGTACTTAAATATACTTACAGCAAAGGTCAGTCACAGGCATTTACTTATCAGACATTGCTGCTTAGGAACTGCAAAACAATCTCTGTTAAAGTACTGTTCACTGTTTCTTTTATAGGAAATAAGATATTGTAGCTTCTTTGTAATTAATAGGTTTCTGTGTTAAAGGTAAAGTAGAAATTCTGATACCAATTTTTATTGAACATTTTATGGGGAAAAATTCTCAACTTTAGTAAATATGCTGGTGAAGTGATCACAAAAATCTCAAACTTAGAATATCAGTTCTTGTTATACTAGATTCTTATAAAACCTTAATGAATGTCCTTGGGTTGACTTATTCATAGTAGATGTGCAGCAACCTCAACCCTTTACAACTTTATTTTGGACTTAGAAATAATAATAAAAAATCTTTGAGCCCCAAATAACTGTTTTAGTAAGCATGCAAATGTATAATACATTTCAGAAAGTTTAATTAAAAAAATTGTTTTGGAACATTTATGCCTTACAAATATTCCTTAGAGTTGACTAGGGCGGAACACTTAAGTTTCTCTTCCTTTTTATTAATGCATGTGTTACAGTTAAAAAAAAAAAAAAAGTAATACCTCTGAGGCGCATGGGTGGCTCAGTCAGTTAAGTGTCCAGCTCTTGATTTCAGCTCAGGTTATGATCTCACAGTTCACGGGTTCGAGCCCCAAATCGGCGTCCATGCTGACCACGTGGGGCCTGCTTGGGATTCTCTCTCTCTCTCTCTCTCTCTCTCTCTCTCTCCATCTGCCCTTCCCTTGCTTGTTCTCTCTCTTAGACTAAATAAATAAACTTTAAAAAGTAATAGCTTTATTTTTTTCTGACACATAAAATTAAAATATGAAAAGACCCAAATAAATTATATTCCCAACATTCAGAGAAAACTTATGTTGATATTTGGGGGCTTATTTTTTTCTGACTCTTTTCTTATGCTCATTTTTACATACAGGAACCTACAGAATCAGGATGATTGTGTTAAAATTGCTTCATAACTGGCTCTTTTGCACTTATTTTGTAGATATATTTCCGTCTCAGTAATACATAGCAATACTGTTCTCATTACTGTATGAATGTACTATATAAATGTACTGTCATCAGTGAACACCCTATCTGTGCCTTTTTCATAATTGATTATTTTTCTGAGATAGATTTAGAGCTATAAAGGTAGTGGAATTTATATAAGCTTAGATCAGAATAGTGAAACCCTTGGAATAGAGGTATGTTTTTAGGGTAAATTATGACCTGATAAGCCAGAGAATAGTGTTTTATAGTGTCAGACTCAGGTGTATCAGAATAGTGTTAGTTGATCATGCTGAAGTGTTTCCAGAATTGCTGTGTTGAAGGATTGGAGGGGTAGCTATATATTTGAAAATGTGTGTTCTTTAACATTCAAATTGAGTGGTGGAGGATCTGATAGAGAAGATGATGAGGATGGCCTCTCTCCCAAATATGGGGAGAATTAAGTAATAGGTTGGGGGTAGAATTAATGGCTAAGCCAAAATTAGAGGTGTCTGAATAAGTTCTGATTCCAGTATTATAATCCCATGATTTAGAGGCCAAGACAGAATAAGCTTTTTACAAATTAAGAATAAAAAATATATACAGTTATTTGTATAGGGAGTTGTTTATATATAGGGTGTTTATCCTATGAAAACATTACTCATGTCTTCATTGTTAACCTGTTTTGGTTATCAGTGCAAAGTAATAATGATGTAAAAGTTTCCTGATATTTTTATTTGAAGATTAATAAGGGAGTAGAGTTTTTTTTACACATTTACTTAAGACTTGTCCTAAAATGGTTTACCTGATTAAAAAGATACGTATAATACAAGTAATCTGTGGGAATTACTTTTTTTTCTGAATCAGCTGTGTATAGTATGTTAATTCATTATTTTCTTGGTTAAAAATCGACCTAGGTGTTTGACATAATTGATAATTGTTTTCAACATGCCTTTTCCTCGTACTATCATAATTATGTCTATTTCACTGTACTTCTTAGTTTTTATTAACCTTGTTTAATTCACATTAGTAATTTATTTATATGTCTTCTCCCATAATAGATCCCTCAGAGCAGATACAATGTTTTAAAATTCCTTAGCTCTGAGAGCAGTGTCTTATATATATGATAGTTATGTTACATTGAATGATAGGTCAACATTTTTTTTTTTTTTTTGTAACAGTGGCCATACAGTTCTCCTTCATTGTAGTGTTCATTTTCAGCATTTACTTCTATGTGTCATTTTTTGTTATTTTTGTTTCATAGAGTTTATGTAAACCAGATTTTTGTCTCTTCTAATGAAAGTAGTTACTAAGCTGTCTGTGAATTTTGTACAAGAATGAGTATTATAGGTTAATGAGTTATTTCTAGTTAATTGAATGCAATCTTACTCTGTGGGACCAAGATCAGAAAAAAGTATTTATCTCCCTAGTCTACATGTGTTCTGGGGCTGTTATCTTAATGCTTACAGGACTGTATTTGCATTCTTTTTTCATAATTACATATGAACTGACATAGTAATTCTTAGGCTTAAGTAAAGATCAAACCCTTTTAAATAGAAAGAAAGAAATCTGACTGCCTGTATTGACTTGATTTATTTTGAAAAATAAATGTAATTTTTATGCTAATGTTATTTAATGTTCAAACGTAAACTTAGATATAAGCCACTTAAAATTACAGCTGTCTTGTAACAAGACATATTTATTAGTAACATATTTATTACTATAAATATGTAATAAATTTATAAACAAAACAAAATACTAAATTAATAAAATTTAAGTCAGGAGCACTAATGTCATGGGTAATATTTTGCCAAAACTTAATAGTCCTTGAAATTTGAATATGTGGTGGGTTTATAGATTCTTTTTTCTAACTTTTTTTTTTTTTAATGTTTATTTATTTTGGGAGAGTGAGGGAGAGAAAGAATCCCAAGCAGGCTCTACACTGTCAGCGCAGAGCCCAAATGGGGCTCAATCCTATGAACGACAAAATTATGACGAGCCAAAATTAAGAGTCAGACCCTCAATAGACTGAGCCACCCAGGTGTCTCGGTTTACAGATTATTTTGAGCAGTATTACAGAGTGTACGATGGACTTCTCGGGGGTTCCTTGGAATGACTCAAGTCTCCTGGTTATTTAAGCCATTGCAAACCCTTTAAAAAACTTTAATTGCTTGTACAGCACAATGTAGTGTACACTTGGTCATCATTTGATGCGAATGCTTTATTTATATATTGTTTGCCTCTTTTATCTCATTAATTTGCTTTGCAATTAAAGTAGCATGACTGGCCTGACACAGTTGAGCCCCAAAGCAGAGCTGAATTTGCTTTGCGTCTTAGTTTTTCAGTAATTCCAGAGGATTTATATTATGTAATGTTAATATGTGAATTTTAAAATTTTGTAAATACATTATTGTAGAAATTTAAAGTACAAAAAATTATTAAAGACATTTGCTGATTTCTGGGGAATATCTGTGAACTTTCATTTGGGATACCGTGATTTAGTCTCTCTCATAGTTATTCTTAAATAGATGCTATCTGACACCTTAAAAATCCTATAATCTGTGGCTCTTTATTGAATAATCTGCTTAGGTGTAGTATGAAAAATTTTGGCAAATGTCAGAATAGAGGAATTGGAGTTTTGTTACCTTCAACTGTAGGTAACATTTTTAAAAATGTAAATTTTTAAAAATAAATTTAATTTATGGTATAATTTATAAGCATAATTCTAATTTTATATAAGTTTGATGACAGTATAATTTTTGTATCTTTTAAAACTTTGTTGTTTTTAATTTTAATTTCAATACAGTTAACTAACATACAGTGTTAGTTTTAGGTGTATGGTACAGTGATTCAGCAATTCTATACATTGTCAGTGCTCATCATAAGAATACTTTTTAATCCCCATCACATATTTCACCCATCCCCCCCCCCACCCACCTCCTTTTGGCAACAGGAGAGTTCTCTATAGTTAAGAGTCTGTTTCAATTTTTACATCTTTTGTTGGCATTGACATTTGTGAAATTTGAAACAGATATGCCTGTGTTGAAAGTAGCTGACAACAGAGAATGATTTTGTGTTTGTTTTTAAGACTATTTTTTAGAGCAGGTTTAGGTCCACAGCAAAATTGAGAGGAAGGTATAGAGATTTCAACATCCCCCACGATATTGGTATATTTGTTACAATTGATGAACCTATCTTGACACATAATCACCCGAAGACCACAGTTTCACTTTAGAGTTCACTCTTGGTGTTTTGCATTCTGTGGGTTTTGACAAATGTGTAATGACATGTATCCCTTATGGTATCATACAGAGTATTTTCACTGCCCTAAAAATCCCCTGTGTTCCACCTATTCATCCCTTCTCTGACCAACCCCTGGCAAACCACTGTTGTTTTTACTGCCTTCATGGTCAGAGTCTTACCTTTTTCAGAATGTCTTATTGTTGGAATCATACAACATGTAGCCTTTTCAGATTCATCTTTTTTTCATTTAGTAATAAGCATTTAAGGTTACTCCATGTCTTTTCAGTGCTTGCTAACTCATTTCTTTTTAGTGTGGTATGATGTACCACATCTTGATTGCTTCTAAGTTTGGCAATTATGAATAAAACTACTATAAACATTTCTGTATGGGTTTTTGTGTACACATAAGTTTCCATCTCCTTTGAGTAAATACCAAGAAGCTGGATTACTAGATCATCTGGTTAGAGTATGTTTAGTTTTGTAGGAAACCAACAACCTGTCTTCCAAAGTGGCTGTACCATTTTGCATTCCCACCAGCAGTGAATGAGAATTCCTGTTGTTCCACAGCCTCGTCAGTATTTGGTGTTATCAGTGTCCTGTACTTCAGACATTCTGATAGGTGTAATGGTATCTTGTTGTTGTTTTAATTTACATTTCCCTGATGGCATATGATGTGGAGCATCTTTTCATGGGCTTATTGCCATCTGTGTGTCTTCTATGATGAGGTGTGTGTGAAGGTCTTTGGTCCCTATTTTAATTGATTTTTTTTCCCTATTGTTGACTTTGAAGAGTGGTTTTTATTTTGAGTAACAGTCCTTTATCAGTTGTGTCTTCTGTAGATATTTTCTTCCAGTCTGTGGTTTGTCTTCTCATTGCTCTTGACATTGTCTTGTGTAGAGCACAAGTTTTTAATTTCAATGAAATCTAATTTATCTGTTATTTATTTCATGGATCTTGCCTTTGATTTTGTATTTAAGAGTCATTGACATACCCAAGGTCACCCGGATTTTCTCCTGTGTTATCTTCCAGGAGTTGCATAGTTTTGCAGTTTACTTTTAGGTCTATCATCCATTTTGAGTTAATTTTTATGAGGAGTATAAGCTGTGTGTTTGTGTGTATGTGTGTGTATTTTATTTAAATGTCCAGTTGTGGGGCGCCTGGGTGGCGCAGTCGGTTAAGCGTCCGACTTCAGCCAGGTCACGATCTCGCGGTCCGGGAGTTCGAGCCCCGCGTCGGGCTCTGGGCTGATGGCTCAGAGCCTGGAGCCTGTTTCCGATTCTGTGTCTCCCTCTCTCTCTGCCCCTCCCCCGTTCATGCTCTGTCTCTCTCTGTCCCAAAAATAAATTTAAAAAAAAAAACGTTGACAAAAAAATAAATAAATGTCCAGTTGTTTCAGACCATTTGTTGAAAAGACCGTCTTCCCTCCATTGTATTGCCTTTGTTCCTTTGTTAAAGATAGTTAACTGTTTTTATGTGGTTCTATTTCTAGGCTGTTTTGTTCCATGGAACTTTTTTGTCCATTTTTAACCAGTACCATACTTGATTAGTATATCTGTCTTGATTACTATAGCTGTAGAGTGAATCTTGAAGTTGAGTAGTGTTAGTCTTCCCACTTTGTTGTTCTCCTTCAATACTGTATTGGCTATTCTGTGTCTTTTGCCTTTACATTTTAGAATCAGTTTGTTGTTATACACAAAATAATATGCTGGTATTTTGGTTGGGGTTGCATTGACTCTATATTTCAGATTGGGAAGAATGGGCATCTTGACAGTATTGAGTCTTCCTATCCATTTATTCAGTTCTTTGATTTTGTTTGTTGGAGTTTTGCCATCTTCCTTATATGGATCTCAGACATATTCTGTTAGATATGTACTTGAGTATTTTATATTTTTGGTTATTAATGTAAGTGATATTGTTTTAAATATCAAATTCCACTTGTTCATTGCTACTATATTCATTGCTGGAAAGCTGTTGACTTTTTTATGTTAACCTTGTATCCTGCAACCTTGATGTAATCTTTTTATTAAGTTCCAAGAATTTTTTTGGTCAACTCTTTGGGATTTCTATATAGGTGATCATGTCATCTATGCCCTTTCCGTCTAAAGGGTTTCAGGAATAACTTTTTTCTTTTTTTTTTTTTAATTTTTTTTCAACGTTTTTTATTTATTTTTGGGACAGAGAGAGACAGAGCATGAACAGGGGAGGGGCAGAGAGAGAGGGAGACACAGACTCGGAAACAGGCTCCAGGCTCCGAGCCATCAGCCCAGAGCCTGACGCGGGGCTCAAACTCACGGACTGTGAGATCGTGACCTGGCTGAAGTCGGACGCTCAACCGACTGCGCCACCCAGGCTCCCCAGGAATAACTTTTTTCTTTTAATACATTAGAAACCATTTAGTTTTATTAAATATATAAAGTTCATACTTGGTCTAAATAAAGCACTTAAATAAAGCACACCACTGTGTGCTCCTTGGTGAAAAAATAGATTACAAACATTCAAGAAACATTTTTGGGGATGCCTGGGTGGCCCAGTCAGTTAAGTGTCCGACTTCCGTGCAGGTCATGATCTCACGGTTAGTGGGTTTGAGGCCCACTTTGGGCTCTGACAGCTCAGAGCCTGGAGCCTGCTTCGGATTTTCTCTCTCTCTCTCTCTCTCTCTCTCTCTCTCTCTCTCTCTCTCTGCCCCTCCCCCACTCACAGTCTCTCTCAAAAATAAATAAATGTTAAAAAAATAAAAGCATTTTTGTTCTCCTGATACAATCATCTGAGAGTTGAGCGTTCTTTGGTTTTCAAGACTGAGGCCAATTATTTAGTAAACATGAATGTACAATAAATGTATGCCCTTATAGAAAAGTAAGCTATACTTTTCTCTGATGTATGTGAATATTCTTTCATTTCAATCACATCAGCTGATATTCCTGACTTCTATATATTCATGACTTCACTATTATGAGGATACATCAGGATTTTAAAGGACTCCCAACTTTTTTTCCTTAAAAAGCAATTGGTATAGCAATTTATTTATAAAATTCACAGTGTTCCTTTGCCTTACTTTAATGTAGAAGAATGATGCCCTAAATACATACTTCATGTTGGTTTACATCAATGTTATATCAGCCACAAAAAGCATCTCTCATATATTTTACATTACAGGGTCTTCAGTCTTCTGTGGAAAAGTAGATATACTCAAAGCCTACCTAATATAAAAGGGTCTCATATTTTTGATGATCAATCAGCTACATGATTTTATATATTCACTAGGAACAAAGGCAGAGCATGAAATGATAATATTTGCTCTTCAAAAAATCTCAAATACTATCCAGTATAAAAAGGTACATTGAAAATATTTGTTTGTCCAGATATCTATCCCCTTGATCCTTTGAGGCATACTATCAAATAAATTTTCTAAGTGTTTTAATTTTGAATTATTCTCTAGAGTTAATACTCTGATTTAGAGTAATTTCTGAAAAGTGTTAATGACTTGCTGCTTTTACTGTGAATTCAAGAAAAGTTGTTGATTGTTGTCATTGTGTTGAGCTTTCTATTTGTTAGGATGGAATAGTGTCTTTCAGGCTTCTTACGTGTATAATCAGAATCTAGAAGTCTGTATGGTGGGCTTTTTTTTTAAGTATTTATCTTCTACCAAATTTGGTTTCAACTCTGTTGTTAATTCAGGTATTGATAAGAGTGAGATTACTGTGCTCTCTTCAGCAGCACATATACTAAATTCGGAACGATACAGAGAAGATTAGCGTGGCCCCTGCGCAAGGATGACATGCAAATTCATGAAGCGTTCCATATTTTTTTTCACTCATATGAGGACTTTTTTTTTTTTCAACGTTTATTTATTTTTGGGACAGCGAGAGTCATATGAGGACTTTAAGAGACAAAACAGATGAACATAAGGGAAGGGAAACAAAAATAATATAAAAACAGGGAGGGGGACAAAACAGAAGAGACTCATAAATATGGAGAACAAACTGAGGGTTGCTAGAGGGGTTTTGGGAGGGAGGATGGGCTAAATGGGTAAGGGGCACTAAGGAATCTACTCCTGAAATCATTGTTGCACTATATGCTAACTAATTTAGATGTAAATTTTAAAAAATAAAAAATAAAATTAAAAAAAGAGATTACTAAGGATTAAGATAGAAAAGAGAAAATAAAGCTAATATAGTTATCTTTAACTCTTTGCAAGATAAACTGAGTATAATTTGATTATTTTGTTGACTGCTCCTTCTTCAAAAGAATTTTGCTCTCCCTGGAAAAACATATCTAGGGTTGTTAATTTTGACTCCTGTACTGTGTAGGAAAGAGAGGAGAGTGGAATGTAGTGAACTTTGAATAGCTAATGAGCACTCAAAGAGATAATGACAGCATATCATGATTTGTAGTTTTAGAAAGTGGTTTTACATTCATTATCTTATTTGGTATTCACACTACTTATAATGGTTGATATAGAGGTTTATCTCTTTTGCTTTCTAATTGAGGAAATTGAGAAACTGTTAATCTTGTTCAAGTTGATACCTTGTAAAGTAAATAGTAGAGATGACATGAAAATAAAAGGTTTCTTGTTCAGAGGCTCGTGTACTTTCTACTGAACTACAGTCTCTTTTCTTTTTTTATGTTAAAAAAATTTTTAACGTTTATTTATTTTTTGAGAGATAGAGACAGAGTGTGAGTGGGTGAGGGGCAGAGAGAGGGAGTCACAGATTCTGAAGCAGGCTCCATGCTCCAAGTTGTCAGCACAGAGCCTAGCGTGGCGCTGGAACTCATGAACCGTGAGATCATGAGCTGAGCTGAAGTCGGACACTTTAACCTACTGAGCCACCCAGGCACCCTAAACCAAAGTTTTCTATAGAAGATGGTGTCTAGCATTTAGCAACATAGCATATGTATCTTTACCATTGTTTTGCCTTGTGACCTTGGAAATAATGATTTAACCACTTTTTACTGTGTACTCTGTTCTTCAACCAGAGTTTGATACTTGGCAATTTATGTCCCATAGAGTTATAGCACTTAAAGTGATTGAGAAGAAAGATTTAATTATTTTAATTTTAATTTTTCATTATTTGCCGCTATTACCTATTTTTATTTACAGTGTCATTTTTACTTATCATTATAATTGTTTTGTCATTATTATTACTTTAATGAGACATTACATTTTACCCACATTTCACATTTAGAGTGGAAGGAAAGAACAAATTCAGAAAACTAGAGAAATGGATGCTAGAATTTATACATTCACATCAGTGCTACTTTTCCAGACAGTGATCTTGAGAAGCTATGTACTTGCTGCCATTGCTCAAAATATCCAGTGGATCGGGGGCGCCTGGGGGCTCTGTCAGTTGAGCATCTGTCTTCGGCTCAGGTCATGATTTCGTGGTTCATGAGTTCGAGTCCTGAGTCAGGCTCTGTGCTGACAGATTCTGTGTCTCCCTCTCTCTCTGCCCCTTCCTTGCTCATGCTCTGTCTCTCTCAAAAATAAATAAACATTAAAAAAATTTTTTTAAAAATCCAGTGGATCTCATTTTTAAAATAATGGCTATAGGATTTTATGCATCTATACAAAGATGTATCTATTCAACATGAAAATATTAACTCAGCCAACAGTTGTTGGGTTTACATGATACTGATAATTAACATTCAGAACATTTTTAACTAGTGTATGTAGATTCAGAAACAATGGATTTTATGAGCATTTTTGTAGAGTAGATTGATAGAATGAGTTATCTTTAAATTGATGATTGTTTTTTTTCCCCCTTTAGTCAGCAGATAAGCAGCGAGCTCTAGAAGAAACCAAAGCCTACACCACCCAGTCCTTAGCAAGTGTTGCGTATCTGATAAATACCTTGGCCAACAATGTCCTGCAGATGCTGGATATCCAAGCATCCCAGCTACGAAGGATGGAATCTTCAATCAATCATATTTCACAAGTGAGACCACACTGCTTTTCTATTTTGCCTCTGAGGAACACTATAAACACAAGCAATCTGTATAATGCTGGCAGGCTTTATCATGTGAGTTAACTCACATGTATGATTTGCAAAATACAAATTCAGTATCAGGTTGTTTTTGATTCTTTTTGTGGAGCGATTCTCTATGAATTTGACAGGGAAGCAGATGTCAATACTTTTATTAAAATTCAGTAGTCATGTTAAAATAATCATCTTTGAGTGAAAATTTCTCTGGTTTCTTCCAACTTGTACTGAATTCCACATTTCTTTATCTTCAAAAAAAAATATTAATGTGATAGCCTAATCACTTCTTTTCATTTTTTTTTTCTGTTGGTAGGACTTTTGTTTAATCAGGATGGTACGGTATCTCAATAAAGAAAATATTAATTTAAGTGAACTTATAAAATTATCTTTATATAAAACTTAAGAAAGTTTAATGTTATACTTTTTTCCATTGTAAAAACCATTCCCTTAATATATAGAAAAATAAAAAAATGGAAAAACAAACCCTTCCACCACTGTTTAAACTTTTTACTTTTAATACTTTATTCCAATACATTTTTCCTATAAATAGTTTTAAAAACGTAGCTGTGATTATATTATGTATAGAATTTTGGATTTTGTTCTTTTAATTTACTATGACAACAGATATCTTCCCATGATGTTACAAGCTCTTCATAAACATTTTCAATGGCTGTATAATATTGCATGTGTATGTCACAGCTTTCGTAACCATTTCTGTATTTGGGGGCCATTTAAATAATACTGCAATGAAAAGCCAATTTGTAATTGCAAAATGAATTTTAAAAAACATTAAAAAGATAAAGGTTTTGATCTGCCTGCTTCTCTTTGATGGGATCCTTGGAGCTTTTCTAGTTTAGCTGTCTTGTTACTGAGTAGCAGAGTTCAGGATGCTTCTGAAATTGACTAATCCAACAAATTTTCAAAGTCTGAAGCTTAATTTGTGTAATTAGATAAAATAGAGTCCAGATAATCAAACCAGATATGAGAAGACTCACTTATATTTGCTATTTGAAAGTTCACCAAACTGATTTAGAGGGACTTCTTGTTATTTAATACTATTTAATCTTAAAAATGTATTTGCCACTGTAAGGTTTTCTTTACATCCCATATGAAATTCTGTAGACATTGTATAATTTACTGCTTGCTATATTGCTGTATCTCTTAAAGTAAAAAACAAACCCTCCCCCAAACCCCCCAAGAATTAGTGAGTTTTAACGAGAAGTAAATTTTATTTGGAAGTGACCCCTTAGAAGAAATAATAATAATGAAATAGATGAACTTGGTTTTCTGTAAAAGGAGGGATATTGACAAATTACTAATCTGATAGAGAATTTTGGGGTTTACAATTAAGAGTTTTAGAATTTCTGCATATTTGAAGTCTTAACAAAGGACCAAAAAAGACTATGAGAAGAAAAGTTCAAATGCAGAAGAGACATTAATAGAGTTTCTAAAAAGGATGAACAATTTGTTATTAGTTTGTGAAAGTAGAAGAGATTGTGAAGATAGATGATGACAATAAGCAAATAATAATGAAAGATAATCATCTGTTTTTTAAAAGTAATCTCTATACCCAACGTGGGGCTCAAACTTATGCCTCTGAGATCAAGAGTCAGATGCTCTACTGACTGAACCAACCAGGTGCCCTGATAATCATCTGTTTTTTGATTAGAATTCTGTACTACTTTGGTAGAGAAGGGTAGCAGTTTTTTTTTTTTAATTTTTAAAACATTTTTATTTTTTGAGAGAGAGAGAGAGAGAAAATGAGATGGAGAGGGGCAGAGCGAGAGGGAGTCACAGAATCTGAAGCAGGCTCCAGGCTCTGAGCTGTCAGCACAGAGCCCAATGTGGGGCTCGAACCCATGAACGGTGAGATCATGACCTGAGCTGAAGTCAGCCGCCCAACTGACTGAGCCCCCCAGGAACCTGAGAAGGGTGGCAGTCTTAAGGAGGAAGGTGAATAAGTCTACTCTAAGTTGTAATTATATGTATGAATTCAGTTAATGAGAACATTTTATTTTTGAGTGTCACATAAATCTACATATAATTAATAGTCTAATTAGTACTGTCTTTTAAAGCCATTTTAATAGAGTAAGTGAAAAATGGGAGAGATGAATGGATAGAGATTAGTAGGTCAGAAATAACAGGGGCCAGGGGCACCTTGGTGGCTCAGTCGGTTAAGCATCAGACTTCGGCTTAGGTCATGATCTCATGGTTCATGAGTTCGAGCCCCACTTCGGGCTTTCTGGTATTAGCACAGAGCCTAGAGCCTGCTTTGGATCCTGTCTTCGCCCGCCTCCCCCACTGGTTCTGTCTGTCTTTCTGTCTCACTTTCTCTCAAATATATGTAAACTTAAAAAAAAAAAAAAAAAAAAAGGGAAATAACAGGGGCCTGAGTCAGAGCTGTCAAGAATATGTTGACTCTTCTTCATTTGAAGTTGAACAATCCCTGGAAGGGTGAGGGATCTGCAGTTGTATAATACCTGTTAAGTCTATACAAAAGAGTATGCTGGGTGAGAGGTTGAATAGGAGAAATGGGCTGATGGAGGTTATAGCTAAGAAATAAGTAAATTTTAAAAATTATATATTTTTTAGTATTTGCCTTAAGGGTTGAAATAATTTTCAGTTATACTTAATGCACAGGTAGAGTCCTTTGTTTTAAAAGTCAATTGAGGGCACCTCTGTGGCTCGGTTGGTTGAGTGTCCAACTTTTGATTTCACCTCAGGTCATGATCTTGCAGTTTGTGAGTTTGAGCCCCGAAGCAGGCTCTGTACTGTCAGTGCAGAGCCTGCTTTGGATTCTCTGTCTCCTGGTTTCTCTTCCTCTCTCTCTCTCACCCTCTCTCTCTCTCAAAAATAAATTAAATAAATAAATAAACATTAAAAAAGAAAAGTCAGTTGAACATCAGAGTTATTTGATACTCTTTAGACTGAAAGATTATAGTATGAGAAAACATTTTCTGTTTACAAAGCAAATACTTAGTAAATACTCTAAATACAAGGATTGGCAAACCTTTTCTGTAAAGGACCAGCTAGTCAATATTTTAGGCTTTGTGGGCCACATGTGTAGTATCAGTTTCGTGTTATTCTCTGTGTGCGTGTGTATTTAAACAACTATTTAAAAATGTAAAAAGCTATTCTAACTTGTAGGTCATGTAAAAGCAGTCTGCAGGCCAGATTTAGCATGTAGGCTGTAGTTTTTGCAAGCCCTTGTTCTTAAATACTGTTATTTTCTAATGTTTGGTAATTATATTTATTATTATTATTATTATTATGCTTTATTAAGAATATTACTATGTTTTTAGAGGGAGCCATAACGTTCTTATGATCTCTTGAGATTAGATTTTCCTTTCCTTTCCTTTCCTTTCCTTTCCTTTCCTTTCCTTTCCTTTCCTTTCCTTTCCTTTCCTTTTCTTTTCTTTCCTCTTTTCTTTTTTCTTTTCTTTTCTTTTCTTTTCTTTTCTTTTCTTTTCTTTTCTTTTCTTTTCTCTTCTCTTTCTTTCTTTCTTTTTTTTTTTTTTTGGCAATTTGAGCAAAAGTATTAGGTTTAGAGAATTTGGAGAGAAGATTGGATTGAAGAAGGAAAGAAATGGAGGTTCAGTCAGGTCAAAGACCAGATCACATATTTATTGGAATGCTAGTAGGTATTAAGAGTTGTTTTGTAGGAATTGTCTGGTAGAGTGGTTCAGGACTAGGAGATACTAGATCTCTGATGTTTTTGATTTCTTTCCTCATCAGTATCTTTTTTCTGTGTCATGGGTAGGAACCTTATCACTTTTCAGCCGCCTAGTGCTCTACCTCTTTTCTCCATATGTTTGGGAGTGGGGAGGGTCAGGGATCTAAGTTTTACTTTGATTCTTCTGCTGACTTGTGTGACATTTGACTTGAACTTCAGTTTTCTCATCTGTAAAATGATAAGACTGATTAGATGATATCTGAGCTATTTTCCATTTGGAATTCTTTATTCTTTTGAGGTTCCTACAAATGAACTTGATTTATATTTGCTTTTTTTCTTTCTATTCTGCTGGCTCTGCTATTCACCTCAGTCTGTGCCCTGCTGACCTCGACCCTCCATCACTCTGATATAACTGAACTATTGCCTAAATTATTCTGAATTAGAATCTGAAGATGGGAATTCCATTGACTTAGCCAACTGAATGGCAGAGGTTTTAAAAAACAAAATAGAATTGATTACAAATATTTAGTCTCAGACTTTTTTGTACTAAACATAGTATGAAGTAGTGCACTAATTTACACCACACTCACCATATCCATAAGAAGTATTAGGATAGGTTCTTGATGTAGATTACCTTAGGTAGTTTAAGGGTGGCAATTTAATTTTTATTTTTTAAAGATTTTATTTTTAGGGCATCTGGGTGGCTCAGTCAGTTGAGCGTCTGACTTCAGCTCAGGTCATTATCTCACAGTTCATGAGTTTGAGCCCCACATTGGCTTGCTATCGTCAGCCTGTCAACACAGAGCCCACTTTAGATCCTCTGCCTCCTCTCTCTGCCCCTCCCCCACTTGTGCTCTCTCAGAAATAAATATTTAAAAAAAATTTATTTTTAAGTAATCTCTACACCCATTGTGGGGCTCAAACTCACAACCCTGAGGTCAAGAGTCACATGTTCCACTGACTCAGCCAGCCAGGTGCCCCAAGGATGGCAATTAAAAAAATTTTTTTAAACATTTATTTTTGAGGGACAGAGAGAGGCAGAGTATGAGTGGGGGAGGAGCAGAGAGAGAGGGAGACACAGAATCTGAAGCAGACTCCAGGCTCTGAACTGTCAGCACAGAGCCCGATGTTGGGCTCGAACCCACAAACTATGAGATCATGATCTGAGCTGAAGTCGGATGCTTAGCCGACTAAGCCACTCAGGCGCCTCCCAAGGGTGGCAATTTTAAAGAAATCCTGTCTCTAGCTTTGTTGCTGTTATCTTATTTCTTTGGAAGCATATTATTTAAAAAGCTAACAAATTTTTAATTTTAAAACTGAGAGTAGGAGTTAAATTAACATTAAATATTTTTCAAAAATATATAGTTATCAGAACAAACATTTAATTTTACTGAATTACTTGTATAAACATACATAGCTACTTTTAAGTCAGTATAGCATTATGTGTAAGGATGAATGCTATTACTGTGTCCTTGACTTTGTGTCCATTTCTGGTTAGTTAAAAAAAAAAGGTTTATGAGAACATTATTCAAACTAAAAATTTTTTTTTTAAATATATTTTTTAAGTTTACTTATTTCTTTTTGAGAGAGACAGAGACAGTGTGAGCAGGGGAGGGGCAGAGAGAGAGGGGGAGAGAGAGAATCTCAAGCAGGCTTCTCACTGCCAGCACAGAGCCTGACATGGGGCCAAACTCACAAACCGTGAGATGACCTGAGCGGAAACCAAGAGTTGGATGCTTAATGGACTGAGCCACCCAGGTCCCCCAAACTAAAATTCTTATAAGCTTATAAACTAAAAATTTTCCAAGCCAGGCCTGTCGCTTTTCTCAACTTAACCTAAAGAGTCAATACTGTCTACATTCAGTTCATCATGGCTTAAAGTGTATTTATTTTGAGACAGAGTGTGTGGTGTGAGTGTGAGATGGGGGAGGGGCAGAGTGAGAGAGGCTACGAATCCCAAGCAGACCACACACTGTCAATGCAGAGCCGGACTTGGGATTCTATCCCACGAACCATGAGGTCGTGACCTGAACCGAAATCAAGAGGTGGACACTTAACCAACTCAGCCACGCAAGTGCCCCCTCATTATGGCTTAGAAGAAGATCAGGGGGTTCAAAGGCAACATAAAGAACTTAAAGAGTAGTGTTCTTCCCACTCTAAGAGCTGACTAGAATTTATTTGGCTAGGTGTTGAAATAGTTAACAGAGTAAAGGAAATAGGAAGGAATGATTATTAAATGCTATGAGAAGGGAAGTAATTCTTCTCAAGGGCTAGATACTAAAAGGCAGTGGAAGTTCTAACCCCTGAGGAACTTACCATGTAAGGTAATTTTTAAAAATTTATTTATTTATTTTGAGAGAGAGAGAGTGTGCATGTGTGAGCAGGGAGAGTGTGCATGTGTGAGCAGGCAGAGAGAGAGAGGGAGAGAGAGAATCCCACGCAGGCTCTGTGCTGTCAGCACACAGCCCAACTGGGAGTTTGAACTCATGAACTGTGAGATCATGACCTGAGTTGAAATCAAGAGCTGGACATTTAACCAACTGAGCCACCCAGGAGTCCCAGGTAATTTTTTGTTTAAAAAACTTTGTAGCCTTGGGGTGTCTGTGTGCTCTGTCAGTTAAGCGTCCGACTCGATCTCAGCTCAGGCCTTGATCTCAGGGTTGTGAGTTCAGGTCCCACACTGGGCTCCGTGCTGGGCATGAAGCCTACTTAAGAACAAACTTTATAGCCTTGTTTAAAAATTCGATCTTAAATTAAGGAGATCCTTTGAAAGGTTATCAATATGTAATTATTCATAGAAGATAGGGTTTATACAGTTTTTAAATTCTTACGTATAGTTTATATCGTTTTATAAAAAATGAATAAGTGAAAATTGCCATTTAGTAATAACTAATTTGTTTTATGAAAGATGAATAATTTAAAGCCTATTTGTCATTTAAATAATTAAATGCTTATTTGAAACATTAACTTATAATTAAAAAATTGAGACATATTTGAAAACACCCAACTTAGTTGAGTTATTCCACCGTAACTATTTGCAGATGTTTTCTCACACTGATGATCAGCTGAAGTAGTACTGTCCAGTACAGTCACCTTTTGATTATCTGTGTTAATGGGGCACAACAATGCATGGGTAATTCTAAAACAAAGTACTTTATACAGTACCTGCCTGATATCTGTTGTGGCCTGAGCATGTGTTTGGATCCATGAAGGAGATGTAGGAGTGGGTCTCAGGCTTGCAAGGGAGTTGGGAGCCATTATGGTTATCTGAGAGTGATAAGAGGTATCCTAGAGAGCTTGGGTTTGGCACTACTTGGCTAAAGTGTCATGGGGGAAGCCCACAGCATGTGAGACCAGACTTGGCAATAGCCATGAGAAGGATAGAGAAACAAATTAATAAGGATCTGTTAATAGGAATAGACCACACAGTTGCAGTGACATTATTTGGTGTATTTTTTGGTTAACAGGTAACAAACAATAGTAGTATTTATTACAGGTTACTTGCATTAGTTTTGGTCATCTTTGCTAAACACATTTTTTACTTGCCACAGGTAAGTGGTATTATTGAGACCTCTACTAAATAAGACTAAATTTATTATCATGTAACCAACAACTCTAGAAGTGACAGGATAAATTTGAAATACTTTTTTTTCTATTAAAATTCTTCCTAAATATCAATGTTGAACTTGTACTTCCAAAATTTAACTTTAACACATTTTAGTTTTGTAATTTCAAAGAATATGAAAAGGCAAGGCAATGATGATTACTGAAGGCTATGAATTTGATTTAGGAAAAACAGAGTAGCCATATTTTTAATAAAAAAATATAAGAGCTTTAAAACAATTATTTTAAAACTAATAATTGGCTGTGAGTTGATGAATGTTGAAGCTGGATTTTAGGTATATAGAGGAGTGTTCATTCTGTTACTCCATCTAATTTGAATGTGATTTTTCCCCAAGAGAAACCTTTGAAAAATTTGAAGTAGGTGATTGCTGAAAATTTCAGAATGTTATAGACCAAACTTTCTTCTCCTTCCTTATGGAGTAGATTTATTGTTCTCTGTTATTATTCAGATTCTAAATAAAATCATAGCTATCTATTTTCTGAAGATATATTTGATTCACAAGAACTCCTACAGTTCAACCTAGTGTGGTAGTAGGATGGGAAGAATACAACTTATGCTCTTTGATTTTCTTAACCATATATTACTTTTATTACTGTATATGTTTTTAAAAAGTTAAAGACACCAAATATCTCTACTTATCCAGTCGCTAGAGACATTAATCTTAAGTCAACTCTTGTAACAAGTCTGGAAACAATTGATATTTGAGAGTGCATAATGTAAGGATAAGTGAATTAGTCTCTCTTCTAGATCATTGGTTCTCAATCCGGGTAGTTTTACCCCTGCAGAGACATTTGGCACTGCAGACATTTTTGGTTGTCACAACTTGGGGTGCTCTTGGTATCTTCTGGGATGCTTCTTCACATTGTACAATACTCAGGACAGCTTCCCACAACAAAGAATGATCTGGCCCCAAATCTCAATAGTGTCTCTGTTGAGAAGCCCTGCTCTAGTTTTTCCCAGATGTAGGTATTCTTTTAAAATAGACAACTAGAATATTATACAGTGAAACTAAATTCTTTTGATTTCCCATGTGTATATCCTGTTAAGAATTATGTTTTAGAGCATGCATTCAGTTTTTACTGGTAATTAATACAAGAAGCAACATTTTTCTCTTCAGAATTCCTGCAACCAAATCCTTTTAGAGTTTAGTCCTGGGAAAATTGTCCCTTCCTCATGAATTTCCTTGTAATTCATTGTACTTTGCCTTCTCTCCTAGGAAGATGTAAGAGCCCAATTTTATGTCCTTTTATAGCAACTAGCCCTTATTTAGGCTCATAGGTCTGAGATCTTTTTCTTTGCTATACTGGTTTTTGTTTTATCCTTAGCATAAAGGTTTGTGGGTTTGGGCTGTGTGTTTGTGTGTATATAAAGAGAACATAGAAGTAATATGTAAATTCCCCAGTCACCAGGTATGATCAAATGTTTTGAGTGCTTTTTTAAAAAAAAAAAGCCTCAATTTTTTCAAACAATTAAAAAAATGTGCTTACTATAAAATGTAACTATATATTAGTGCAGATATGGAAAGTTGCTTCCCCATTTTTATTTTGTAGAGATTTATTCATATTTCCAGCATGAAAATTTGAAATTGAAGTTTCAGTTTGCAGTAAGCTTAGAATTCTATGGTTGCTTGGGTTTGCATTCTTATGGCTTCATTTTTGAATAAGATAATTATGTTTCTAAAAACAACATGGAGGGGCTCAGTTGGTTAAGCATCTGACTCTTGATTTCGGCTCAGGTCATGATCTCACAGTTTGTGAGTTTCAGTCTGGCATTGGGCTCTGTGCTAGTGGGCCCCCCACCCCCCAAAACAAACTTAAAAAAATAAAAAGTGGGGTGGAAACAATGTCTCAAGAAAATAACATTCTCTGATAAATTTTCCTTTATTGATGTGTTTAAGACCAGTTATATAAAAAATAGGTACAAAAATGTGCCTATTTTCTTTGGTTTTTGTTTATTTTGAAGTGTACTTAATATATATGAAATCTTCGGGGCGCCTGGGTGGCGCAGTCAGTTAAGCGTCCGACTTCAGCCAGGTCACGATCTCGCGGTCTGTGAGTTCGAGCCCCGCGTCGGGCTCTGGGCTGATGGCTCGGAGCCTGGAGCCTGTTTCCGATTCTGTGTCTCCCTCTCCCTCTGCCCCTCCCCCATTCATGCTCTGTCTCTCTCTGTCCCAAAAATAAATAAACGTTGAAAAAAAAAATTAAAAAAAAAATATATGTGAAATCTTCTTAGCCCATATTTTTAATGATTTAGAATGTGACTCATTAAAAATTATTCAAAATGAGATTTTTATTTCTCTGAAGTTAAAAATAAGTAAATACCAACATTGTCACTAATATACAAATTTCTTTTTTTCTGTTACAGCTCTACCAAGTAGTTGAAAAGAAAAGCAGATTTTGTCATTTTTACTTAACATGCTCAGAAAAAGCTCAAAGATTATTTTTATTTTAAAAAGAAATACTTAAATGATAAAGTTACTACCTTGGCCAGTCTTTGATTTGATACTTTATTTAGATACTAGTTGTGAAGCTTACAGATCCTGTTGGCTTTTAGTCTTTTGGCTGAGGGGCACCTGGGTGGCTCAGTTGGTTATGGTTGGTGACTTCAGTTCAGGTTATGATTTCATAGTTTGTGCATTTGAGCCCCACGTCAGGCTCTGTGCTGACAGCTCAGAGCCTGGAGCCTGCTTCAGATCTGTGTCTTTCTCTCTCTCTGCCCTTCCCCTGCTTGCGCTCTGTCTCTCTGTCTCTCTCAAAAATAAACAGACATTTAAAAAAATTGTTTTTAAGTCTTTTCATTGAAATAAGAGGCTTTGAATTTGTTTCAAGTTTCCTTCATACCGTAGGTAGTTTAAGAGGATAGATAATCAGCTTTCATATTTCATAAAGTGATATTTAATACTGTCATATGGTCATCTTTTCTGTATTATTACAGATATTTTATTTCTTGTTTTTGAAAAACGTTTTGAAAGTGTTTTTTATTTTTGAAGTTTGTGTATTTATTTTGAGAGAGAGACAGTGGGAGTGGGTGAGGGGCAGAGAGAGAAGGAGAAAGAATCCCAAGCAGGCTCTGCACTGACAGCACAAACTCTTGATTTCCACTCAGGTCATGATCCTGTGGTTTGTGGGTTTGAGCCCTGCATCAGGCTCTGTGCTGGGAGTGTGGAGCCTGGTTGGGATTCTCTCTCTCTCCCTCCCTCTCTGCTCCTCCCCAGCTCGCTCTCTCTCTCTCTCTTTTAACATAAATAAAAACACTTTAAAAAATTAAAAAATATAAAATAATTGCTCTTCATATGCCAGTAAACTACAGCCTGCTGTTTGAAAATGCTGTTTAATAGTATTAATTAAATTAATAAGAAACATAGTATTATCTGTGTACAGAAACTCACCCTCTATTAGCAAATGGAAAAGTAAAAAAACACATCCTATGTGAACATTTAATAAACCCAATAAATTAATGAAATATTTTATGAGTATTGTGTCATAAAAAGCAAATTTTTTTGTAAAAAAATGTTAACATTGTATTTATATTTTAGGCCCTTCTTTTTTTTTTTTTTTAAACGTTTATTTATTTATTGAGAGAAGACACAGCATGAGCAGGGGAGGGGCAGAGAGAGAGGGAGTCACAGATTCTAAAGCAGACTCCACGTTCTGAGCTGTCATCACAGAGCCTGATGTGGGGCTCGAACTCACAAACTGCAAGATCATGACCTGAGCCGAAGTTGGACGCTCAACCTACTGAGCCACCCAGGCTCCTTTTTTTTTTTTTTAATAAAAAAGGCATTTAAACACCAATGGAAATTACACTAATAGGTTATTTTAAAATGTAACCAACTTAACCACTGGGGTTTTCTTGATCATTGTATTAGTATAAATATAAATGGGGTTTGGGAAAAAATTAGCATGCTTTAACCCAAGGATTGGCAAACTTTTTCTGTAAAGGCCCAGCTAATAAATATTTTAGGCTTTTCAGGCCATACAGTCTTTGTTACAACATTCATCTTTGCCCTTGTAATATGAAAATATGTAAGTGAGTAGAATGGCAGTGGTCCAATAAAATTTTATGTATAGAAACTGAAATTTGAATTCTGTATAATTTTCACATGTCATGGCAGTAATTTTCTTTAGACTTTTTAAAACCATTAAAACATGTAAATACCACTCCTGGGTTGTAAAAACAAAAAACTTCAGGTGGTAAAAAACTTAGTGGGCCAGATTTGGTCTGCCAGCCATGATTTGCCAGCCCTTGCTTTAGCCTAGAAATGGAGAAAGCCAGTAGGTCCAAAAAGGAGAAAATTTAGCCATTGGGGTTAAGAATATAAATAATGATGTTAAGTCACTGAGCACCTATATTTTGACTTTTCCGGTTATTAGAACTATACATTCTCGTGTTGCACTTACATTATATTTTTCAGACCGTTGATATTCATAAAGAGAAAGTTGCAAGAAGAGAGATTGGTATTTTGACTACCAATAAAAACACTTCAAGGACACATAAGATTATTGCTCCAGCCAATCTTGAACGACCAGTTCGTTATATTAGAAAACCTATTGACTATACAATTCTAGATGATATTGGACATGGAGTAAAGGTAAGTATAATTTTTGTCAGCCTTTTAAAAATAGCAGTCCATAATAAAACGCTTTAGAAAATGAAGCTTTTATCTTTTTTGGAAGCCCAAGTTTTGGCCCAGTTGTGGTTCTGAAGATTCCTTACTACTATAACTATTTTATCCTTCTTGCTTCTTCTTAGTGCTATGTTGTCAAGTTTTAAGCAGTCATCTGTAAATGAAATGCATTTATTTAAACAGTTATGATTAGACCTCATGTAGATTGGGCAAATAAGTGTGGTATAATTTCTGTAGTCTTTTAATGACTTAATATGACTGATTAAAAGATTACTTAGCATGTTATTAAAGTATTTACCTTACTTCAAGAATTTATCAGCAAGCTTCTGGCATTAGTTTTCAGAAAGAACATATGTAAACAAACATGTACTTTGAATTTTTCTAAAATAATTCTGTCTTAACATTTGGGTGAGAATAGTGTAGACAAAAGTAATATATGAATTAATATTTCTACCCATTTTGAATATGTAGCCATTATGTGTTTTGGCTATCTTTTAAAATGTATTAGAGTGCCTGCTGTATATATAAAATACCATGATCAAAACTGAAGTGCATATAAATTTCAATGAAATTGGTATTTATACTTAAACTATTTGGAGCATCAGCTAAGTACTAAGTAGCTTAAAGTTTACATCTTAATCATTGATTTGAAAGGCAGTGACTTATTAAATGTGACTTTGGATAAATATATACAATATACTTATAAGTGAAACTGTATAGTTTACGCAGTTGATTTATGTCTTTATATATAAGCAAATGTAAATTAAAAAAATACACTATACTAGTATGGCTAGAAATCAGTTAAGTCTAAATTTAATGTATATCTTGGTAAAAGAAAACATACAGTATAATTAAAAAAATATTTTTCTTAGAATTTTAATATAAGCATTATTATCTGGAATTTGATATTTAATTTTATAAAATACTTAAAATTTTATACTTTTGAGATTTTTTTCAAGGCTAATAACTGCAAATAGAAAATTTTAGGATACTGCTGGAATCTACTTCCAAAAGGCACTTAGAATAAAGCATAATATTTGTGCTTGCCCATTTACATAATAAAAACATGATTTCCTTCCCACTCCAATTCTTACTTAATTCAAGTAAAATATTACTCTTTTGGGACTCTGTAGTCCTTCTTATTTGGACTTTTAGTGTTTAGGCGACACTAATGTGAAGAAATCTTTAATAATGTTTTTTGAATAAAGCAATGTCATATAATTTCATCAAAAAACCTTCCTGTTCATGACACATTCTGCTTTGACCACTCTTTCTATGATCTACTGAAACATTATTTTTTAATGCTGAATGCTTAACTTGTTTTTTCTTTGTTTTTTTCCTTTCTCTTCACATCCTGAAGTTCCAACTAACCTTTCAATGCTTTTTTTCCTTACCTCTTTTATTTGCTCCATTTATGCATTAAGTGGTTGCTTAGATTTAAGGTAAGAGATTCCAGGGCTGGATTTCCATTCTTTGTTCTTATGTAGAATATTACATATGGGGAGTGAAGAGATACTCGGCACTTGGCCTTCTAAAATCAACAAATAATTCCTCTTTTTAATATTTAAAACTTTTTGTCATGCAACTTTGTGGTGTGTCTTCATGTTCTGTGAGGGCAGATTTTTTTGTGTTGTTCACCACCTTGTCCTGTGCTCCTAGAACAGTGCCTGACACACACACTAGTGGCTTAGTAAATATTTTTGAATAAATGCTTATTTTGCAATGCTAATATGTTTTGTGAAAATAAAATGTAAGTTACCGTATCATAAAATGTCATTATGGAGTAAAATTAGCGGGATTTTTGTAAATGTAGAATTTATGTTATGGATTGGAGGGCCAACTAATGTGCTTCATTTAACCCTCCCCCTGTGTAATAGCCTTTTTATTCTATAAATGGTGTGCTTTATTATACACTTGTGGCCAGTATGTCATTATCTCTTGACTCTTAGTCAATGTAAAGAAAGTGAGAAGTGGAAAATATTCAGTGTTATGGGTTTTTTTTTAAGTTGCAGTATCATGTATTTTGCTAAAATCAAGATTAGTTTCTTTTTTTCCAATATTTCAATATAAACTCATTTTAAGAGTTTTTCTAGCTGAATATTAATTATATCAAAACATCAAAAGTTCATGATAATATTTAACAACAGGTTAAAAATTAGAGAAATATTTTGTTATGTGTTTCAGTAACAGTTTAGGTGTTTTTTTCTTTTTTTTTTTTTTTTTTTTTACAGTTTTAGTATTTTGGAGAATTAATGGTAAAAGACATTCAAGTATATTCAAGAAGTCTCTTTTTTTTTTTTTAATTTTTTTTTTTAATGTTTATTTATTTTTGGGACAGAGAGAGACAGAGCATGAACGGGGGAGGGGCAGAAAGAGAGGGAGACACAGAATCGGAAGCAGGCTCCAGGCTCTGAGCCATCAGCCCAGAGCCCGACGCCGGGCTCGAACCCACAGACCGCGAGATCGTGACCTGAGCTGAAGTCGGCCGCTTAACCGACTGAGCCACCCAGGCGCCCCAAGAAGTCTCTTTTAAATACAGTTACTAAAATCGTATTCACCAAATTAAGCATGCATTTCCTTTTTGTTCTTATTTTCTTAACTGACCCTTGTAATTTATTTTCAAATACATTTTCTTTCTAAACCCTGTTATTTGCCATGTCTTCAGTATAGAAAGTGATGACAGGAAGATAACTGAGATCTGAATCATTAACTATTAACCACGGCCACTGACATTTCAACAGATCTGATAGAGAGATGTGACTAGAGGAGTTGAGGCAAATAGTACTTCTTGTGTTATTGAATAGATGATGCTGGCTCCAAGCCCTCAGTCTTGCTGAGTGAAGGCATGTGGAATTGTGAGGAGAGTGCTTTTGCATAACAAAGAACTACACCCAAAGCAGTGTGTAGTTGCTTGGCTCTTCTATATGCAGATTTTGGCTGTTGATGTTTTAAAGTGATTGAAGAGAACAGAAAGATTACCTGAATGAAACACAGAAGTGGACTAATTCTTTTCCTCGTAAGTTTAGACCAGCTTGCCTAAGCTGCTATCCCATGCTCATTTCCTCCAGATTCCTTCTTGACCTTCCTGGGTTCAGGATCTGTTCATGTGAGAGATAGACCAAAATGAGTGGGAAATGAGAGAAGCTCCTAGAAAGCAAGGAAATATCACACTTGGATAAGATTCCTTAATATCTTTGCTCTTTGTACCAAAAACCTTCACTCTTTGGGTACTGTGGCTCTATATAGGTGTTGCTGTTATATCTGGGTGCAGTTTACTGAGCGAGAAGAGTACCCTGCATTCATCCTAGAAGCTACAATGCACCAACGTTCTGTCTTTTCTTCCTTCCTGCCCCCCTCCCCTCTTTTTTTTAAGCACATTGTTAATAATTTTTGGTGAACCAAAACAAAGTAGAGTGAAAAAAGTATTCAGCATATAACAAATTATTTCTCTTTTAGTGCTGGTATAAAAATGATTGGTTTTCAAAGGGTGATGAATGGAATAATATACATTAAGGTAGAAAATAGAATTTAAAAATGTTAAAGTTGGAAAGGACTGCAGATAATAAACCAGTTAAGTGGTTTTCCAGCTGAGCTTGGAGACTTGTGGGTTATATCAAGTGCCCTAGAAGTCTCCTGATGTTTGTTGGTAGGATTATCTGCTACTTTGATTTCCTCAGCTGTTCATGAGTTCTGTCTTTGCTCTTGTTGCTGTTAGACTTTTGATGCCTTTCAGACTCTAAACAAAGATAACACTTTGGGACCAAACACATGGGATTTGACTCAGAAGAATCCTCTGTACTAAAAGTTGAATTTTTAACATTTTGTACAGCGTGTTCTGATAGTGGTTAATTTAGGTTTTTTTCTTTAGTTGAGTGGGGAGAACAAGTTGTAGAGTTTAGTTCATAAGACCTTTGAAAACAATGTCGTGATATTTGTACAACAAAAGGCATAAAAAACTAAATGGTGGAATGCCATATTGGAAGTGTTTTAGTATGTACCTGAGGCCATATAAAAGTGTAATTTACCTTGAACTATACATACTACTCCTCCTTGTATATTTAAATCCTGCTTTTTAAAAATGTTTATTAATACTGATATTTCTTTTTTTGGAGATTTCTATAATTTGTAGACATTCCTTTTTGTTTAAAACATAGTCTTATTCTAAAATATTCTAAGTTCCTTAAAAGCAGAGAAATCATTTTATAGGCCTTTGTGTCTCATTCTGACCCCCTGCCATGTCTCCCTTAATTTTCATATTCCTTGGCGTGCCTGGGTGGCTCAGTCAGTTAAGCATCCGACTTCGGCTCAGGCCATGATCTTGTGGTTTGTGGGTTCGAGCCCTGCGTTGGGCTCTGTGCTGACAGCTCGAAGCCTGGAGCCTGCTTCGGATTCTGTGTCTCCCCCTCTCTCTGCCCCTCCCATGCTCATGCTCTTTATCTCTTAATAACAAATAAATGTTAAAAATTAAAAAAGAAAATTTTTTCATATTCCATTGCCTACTAGTCTGGTAGATGAAAAGTGGTTGATAAATGAGGAATATACCACAGATAACCATTTTAGAATGTGTCTGGTACTATTCTGTCACAGCAGGTCATCTGTCAGTGGGAGATTTCTTCATAGCAGAAGTGTCCTTTGTGAACTAGAGATATCTGGCCAGCCAGCTTTATAAAAAATACTGAAGTTCACAGGGTTCTGAAAAAGCACTGAGATTTGTAATAAACATTGTGTTTTGATATATCAAGGTTCAAGGAGTTATTGAATGTACCAAAAAAGCATAGAGCAGGAGAGTAGGAGCACTGTAGAAAAAATATTAAGGCCATAAGAATGAGCTTGATGCTTGGTGCTAGTTGTAGAGATCTCCAAAGCCTGGGAGATAGGACCACTCTTTGAACATAAAAGAACTTTTCTACCTCCAGTGTTACCTACATTCCTTAGTCACAGGCCAATGGCAAAGTATTTGAGCATTGTCACTTAAATGAAATAATTCTTCTGTTTTGAGGATTTCTTTTTGGTGGGAAAAAAAGGGGGAGAATGTTTCCTACTGTTTCCTCCTTATACCTAATACCTGCTTTACTTAGCTCTCAATGATGACTTTCCCCGTTATAGAATTAAAAAATGCCCACATAATTCGATGGTTAAAAGCTTCATTCTGATTTCCAAAAAAGACTTTGAAGTATAATGAACACGCACACTCATGATTCAGGACCATTAACTGCATATTTATGAACCAGATGATAGTTCTGCTTATGTTTATAGTTTGTTTTAAAGTTTCATGTGGAATTGCTGTAATGAAGTAAGTGTAGCTCTGCTTTGTTTTCTTTGTCCTGAGTTTATGGTGCATTCTCATTCTCCTGTCTCTCTTTCTCTCCCTCCCACCCCCCCCTCCCCCCCCCCCCCCCCCCCCCCGGCTGTCCACTTCTCCACACACAAAATTTAGTCCTGTGTTTTGCTGCTTGTGAGGAAGTGATGTCTCCCCCATAAACTTCCCTCAAAATAGTGTTTAGAACCATGATGGCTATCAAGTGAATTTTTTTAATCAAATTATTTTATATTTGAAATAAACTTTAATTATAATACAGATCCTGCCTGTGATAAACATGTTAAGTTTTTATTTGTTTTTTTTTTTTTAACATTTCTTTATTATTGAGAGACAGAGCATGAGGATGGGAGGGGCAGAGAGAGGAGGAGACATAGAATCTGAAGCAGGCTCCAGGCTCTGAGCTGTTAGCACAGAGCCTGACATGGGGCTTGAACTCACAAACCGTGAGATCATGACCTGAGCCGGTCAGATGCTTAACTGACTGAGCCACACAGGCGCCCCGACACATTAAGTTCTGTTTGGCAGTTATTCCTATTCTTGCTCTTTTCCTCAAATTAGATGGCAGTATTTATACTCTGCATAGCATATTCATCGTTTTACTTAGCCTTTTTCACAAAGGAAAACCACCTTGAAGAAGTATTGAAAAACTCTTTTAGCTTCATATAAAGGTACAGTATCAATAAAGTATAAAATAACAGATTTTTTGGACATTCTACAGGGACTCTGGTTTCTTACATGATTTAAGTTACTTATCCAAACCCCATTAACCAAGCAGATACAATCATTTGATGATTCTATAGATCATAAATTGTATCAAGTTTTGTTTATGGAAGTGTCCACTGGATTTTAATATATAGGTTGTTTATATATTTTTATAGATTAAAAGACTTCTAGAAGATACTGCAATTTAAATAAAAACACTTTACATGCCAAAACCTTGAATCAAAGTTGAAAAGCTGTTTTCAAGTATTTTAGCTATTCCATATATAGAATAAAATTCTCTTCTACTTTTTCTACTGCTGCTCCTTTTCCTTCCCGTTTCTAGCAAATTGATGTAGTTTAGTGTTGGCTCACCTACTTCTCCCTCATCACTTAAAGTAACTTTGGGTTTTATGTTGTTTAAGGTTGAGCTTAAAGGACTTTGGTTATTACTATAAAAAATCTGATATCATAAATTAAGATTTACAGTTTGAAAAGCTACTGGTTATTTGTCCTATTACTCTTGAAATTTTACCTAAATGTGGATTGATGTTTTAAAAACTTCTGGCATTTTCATTTTAAGATATGATAGTATACCCTCTGCTTATTAATGAGGGGGGAACAAGGATAAGTTAATCTGTCTTACTTGATAACTGGTTTGTTTTGTATTTATTAAAAGTAACACCAAAGGATTCCAGATAAACGTTTCACTTGAAAAAATATTGACATCTCAAAGGTATCATTTGTCATTAAAGATTGTTTTAACATCACACACAACTTGTTCACTGGGCTTATTCATTTGCAGAGTTTGTTTCATGATATATTATTTCTTGCCTATTCAGGTAACAAGTAGTATTTCAGGATTTTTAAAAATTTCATTTAAGCCAGAGTAATTTTGGCGGCCTCAGTACTCTGTATTTGGTTATGATTTGTTTTCTTAAAATTTATATTTTGAAATTATAGTTATAAATACATTCTGATTTCAGTGGTGTAATGTCTTGCAGTTTCATTTTATAAATAAAATTGAATACTCCAGACATAATCTTATTAGAAAAGTTAATATCTTTTTTTGAAGTGTTTGGTAATCCACAATATTGGGGGCTTAAAATAGGGTCAGGTATGAACCTATATGTTGAACATATTTACTCTAACCCATTGGTAATCTCAGACAATTTGAGATTGCATTTGAACTATATTTGTGAATGACTTCTCTTACCTCTTTAAGATATCCAGATTTCTAGGGCTTTCTATATGAATGCTGATATACTTCTTTGGTGGCATCATTTGTTTCCAGATTATGCTACTCTCTTTCTCTCATATTTTCAATTAGAGAGAGATGGAATAGTGAGGAGTGATGGCCCAGCTCTGATTTAGGACGATGTTACATCTTTCCCATAATCTTTATTTTCGGCCTGAGTGGGTCTAATTCCCATTGGAACTAGTACATTGCCTTTGGCCTCTGTATTGCTCATAATTGAATGGGATATCTCAGCCCTAACTTTCTAGTTCAGATGTTTAGGAACATGACTTAACTTCTGGCAGCTTTCAGGTAGGTGATTCCTTCATAAAAGAACGTTAAAGAAATCTGAATTGTAAGGCTGATCCACTATTTTAAAAACTGAAAATTTTTTGGTATACCATACAATTTGACTTTGTATTCTCTAGTTACAATGGATCAAAACTATACTGCATATTTTATTGGGAAACATGTATTTTTTATGATATACTTGCTATCTAAAAAACAAGGAATTGTTTAAAGGCATTATTGTTTTTGACCAAGTTTTTCTTTGTTAGAACTAAAGTTCTTATGGTTATCCTATTTAATTTCAATTAAATATAGTATCAAATAGTCTAACCAGTGATCTGTTGGTGTGATGGCCTAATGGCAAATACAGTCTTTGCATACAAGTTTACAATCATTTGAAAATCTCATGTTAGGAAGAGTCCTTTGAGTACAACTGTAGAATAATAGTAGAGTAGAAATTGCATATGAAATGCATGGCCTCTAATTTTTTTTTTCCTATTTAAACCTTCCCCTCCTTTGTTAAATAGCATAACATTATTTCCCAAAAGTGACATTTTGTTTCACTGCATACGAGTTGATTTTTCCTCCAAATTTTTTTAGGTGAGTACCCAGAATATGAAGATGGGTGGGCTGCCGCGTACAACACCTCCAACTCAGAAACCCCCCAGTCCCCCTATGTCAGGGAAAGGGACACTTGGGTAAGTATGTAATAATTGAAAACCACTTCATGTAGTGTTGAAAACTAAACACTACATATGTTTAGACTATTTTTTAATATTTGAAACAAGAACATTTTCTTCCCAAGGTTATCCTTTTTTCTGGGAAACATCTTTATAATTTTAAAAAGATTTTGTTTGAAAGTTATTTTTCTGTTGAATTTTAAATTTGAGGTAAAATCCTAGCCCAAGTTCATGGTTTATTATAAATTGTACTCTAATTTCAGAAATGTTTTAGAGTATTCTGATTGTGCTTATTTTAGACTATTCTTCTGGAGAACACTGTAAATTACAAAATTCTGTATGTCTTGTGTGGTTATGAGAATACTGAGCTTTAATTCTATCTCACAGAAGTGAGCTCTGGATTTGACTTTTGGCAGAAATGGCCATTTAATGTAAAAGCTTAACATTTTTCTTCTGTAGCATCATAATGTAAACATTTGGTTTATCATGGAGATTTGTGATCAGGTGGACATAATATGTCCCAAAAGCCAGATGACTAAAATGGTGGTCCAGCTGTGCTCCTGCTCTGTGGTTTTGCATAGTCAACCTCTTCGCAATTCAGTTTTTTCATCTGTAAAAGGGGGTAATATTTATTCTCTATCAACTTTTCAGAGTCATTGTACCACAAATTGGATTTTTCAAAAAATGTGTAAGACAAAGACAAAATGCTTTGATACCCATTGGCTTGATGATACATGCTTAAAATTTTTTAAATTGACAATCTTGTTTTTGGCCCCCTCACCAAAAAAAAAAATAAAATAAATAAAAACCAAAAAAAAAAAAACCAAACAAACAAAAAAAACCATAACCAAAAAAACTGAAAAGAGAGAAAAGAAAAGGGAAAAAAGAAAATGACAAAAAAACTAATTAGGACAGGACAAGATGAATTAGAATATAAAAGAAGATAATGTTGGTAGAGGAATTATAGTTAGACAATGGGAAATAAAAGGATAAAAATTAATTCCGGCCAGGAATAGGATGCTTTTATTTGGGGTCAGCAAAACAAATTCTGCTTAGATTAGAGAGGAAAGCATCTAGTAGATCAAATAAGATTTAAACTTCAGTGTAGTATGTTTTTATTTATTTATCTATCTATTTATTTAATTTTTCTATTTTTTAAAATTTACATCCAAATTAGTTAGCATATAGTGCAACAATGATTTCAGGAGTAGATTCCTTCGTGCCCTTACCCATTTAGCCCATCCTCCCTCCCAGAACCCTTTCAGTAACCCTCAGTTCTCATGTTTATGAGTCTCTTCTGTTTTGTTCCCCTCCCTGTTTTTATATTATTTTTGTTTCCCTTTCCTTATGTTCATCTGTTTTGTCTCTTAAAGTCCTCATATGAGTGAAGTCATATGATTTTTGTCTTTTTCTGACTAATTTCACTTAGCATAATACCTTCTAGTTCCGTCCACATAGTTGCAAATGTCAAGATTTCATTCTTTTTGATAGCTGAGTCATACTCCATTGTATATATATACCACATCTTCATTATCCATTCATCCATTCTTTCCATACTTTGGCTATTGTTGATAGTGCTGCTATAAACATGGGGGGTGCACGTGTCCCTTCAAAACAGCACACCTGTATCCCTTGGATAAATGCCTAGTGGTGCAATTTCTGGGTCGTAGGGTAGTTCTGTTTTTAGTTTTTTGAGGAACCTCCATACTGTTTTCCAGAGTGGCTACACCAGCTAGCATTCCCATTCAGTGTAGTATGTTGATGACCTGGTAGGCTGTAGTGGTGCAGATGTAAGAGTAGAGAGATCAAGAGGAAGTATTTGTTTTCCTGTGGAATGTCTATATTTCTATTATATGTAGTACCTAACAGATTTTGTTAGGTTTTAAGTCAAGATTGTTAGCAAGGTAACCCACTGTCCTCTTAGTAAAAGAAAACTTTCTGTTGCTCTCAAATTTTGAAGATGTATTCATATACCAGTATTTGTTTCCCTTGTGTATTAGCAAGGGCTCTGCAGGATCTTTGGAGACCAGAGTTGCTGAGCACTACAAACCAGTTGATGGTCACAGTGTGGCGTTTTTGCATAATCTTTGTCTAGCCATCATATTTTGTTCCTTTGGCCCTTATTTTTTACTTTGTATTTATCATTGCCTTCACTGTATTGTTCTCAGTCAGCAAGGGTTTTTGTCTGCATGAAACAGAACATATTTATTGTCTGGAAATGAGATGTTTGGAAATGAATCCGTATCTTATTTTTTTTTTATATTTACATTATAATTTCAGATGCGTAACCTTTTTAGTATTTTTTTTTTTAATTTTAGAGAGAGAGAGCATGAATGGGGGAGAGAGGCAAGGGGAGAGAGGGATCCTCAGCAGGCTTCACCTCAGCACAGAGCCCGACCCAGGGCTCAATCCCACAATGCTGGGATCATGATCTGAACCAAAATCAAGACTCTGATGCTCAATTGACTGAGCCACCCAGGCACCCCTAAATTTTTTCGCATTTTATTTATTTTTTTAAATGTTTATTTTTGAGAGAGAGAAAGAGTGGGGGCAGGGCAGAAAGACAGAGAGAGAGAGAGAGAGAGAGAGGGAGAGAGAGAGGGAGAGAGAGACACACCCAGAATTCGAAGCAGGCTCTGAGCTGTCAATGTAGAGCATGATGCGGGGCTCGAACTCACAAACCATGAGATGATGACCTGAGTGGAAGTCCGACGCTTAACCTACTGAGCCGCATAGGCACCCTACTTTGTAGTATTTTAAATCCACGTTCCTGATATTCCTTTTCCTTCCTTGGACGTACTATATCATCTAGTGCCCTTTACTTATTTTTACTTATTTTTTTATTTTTTAGAGAGAGAAGAGAGCAGGTGGGGGAGAGGGGCAGAGAGAGAGAATGAGAGAGAGAGAGAGAGAGAGAGAGAGAGAGAGAGAGAGAATCTCCAGCCTCCACACTCAGTGCAGAGCCTGATGTGGGGCTCCATCCTACCACCCTGGGATCATGACCTGAGCTGAAATCAAGAGTCAGATGCTCAACCGACTGAGCCACCCAGGCACTACTGCTTATTTTTAATTATTAATGTACATATGTGTTTATGCAAGATTTTGAGGGTAGTAGAGTGGACAGGGTCACTACAAAGTGATCTCACTGAAAATCTATCTGGGCTATTGAGTAGCCCAGGAAAACTGTATTTAAAGGAACCTTGGGACTCTGGGAGGAGTGAATTATTGAGAAATTTGTAAGGGAGTAACATCATTTCAGGAAAAGATAGCTTTTTAATTTTCACATCTTGAGATCCCAATTTTATTCTTTAGAAACCAGAATTGTATCTGCAGAATGTCACTTTCATGTCAGTTGAGTATTTATCATTGTCATAAAGAATTTAGAAACTTAGAGATGAGAACTAATTTAATAATCATTAATATGCCATTGTGCATCCTATTTCCTGTCATATTTCCTCTTTTTTTTTAAATTTATTTTTGATGTTTTTATTTATTTTTGAGACAGAAAGCACGAGCTGGGGAGGGGCAGAGAGAGAGGGAGACAGAACCCAACTGAAGCAGCCTCCGTGCTGACAGCAGAGAACCCAATGCGAGGCTCTAACTCATAAGCCGTGAGATCATGACCTGAGCTGAAGTCAGATGCTTAGTCAGTTGAGCCACCCAGGGGCTCCTCCTCTTACTTTTCTCATTCTCTTCCTTTTAAAGGGGATTTTGAGAAGAAGGAAATCTATTAATAAAATCCAGTCTGTTTTGTACTTTACAGTCCAAAGCAAAATAAGTAGAAAGACTTAGGTGGTCTTTTTTTTTTTTTTTTCTCTCCCTTTTAAATGTTGAACACTGAGGAAGGTAAGAGGTAAAAGAGATCAAGGTAAAAGTTGAGTGAGGTGAGAAAGGAAGTGAGGGGAGAATGGAAGGAGAGGAGATTAACTTGTGTATTTCTTTGTGTGGATGTGTAGTGCAAGTTCTATGTATTTACTATATAGAAAGGGAAATGACTTGTTAGGGTTGCTATTGATGATCACTGTGGGGGGTTGTGGAGCCAAATTATAGATTTATTTACCCTATCTTTGAATATCTTTGGTTAGGGAGAGAGGGGTGAGGAAGATAATTAGTGCATTCATGCAGTACAGTTGGGAAACTTTGGCATGGTACTAAAATAATTCGAACTCATTAAAAAAAAAAAGTCTGGGAAACACTGGCTTACTTGGTGGGAGAATCTTTGTGCTCTCTGAGAATGAATGAACAAAATTGCATTAGTACAGGGAAATGAGGTTGGAGACTAAACAATAGCAATACTCATTGAAACCCTAATGACAAAGAAGTGATACTTAAGGAAAGACTGAAATTGGTAGCTGGGTTATGTGAAAACATTTTCCTGTCTCTGAATACAAATTGTATTTCACTACTGGCAACTCTTTGAATTTATTGTGCCGAAACTTGCTAATCACACAATACATACGCTCTTCTTTTTGTAGGCGGCACTCCCCCTATCGCACACTGGAGCCAGTGCGTCCTCCAGTGGTACCAAATGATTACGTACCTAGCCCAACCCGTAATATGGCTCCCTCGCAGCAGAGCCCTGTGAGGACAGCTTCTGTGAATCAAAGAAATCGAACTTACAGGTATTTTCTCTACCTCAGTGCAAAATGTGATGGTCATAGTACCATAATTTGTTCAGATTACTTCAGTTAAATCTCTCTCATTTTCCAAGCACTAAGTTCTTTTCCTCACTCTACTCCCCCAAACCTCATCTGATTCTACTTCTCTCTTCTCATGTTCTGATGAAGCTTTGAGGTTAGGAAGTTGAGAAACAGAAAAAACAGACATCTTAAAATACAGACTTCTCTACAAAATTAATAAGTTTAGTTGACCTGGAAAAAGTTGTGGACCAGATATGGGAAAAAAAGTTATGGATCAGATGTGGGAAATTGCAAGTTGTTTTTTGGTGGAACTTTACAGATGAAAAACTATATGCAATAAAACATTAATATGGAATGGTATATCAGGATATTATTACAAATAAAATTAGTTTTTAATTATTAATCAAATAACCTGTTTAGGGAAACTGTTTTTATTACAAAACAAGTTTCTTCAGACAATAAAGGAAAGTAATAGTATTTTTATATGTTGAACCCTATCACTTACCACTTATATATTTTTCCTTCTTTTTCAATTTCTTTAATAGATGCCTATTAAAAGTTGGTCAAAGCAAGTTTCTTGAACTTAGTATTTTTCCTGTTTTAAGAAATTAATACTTGAAGTGGAAGATTTTTGAATGATCTTTATTTAGCTATATGTTCATTTCAGCAAATTTTGGGAAATGCTGGCAGTATCTTCCTATATATAAATACTCATGCTTTGGTGGCTCTTACTTCTTCAGCAGCAGCGGGAGTAGTGGAGGGAGCCACCCGAGTAGTCGGAGCAGCAGTCGGGAGAACAGTGGCAGTGGGAGCGTGGGGGTTCCTATTGCTGTCCCGACTCCCTCTCCTCCCAGTGTCTTTCCAGGTAAAACACAAATGGTACTTCATCTTTACTTGTCTTTTTTCAATTTGAATTCAATGTATGATTTAACTATAGTGGGCTTTTTTCATAATCAGGATTTTGTTTTCTTTAGGACTCTAATAATGTTGGGAAATCTTTATGCATTTTTTATATGTTTATTTTGAGGGAGAGAGAGAAAGCATGTGTACATGTGCACAAGCGAGCAGGGGAGGGGCAAAGAGAGATAAGGAGAGAGAGAATCCCAAGCAGGCTCTGTGCTCAGTGCAGATCTCATGAATCGTGAGATCATGACCTAAGCTGAAATCAGGAGTTGGACACTTAACCGGCTGAGCCATCCACTTATCCCTCTGCTCTTGTTATTTTTGACCAAGTGATTTCTGAGTTCATGTTCACATACTTCTCTGTCATTTAGCTTTATGCCTTTGGTGCTGTGGCTCAGTTGGTGCTTTGAGGTTTCACGTACCACCTGGGTATGAGTTATATTCCAGCCACTGTTATGACATTGCATGCCTTTGGACACAGTGGGTACTTAGTGTGAGAATCACATTCAGTGGCAGATTTTAAAGTAGTTTTGGCACTTAAGTTTAGTGGACTTCTGGAATTTAATACTGTCTGAAATACTACCTTTTTTTTCTGAAACAGAAAAATATGCTTGTTTAATGTGAAGACACCAAAGTTAAACTTTATTTTAAAAGTATGACACAGAAGACATAAGGATAGAATATTTAAAAAAAAATTTTTTTTAATGTTTATTTATTTTTGAGACAGAGAGAGATAGAGCATGAACGGGGGAGGGTCAGAGAGAGAGGGAGACGCAGAATCTGAAGCAAGCTCCAGGCTCTGAGCTGTCAGCACAGAGCCCGACGCGGGGATCAAACTCATGGACTGTGAGATCATGACCTGAGCCGAAGTCGGGCACTTAACCGACTGAGCCACCCAGGCGCCCCGAATATTTTGTATTTAATTTACTTATAATAGCAAATAGATAATACCTTTTTAAAAATCATAAAAAAAGATATGTGTTTTCTAAATTCTTTTTTTTTTTTTTTTTTTTTTTACCAAATAGGGGGTTTATATCTGAAATATATGTTTATTTTCTGATTTGTGTAATTCAAAATGGAATACTATTTTTCTAGTGTATTCTGTTTAGATTTGTATGCTGTTTACAAAATATTATGCTAAAAATTACAATATAAAGGGAGCACTTTTCTTCCAGAGTAGTGGCTTTTAGGTAAAACGGAATGCTTGTTTCTAATGAGTTAAAAAATCTGTACATTACCCTGAACATTTTGAATTATTTGCTAATAATCCTTTAGTATAAGCTTAATTTTCTTCTTTTTTTTTTTTTTTAACACTCTCTGTATTCTTTGGTTAGTGTTAAGCACTGGATATCTAACATTAGGTTCTCTAATGCCTTTTCTAATCCTGCCTAATGGGTCTGCCTCATTAATGCTGCCTCTTACTCCTCTTTCCCCTCAGCCCCTGCTGGCTCTGCTGGTACTCCTCCCCTTCCTGCTACTTCTGCATCTGCCCCTGCCCCTCTTGTTCCTGCTACTGTCCCTTCCTCCACTGCCCCAGACGCTGCTGCTGGGGGTGCCCAGACCCTTGCTGATGGCTTCACTTCTCCAACTCCCCCTGTTGTTTCTTCCACTCCCCCTACAGGTGAGTATGGCTTGTTCCTTGGCAGGCACATCCAGTCATCTGGCTCTTTTACATGGAACTCTGGCTTTATGACTTCTGTTTGTTTGTGCTCTATTTCTCTCTCTCTCTCTCTCTCTCTCTCTCTCTCTCTCTCTCTCTCTCTCTCTCTGTGTGTGTGTGTGTGTGTGTGTGTGTGTGTGTGTGTGTGTATAAAATCTGAAGAGTAATGGACTAACTAGAAGATGGCATGTGACCACAAGAGTAAAATTTACTGGGGAAATCAGGGTAAAGTTGACATACATTTTTCCAGTAGAGTAACACAAATATACATTTTTTTATTGCTTGAATTTCACTTACTAGAGATTTGTGAATTTAGTATGGAGCCCTCTTCTGTACAGTTTCGAGAAGTTATCATTAGAATTATTGTTACAGATTATGTCTTTAACAAATAGAAAAGTCTATGAAAATAATTCTAAGGTATATTTTATAGGTAATATTTAACATATTGAATGTCTCTGTAAGTCTTTTACAGTAGCACTGGAAACACATAGTAGACAATGGACTTTTTAAGAAATTCAGGCTTACTTAAGTGTTACTTAAGGTTGGCTGGTGTTTTAGCGTTTTAAAACTGCAACTTAAAATCTGTTTTGTTGGGGAAGGGGAAAAGGTTCACTTTCTACAAAATGTATTTGCAAAGTTAATAGTGATGCTGGTTAGTAAATAAATTCTTTATTATAAAAATGTATGTGTTTGGACATGTATCACCTTAGCTTGCTAAATACTTCATAGAATATATATATTTAGCTCTCCTGCTATAACTAGATGGTTGTGTTAAAGGACACTTAGCTAAAATGGATTTTGGATGGCGTTTTATGGGATAACTTCTATAATAGCACTTTGTAAGAAAAGCTTCCATAGTGTACGAATGTAAACATGGACTGTACTTTGATCTATACACACCTCTGTTAGGCAAGACTGTCTAGTTAAATCTAGGAATCTTACTATACTCCAACATCAATGCAGTAAAAAATACATCTTGAAGTTGGTTGTAGGCCCAGAAAGAACAAATCGCTCCCACCCAAGAGCGAATATTTTAGTAATAAAATCATAATTTAATAGCAGGTACTGGTTCAGAGTTTACCCTGAGTAAACATTTGTTACATGACTGAATAATTATAGTTTTTCTTAACAAAAATCAAGGTAAATGCCTTAATAACATATCAATATAATCTTTTTAATACAGTTTTTGAATCACCAAGTACTTTTTTCTTTTCTTCTTATTAAGGTATAATTTACATACAGTAAAATTCACCCTTTTTAGCATGTATTTCTGTGACAGATGTACACAGTAATGTCACCACAACTTCAGTCAAGATGTGCAATAATACTGTCATCCTTGAATTTCCTTCATGCTCCCTTTGTGATCAGTCCTTCCCTTTCACTCCTAGCCCCTGGTAACCCTTTGATCTGTGTTTTTTTCATTCTTTTTTCCCTCTAAAGTTTTGACTTTGTTAGCTTGTCATGTAAATGGGAATATATGGTATGTAGCCATTTGGGTCCGTTTTTTTGGCACCAGTGCATTTGAGATTTATCCATGTTGCTTCAAGTTTCATTATTTTATTACTGAGTAGCGTTGTATCCTTCGGAGGTACCATAGTTTGTTTATCCCTTGGATTATTTCCATTTTGGGGTTATTATGAATAAATTGCTGTAGGTACACACACACAGACTTGTGTGTGTGTCAGTTTTCAGTTCATTTGGGTAAACACCTAGGGATTAGGATTGTCGGGTTGTATAGTAAGTGAATGTTTAACTTCATAAGAAACTGTCAGATTGTTTTCCAAAGTGGCTAAATCATTTTATACCTCGACCAGCAGTGTGTTAGACTTCCAGTTGCTCTGCATACTTGTTAGCATTTGCTATTGTCAGTTTGTCTTAAAAAAAAATTTTTTTTAATGTTTGTTTATTTTTGGGAGAGAGAGAGTGCAAGTGGGGAGTGGCAGAGAGAGAGGGAGACACAGAATCTGAAGCAGGTTCCAGGCTCTGCTGTTAGCACAGAGCTGGATGTGGGGCTCGAACCCACAAATCGTGAGACCATGACCTGAGCCGAAGTCAGATGCTGAACTGACTGAGCCACCCAGGCGCCACCCCCCCCAAACTGTTTTTAAACTATAGCCATTGTAATAGGTGTACAATAGTTTCTTGTGTGGTTTTGGTTTGCGTTTCCCTAATGTCTAATGATGTAGACTATCTTTTCATTTGCTTCTTTGCCATCTGTTTATCTTCTTTGATGAAATGTCTGTTCAAATGTTTTGCTCCCCTCACACACCTTTTGAATAGGGTTGTTTTCTTACTGAATTCTTTCATTTGTTTTGTTTTGTTTTGTTTTGTTTTGAGAGAGAGTGAGTGTGTAGAAGTGGGAGAGGGGCAAAGGGAAAGAGAGAATCTTAAGCAGGCTCCACGCTCAGCACAGAGCCTAACACAGGACTCAATCTCATGACCCTGGGATCATGACTAGTGCCCAAAATCAAGAGTTGGATGCTCAACCAACTGAGCTACACAGGCACCCCTTGAATTCTTTTTTTTCTGAATAAAAGTCCTTTATCAATTTTATGATTTGGAAATACGTTCTTCCATTTATGACTAACTTTTCATTCTTGTAATGGTATCTTTTAAAGGGGGAGTTCTTCATTTTGATTGAGTCTAGTTCATTGATTTTTTTTCTTTTATGAATTGTGCCATACTTTCAATCTTGTTAGCTTATGCAAGGTCATAAAGATTTTGTTCTGTTTTTCCTAAAAGTTCTTAGTTTTAGGTTTTATAGTTAGGTCTGTAAAATTAAACTGTAGCTTTGTTTGCTTTTTTAACCCAAGGCAAAATAAATGCTTTATTAATGGTATCAATAGATTGTCTTTTAGTAGTGTTTTTGAATTATTGATGACTTATGTGAGATTTTAGACTGGATGTAATCTATAAAATTCATAATGGTGTCAATTATCAGGATGTTTTTAACTTGAAGATCATAGGTTTGTATTAGTTTGTTACAGATTAATTACTAAAATGCCAATAATGTATTTGTATCTGATGATTCAAATGACAAAACATACCTTTGAAGTAATAATTTATTAGTATATATGTTTTTACATTTTTTATTGTGGTTATATAGACTTGACAGTAGATTATGTTTAAAAAATTTTTTTTTTTAGTTTTTGAGAGAGAGGGACAGAGTGCAGATGGGGGGAGGGGCAGAGAGAGGGAGACCCAGAATGCCAAGCAAGCTCCAGGCTCTGAGCTGTCAGCACAGAGCCTGATGCAGGGCTTGAACTCATGAACTGTGAGATCATGACCTGAGCTGAAGTCAGAGGCTTAACCAACTGAGCTACCCAGGTGTCCCCTGACAGTAGATTATGTTTAAGCTTGAATACTCCAGATTTTTATACAACAGAATTGATTTTTAGGTTTTGATGCTGTCGTATGTAAAATTAAATGATATAGCAGATCTTGAGTACTTTTAAAATATTCTTTATATGAGTTCATATGAAACCAAGTTTGATAAATTTTTGGAGTTCCTGAAGACCAGTTTTAGTCACGTAAATCCTTTTTACAATCATGGATAAGATGAAAAATTGCCAGAAGTGTTTTTCTTTCTTTTCTCCTCTCTCCTCTCTCTTCCTTCCTCCCTGAACTTTCTCCTCCTCTTCCCCTTTGTTTTTTATTTTTTAATGTTTGTTTATTATTTTTGAGAGAGAGCATGAGCAAGGGAGGGGCAGAGAGAGACGGAGACACAGAATCTGAAGTAATCTCCAGGTTGTGAACTGCCACCACAGAGCCCAGTGCAGGGCTCAAACCCAGGAACCACGAGATCATGACCTGATCCAAAGTCAGTCGCTCAACTGAGCCACACAAGTGCTCCTATCCTCTTCCCTTTATCTCCTCTCCTTCCCCTTTCATCCCCTCTCACGTCTCCCTTCCCTTCTTCTCTCCTCCTGTTTCCTCCCCTCCTTTCTTGTCTACTGGAGTGGTCTTTCCAGGGTGTTCTAGTGCTTTGTTTGCTCTGTCTGTTATAGTAGGCCTTCAGCTGAATGATGTTAAGTGGAAGTGGAGTCAAGAGAAAATTTAGGAGCTGAATTGCATTAGGGACTTGGATAGATTATGAAAGAATGTCTTTAGTTAGCATTACCTGTTTAAGTATTCTCAGCACAGTTGAGTGAAATTGCTAATAAATATGTATAGGTTCAGAGATGGTATTACAAATAAGATATATTTTATTTTTTTGTATCTTAGCTTTATTCATAGTTGTAAATTGCTTAAGCTCTAATTAAGAAATTTATTTATTTATTTATTTATTTATTTATTTATTTAGAGGGAGGGGCAGAAAGAGTTGGGGAGAGAGGGAATCCCATGCAGGCTTCTTGCTGTCAGCACAGAGCCCAACGTGATGCAGGGCTCCATCTCACAAACTTTGAGAACATGACCTGAGCTGAAATCAAGAGTCAGATGCTTAACCAGCTGAGCCACCCAGGCACCCCAACCTCTAATTTTAAGGCAAAATAATCTACCTTCGGAAATGGAGGGGTTTTTTTTATTAAAACTTTTTTTTCAATGTTTATTTATTTTTGAGACAGAGCATGAGTGGGGGAGGGGCAGAGAGAGAGGGAGACACAGAATCTGAAGCAGACTCTAGGCTCTGAGCTGTCAGCACAGAGCTGGACATGGGGCTCAGATGCCGGGCTTGAACTCAACTGCGAGATCATGACCTGAGCTGAAGTCAGATGCTTAACCGACTGAGCCACCCAAACACCCCTTTAATTTTTTTTTAATGTTTATTTATTTTTGAGAGAGAGAGAGAGACAGAGCACGAGTGGGGGAGGGGCAGAGACAGGGAGACAGAATCTGAAACAGGCCCCAGGCTCTGAGCTGTCAGCACAGAGCCCTATGTGGGGTTCGAACTCAGGAATGGTGAGATCATGACCTGAGCCGAAGTTGGATGCTTAACCAACTGAGTCACCCAAGTGCCCCATGGAGGTTTTTGATTGAATAAAGACGTATTTGATTTGGAATTATGTCACTTGACCTTTTGTGAAATACTTTGTTTTCCTTTAAATGAATTGGCTTTGCTACCTTAAATTTATTGCTATTGTTATTATTACTATTATTGTTTTGGATAAGACTGTGTGTCAAACATTTTTTCTTTTTCTTTTCCAAATGTCATTTTTGTTTAGTTTTTAGTGGCCATTTTTGAGGGGTGGAGGAGGAAGTAAGCCACAGATTTTAATTGTGATGATTTTGAAACCCTGTCAAATTATTAGTTTAATACAATTACAGTATTAATTAGTAATCTGTTTAGACCATAGCTTTTCCAAACCTAGTTTTATTTACCTACTTTCTTGCTTTTGCACTTTCTTTTTTAAGTTTATTTATTTATTTTGAGAGAGAGCACAAGCTGGGGAGGGTCAGAGAGAGAGAGGGAGACACAGAATCCAAAGCAGGCTCCAGACTCTGAGCTGTCAGTGCAGAGCCCAATGTGGGGCTTGAATACACAAACCATAAGATCATGATGCGAGCCAAAGTTGGACACTTAACCGACTGAGCCACCCAGGTGCCCCTCTTGCTTTTGCACTTTGATATGTTAGCTGAGCAATAGCTGTGGCTTTGTATGATGTTTGTCAGATAGCAATTAAGTTAGCTAAGCATTGTTATTTTTAATCATGTTATTAAGATTCAGGCAATAAATCATTTGGTTGTCTGAGATAATTTTCTTTTAATGGCAAATTTATGCTCTATCCCTTTTCCAGGTCATCCTGTTCAGTTCTACAGCATGAATAGACCTGCCTCTCGCCATACTCCCCCAACAATAGGGGGCTCGTTGCCCTATAGACGCCCTCCTTCCATAACTTCACAAACAAGCCTTCAGAATCAGATGAATGGAGGACCTTTTTATAGCCAGAATCCAGGTTAGATTTTCTTTTGCATTTTATAGAATATTTAAAATTTCAACTACAGAAGAAAAGACCTTTAATTACAAATGACTAGCGCATAATAGGTGTTTAGTACTACTTGTTCAATGAATGGAAGAATGACTACAAGGTTGCTAATACTATATCATCCATTTCTTTTTTTTTTTTAATCAGTACACGATTTCCATATAAAGTAGAACTTAATTTTTCCAAACAATCTTTTTGATTGTGCTGGTGATTATTTGCTTTTAAAAATAATACTGTGGTGAACAGTATTTCCTTCTTATTTTATCAGATATCCTTGCTCTACGAATACCAAATAATGAAAATTGACTGTATATGAACATAGTTTATAAGTGGCATAGTAAAGGAGAGATGATATTTTTGAAGCTGTTTTGTGCTAGGCAGTTATACTGTCGTATTCACGTCTCATACCAAACCTATGATGGGAAAGCTACGACTTGGACAGATTGATCCAGATACTACAGTCAGTCTTTCATCATGCATCATGCATACAGAAAAAAATTAATCTGGCACATATTTAAAGTCATGCAAACATTATTTTTGCTTCTTCCCCAGAGAAGGTAAAAGCAAATACTAGACACTGTGACTATTGTGGACATGGTATATCAACTTACTGCGTTTTTCTGGATTTTTGCCAAGAGGCCAGTAAGTCTGTATATGATCACCTTTAATATTAAGGGACAACCCATTCCATTTTTGATAAGCCCTGAAACCAGTCGACCATGGCTACCTTTTGGTGAAACCTCCTTATTCCTTGGGAGTTATGCAGAAGAAATTTGATCCTCTTTCTAGATAAGTGCAGTTTACTTATTTATTTTTAATGTTTATTTATTTTTGAGAGACAGAGAGAACACAAGCCAAGGAGGGGTAGAGAGAGAGGGAGACACAGAACGCGAAGCAGGCTCCAGGCTCTGAGCTGTCAGCACAGAACCCAGTGAGGGGCTTGAACTCGCGAACCGTGAGATCACGACCGGAGCTGAAGTCAGACGCTTAACCTAAGACTGAGCCACCTAGCTGCCCCTTGATAAATGCAGTTTAAAGAATGCCTTTATATATTATCTCATTTGATTCCTCTAATCATGTGTTCATTTTCATCTGTATTTTATAGGTGAAGAAACTGAGGCTGAGGTGATGTCAGGTTAGGATTTGAACTTAGATCGTCTGCCTCTGAGTTCCATGTTCTTTCATACTATCCTACCTAACTTCGGACTTTAAAAAATCTTCCCCTTACTCTCGTAGTCTCTTTTTGGGAGGTAGGGGGTTGGAGGTGAGGAGGATCCCACAATGTGATACAAAGTGCTTGAGAGCCTGAGACCTCGTCAGTCTTTTATACAGTTTTATCCTGGGAATAGTGCTCAGTAGCTGTTGGATGTAGAATGAACTCCTGTTCCTTTACTCAAATCCTTTGACTCTTTTGGGTCCCTCTTACAGATTAAACGCCATATTTACACTGTGGTGTGATGACTAACTGCCTGAGCTGAAATATACTCTTGCTGCTGTCCTTGATTACACTTAATGATTTTTTGCTGTGCCATTCTTTTAAACTCATTTTGAGCTTAATTTTGACAAATCTGCCTATCTTTTTCATACATTCTGATTTTAAATCATGTGTTCCAAACTCATTTTTATACCTAAATGCAGTTTTTATTTTTAAACTTTAGTTTGTTAGTAGATATGGCTTATTTCATAGTTGTGTTGAAGGTAAGGTCTCTCTTTGGCCCTCCTTGGAAGTCTAGACAAATACTGCTTATGGCCCATACACCCTTCCCTATGCTCAAGTAGAATTTTGAAAGAGTGGTGTCAGTCTAAGATGGCTGGTTCCCTAATGGAGCTGAGAGATACTTCACTGTTACAGTTGATGACCCATGTGTATATGATATTCAGGAAATAGGTACAAGGATATTTACTTCTTTTTGTGTACATATACACGTATAAAATATTGGTCTTATGAGAACTGTTGGTGGAATTTATTTGAAGGCTATTTGAGCACATACTTAAATGTGTTTTATGTACATATTTCAGTACTTTCTTTGTAAATCTAATTTTAACGAAAGTATGTGTTAAAGCAGAAAAATGCCCTACTCTCAGGAATAATTTTAATGAAAGTATTTTTCACACTCATGGATATAAAACGAATTTAGATTCTTGAGCCTTCAATATAATGTGTGAAACAATTCATTTATTTATTTATTTTCTCCTGTATGCCTCTCTTTTAAGTTCTGCCTTTCATCTCTAGGGATTTGGTAACTGTTTAAAGAGGGTGACTGCAGCTTTGTTAGTTTATTAATCATGGTGCTTTTTTGAGTTAAAATTTATTTTTACTAAATCATGTTCTTTGAAAAGCTTTTCTTTCTTTCTTTCTTTTTTTTTTTTTTTTTTTTGCAAGAATCAATACTTTGCAAACCAGTGTCCTAAGGCTACTAGGTGTTTCTTCTTTTTATTTGCTTTAGAAAATTATGTGTCTTGTATTATTCCCATGGGTCTTACCTTCATCCCTGTTTATTAATATTTAAAATGAAAAAACGTGTGTTGTGCTTTCTCAAGCAGCTAATTCCCTGATTTAACAAAAATGATCCCAGCTGTGTTTTTTATGAGCCTGTTTTTTTACAATCAGAGGCTTAAAATGGATGTGGACTTCTGAAGGGGTGAGCTGACAGGCTGGGATTCATGTGTCTCTAAATTCAATGTGATTTTCTGTGAGATGGAAATCTAGCAGCACTGTTACTGTAGTTGGTTTGAGTTGAAAAGGCAACCAAACATAGGAATTAAAATATGGAATTATGAGAACTGTTGGTGGAATTTATTTGAAGTGCCAAGTCCTAAGAATACAATAATTGTTTTGTAATGATCCTAAGGGTACAGTAATTGTTTTCTAATGAGATTATTTCAGAAGCAATTTAATGAAAGGAACACTTTGATCAGGGCATAACTGAAATCCCTTTGGCTCTCATTGTTTCTTAAAAATGTAGTCAAAGAAATAGGAATACCAATGTATCATTCATCTTGTCAGCTGCAAAGAGAGTCACTGAAACAAATAGAGCTAACAAGTTAACAGTTTTTATTTTAAATATCAATATGAAGCACTTCGGTGGTAAATAAGTATGTGTGTGTTTGTACATTTTCACATTTACATATATAAACCTCGTTTGGTAAGTGTCTTAGTTTAGGCTGCTATAACAGAGACTGGGTGGTTTATAAACAACAGAAATTTATTTCTCATAGTTTTGGAAGCTGGAAGTCAGAGATCAGGGTGCTAACATGGTCAATTTCTCGAGTTCTCTTCTGGGTTGCACACTGCTATCTTCTTGTATCCTCACATGGTGGAAAAGAGAGGGAGTTCTCTAGGTCTCCTTTGTAAGGACACTAATTCCATTCATGAGGGCTCCACTCTCATGACCTAACTGCCTCCCAAAGTCCCACCTCCTAATACCATCACATTAGGATTTCAACCTATGAACTTAGGGGATACATAAATATTCAATCCATAACATTAAAGAATCAGTAATGTATTTAAGTACCAACACCTTTTTTAATAGATATCCTATATTATACTGCTCATATTTTCTTATAGCAAAGATTAAAAAAAAATCTAATTCATAAAGTGGAATGTTGGTTGCAAGAAATGTGACTATATATAGTTTGTATGAGGAATTTGTGAATGAGTATTGTGTTTTACACAGGGAAAATGCCACGTTTTAACCACTGAATGTTATTAAAAACAACTAAAAAGAAACAATGAAAAAATTATATTGGGTTGGTGATATTGCAGAAGAGAAATCAATAACATATATTCACTAAATGATACTTACCATAAATTTCCAGAAGAATGCAGATGTGGTATAGCTTTAGCAGAGTATGAATAAAGAGCAGTAGCAAGAAGCTATTTTCAAATCCTTGTTTTAGGCAGTCTTTAGTGTTTGTTAGAGAATGCTTACTCTAAGAACGAAAAAGCAAGGGAACAACTGAACAGTGGTACGTATATTCTCAGATGACCAAGTAAGCCAGATAGGCCCTTTATACTGATTATTAATACCAGTTATGTTTTTAAACTGTTAATTTGCTACTTTCACTTGGCATAACATCTTGTGACTCTTTTGGTTCAAAAGGAATAACAACAATGATCCAGTTCTTTTAACCCTTCTGAGACTACAGAATTGATAATTATTTGGTAACCATATACTCTTCCATCAAAAAAGCCTCCTTACTGAGTATCATTAAGTTCACTTTTAAATACTCCTTGCTATTCATGTTTAGAAAATATTTCACTTTTTAAAATGTTTACTTTTGAGAGAGAGAGAGAGAGCCAGAGAACGAGTGGGAGAGGGGCAGAGAGAGGGAGACGCAGAATCTGAAGCAGGCTCTAGGTTCTGAGCTGTCAGCACAGAGCCCAGTACAGGGCTCAAATCCACAAACTGCAAGACCATGACCTGAGCTAAAATTGGACGCTTAACTGAGTGAGCCACCCAGGTGCTCAGAAAATATTTCACTCTTAAAATGAATTGTTTAAATCATTTCCCTCACTGCAATGTAAAATATAAGCAGCTAAACCTGAATGGGCTGTCAGATAAATACAACTTCTAAAGGTGGTATTCTTTAATGGTTTTAGTAGTAGTATTGAGGATGTTTGTTTTGTCTGCTTTTCTCAGAGTATTTATAAACCTGTAGAAATAAGATGTAAAATCCTAAGTGATTTTTCAAAACTTTTTTTTTATTTTTTAAAGTCCATTTATTTATTTTGAGAGAGAGAGAGAGAGAGAGCAAGCAGTGGAGGGGTAGAGAGAGTGGGAGAGAGAGAATCCCATGCAGGCTCCACACTGTCAGTGCAGAGCCCGACGTGGGGCTGGAACTCAGGAACCATGAGATCATGACCTGAGCAGAAACCAAGAGTTGGATGCTTAACTGACTGAGCCACCCAGGTGCCCCTCAGAACTCTTTGAACTGGATGTTTTAAAACAATAAGCCTCAAAGATTGTGCTACAAAGGATTTTATAAATAACCAGGAAGGTCATGCTTGGAAAGGCTATGTATTTCATCAGCACAGACTCATAATGTAAATTTGGTTTGCTTGCAGAGCCTTTTAGTATGTGTGTGTGTGTGTGTGTGTGTGTGTGTGTGTGTGTGTGTGTGTTTGTGTTTGTGTGTGTATTTGGTCCAGTCACTTGGTGAGGACATCTTCTCACATTAACATCATTAGTGTATATTGTGAACATAAAATTACTACATTTAGAAACCTTTTGGTGGTTATAGGGAAAGGGTGTTGTCATATGAGGAATCATCTTAGCTAAGTGTGGTGAAAACAAATGTCTACTTACTCGCTGCCCTTCCCTGTTCACAAGATGCCTAGGACTAGACTGAATATTGCAAATAATTCTTCTCACCAGATTCCTGCTTAAATCTCCTAGAATGATTGATTTTCTGTTCAGCTCTAAGAAAGATAAATCTAGTTTAAAGTAGGATTTTCTGGTTCACAAGAGTTCTGCTCAGATAGTAGGGAGGAGGAAGATGGCGGCGTAGGAGGACGCTGGGCTCACCACGTCCCGCTGATCACTTAGATTCCACCCACCCCTGCCTAAATAACCCAGAAAACCGCCAGAAGACTAGCAGAACGGACTCTCCAGAGCCAAGCATAGACAAGAGGCCCACAGAAGAGGGTAGGAAGGGTGGAGAGGTGATGCATGCTACACGGATTGGCAGGAGGGAGCTGGGGCGGTGGAGGGGCAGCCCACCAGGCAAGGCAGAGCCCTTGAGTCTGGCTTGCAAAAGCAGAGGGGCCAGACTGCATGAGTTCTGACAGCCAGTGGGACTTAACATCTGGAATGTTATAAGTCAATAGCTCTGCTCTGAGAGCGGGAGGGCGAGAGGACACTGCAAAGGAGAGGTGTTGAGCCCCGGAAGACAGAGCTCAGCTCAGCGGGGAACAAAGACGCTGGCCAGCGCCATCTCCCTCTCCCATCCCCCTGCTGAAATCCCAAAGGGAACCAGTTCCTGGCACTGAACTTGCTTGCACCGCGCAAACACCGAATGCTTCTGTGGATCCATCCCTCCAATGGGTCTGCCTCCCTCCTGGTGCTGCAGGGCCCCTCGTGCGGGGGACCACTGAGGGCAAAGCAAGCTAAGCCTGTCCCTCCCGCCTCTGTGCAATCCTCTTGTAGATCCTCTTGTAGATCCACCCCAGCTAATACGCCAGATCCCATCAAAGCAGCACCACACACCTGGCAGTGTGCAAGTAGCCCAGACAGGGGCTACACCACTCCACAGTGAGTCCTGCCCCTGGGAGAGGGGAAGATAAGGTACACACCAGTCTGACTGTGGCCCCAGCGGTGGGCTGGGGACAGACATTGGGTCTGACTGTGGCCTCGCCCGCCAACACAAGTTACTCCAGACAGCACAGGGGAAGTGCCCTGCAGTTCCCTGCCACCCCAGGAACCATCCAAAGTGATGAAACGGAAGAATTCTCCTCAAAAGAAACTCCAGGAAGTAGCGACAGCTAACGAATTGATCAAAAACGATTTAAGCAATATAGCGGACCATGAATTTAGAATAATAGTCATAAAATTAATCGCTGGGCTTGAGAAAAGTATAGAGGACAGCAGAGAATCTATTGCTATGGAGATCAAGGGACTAAGAAATAGTCATGAGGAGCTAAAAAATGCTATAAATGAGGTGCAAAATGGAGGCAACTACAGCTTGGATTGAAGAGGCAGAGGAGAGATTAGGTGAATTAGAAGATAAAATTATGGAAAAAGAGGAAGCTGAGAAAAAGCTAAAAAAATCCAGGAGTATGAGGGGAGAATTAGAAAACTAAGTGATGCAATCAAATGAAACAATATCCGTATAATAGGAATTCCAGAAGATGAAGAGAGAAAGAAAGGGGCTGAAGGTGTACTTGAACAAATCATAGCTGAGAACTTCCCTGATCTGGGGAAGGAAAAAGGTAATGAAATCCAAGAGGCACAGAGAGCTCCCTTCAGACGTAACTTGAATCGATCTTCTGCACAACATATCATAGTGAAACTGGCAAAATACAAGGATAAAGAGAAAATTCTGAAAGCAGCTAGGGATAAACACACTCTAACATATAAAGGGAGACTGGTAAGACTAGTGGCAGACCTATCTACTGAAACTTGGCAGGCCAGAAAGGAATGGCAGGAAATCTTCAATGTGACGAACAGAAAAAATATGCAGCCAATAATCCTTTATCCAGCAAGTCTGTCATTCAGAATAGAAGGAGAGATAAAGCTGAAGGAATTCATCACCACTAATCCAGCCCTACAAGAGATCCTATGGGGGATTCTGTGAGTGAAATGTTGCAAGGACCACAAAGTACCAGAGACATCACTACAAGCATGAAACCTACAGACATCACAATGACTCTAAACCCATATCTTTCAATAATAACACTGAATATAAATGGACCAAATGCTCTAACCAAAAGACATAGGGTATCAGAATGGGTAAAAAAAAAACCAAAAAAACAAAAAACAAGACCCATCTATTTGCTGTCTACAAGAGACTCATTTTAGACCTGAGGACACCTTCAGATTGAAAGTGAGGGGATGGAGAGCTATCTATCATGCTACTAGAAGTCAAAAGAAAGCTGGAGTAGCCATACTTATATCAGACAAAGTAGACTTTAAAATTAAAGGTTGTAACAAGAGATGAAGAAGGGCATTATTTAATAATTACAGGGTCTATCTATCAGGAAGAGCTAACAATTATAAATGTCTATGTGCCGAATACGGGAGCCCCCAAATATATAAAACAATCACAAACATAAGCAACCTTATTGATAAGAATGTGGTAATTGCAGGGGACTCTAAATACTCCACTTACAGTAATGGATAGATCATTTAGACACAGGATCAATAAAGAAACAAGGGCCCTGAATGATACATTGGACCAGATGGACTTGACAGATATATTTATAACTCTGCATCCCAAAGCAACAGAATATACTTTCTTCTCGAGTGCACATGGAACATTCTCCAAGATAGAGCACATACCGGGTCACAAAAAAGCCCTTCATAAGTGTAAAAGAATTGAGATCATACCATGCATACTTTCAGACCGCAATACTGTGAAACTTGAAATCAACCACAGGAAAAAGTCTGGAAAACCTCCAAAAGCATGGAGGTTAAAGAACACCCTACTAAAGAATGAATGGGTCAACCAGGCAATTAGAGAAGAAATTAAAAAATACATGGAAACAAATGAAAATGAAAATACAACAATCCAAACGCTTTGGGATGCAGCGAAGGCAGTCCTGAGAGGAAAATGCATTGCAATCCAGGCCTATCTCAAGAAACAAGAAAAATCCAAAATATAAAATCTAATAGCACACCTAAAGGAAATAGAAGCAGAACAGCAAAGACACCCCAAACCCAGCAGAAGAGAAATAATAAAGATCAGAGCAGAAATAAACAGTATAGAATCTAAAAAAAACTGTAGAGCAGATCAATGAAACCAAGAGTTGGTTTTTGGAAAAATAAACAAAATTGATAAACCTCTAGCCAGGCTTCTCAAAAAGAAAAGGGAGAGGACCCAAATAGATAAAATCATGAATGAAAATGGAATTATTACAACCAATTCCTCAGAAATACAAGCAATTACCAGGAAATACTATGAAAAATTATATGCCAACAAACTGGACAACCTGGAGGAAATGGACAAATTCCTAAGCGCCCACACACTTCCAAAACTCACACAGGAAGAAATAGAAAACTTGAACAGACCCATAACCAGCGAAGAAATTGAATCAGTTATCAAAAATCTCCCAACAAATAGAGTCCAGGACCAGATGGCTTCCCAGGGGAATTCTACCAGACATTTAAAGCAGAGATAATACCTATCCTTCTCAAGCTGTTCCAAAAAATAGAAAGGGAAGGAAAACTTCCAGACTCATTCTATGAAGCCAACATTACTTTGATTCCTAAACCAGACAGAGACCCAGCAAAAAAAGAGAACTACAGGCCAATATCCCTGATGAATATGGATGCAAAAATTCTCAATAAGATACTAGCAAATTGAATTCAACAGCATATAAAAAGAATTATTCACCGTGATCAAGTGCGATTCATTCTTGGGCTGCAGGGCTGGTTCAGCATTCGCAAATCAGTCAATGTGATACATCACGTTAATAAAAGAAAAGAATAAGAACCATATGATCCTGTCAGTCGATGCAGAAAAAGCATTTGACAAAATTCAGCATCCTTTCTTAATAAAAACCGTCGAGAAAGTCGGGATAGAAGGAACATACTTAAACATCATAAAAGCCATTTATAAAAAGCCCACAGCTAGTATCATCCTCAATGGGGAAAAACTGAGAGCTTTCCCCCTGAGGTCAGGAACACGACAGGGATGTCCACTCTCACCACTAATGTTTAACATAGTGTTGGGAGTGCTAGCATCAGCAATCAGACAACAAAAGGAAATCAAAGGCATCAAAATTGGCAAAGATGAAGTCAAGCTGTCACTTTTTGCAGATGACATGATATTATACATGGAAAACCCAATAACTCCACCAAAAGTCTGCTAGAACTGATACATGAATTCAGCAAAGTCGCAGGATACAAAATCAATGTACGTACAGAAATCAGTTGCATTCTTACATACTAATAATGAAGCAACAGAAAGACAAATATAGAAACTGATCCCATTCACAGTTGCACCCAGAAGCATAAAATACCTAGGAATAAGCCTAACCAAAGATGTAAAAGATCTGTATGCTGAAAACTATAGAAAGCTTATGAAGGAAATTGAAGAAGATATAAAGAAATGGAAAAACATTCCATGCTCATGGATTAGAAGAAATATTGTTAAAATGTCAATACTACCCAAAGCAATCTACACATTCAATGCAATCCCAATCAACATTGCACCAGCATTCTTCTTGAAGCTAGAACAAGCAATCCTAAAATTTGTATGGAACCACAAAAGACCCCAAATAGCCAAAGTAATTTTGAAGAAGAAGACCAAAGCAGGAGGCATCACAAGCCCAGACTTTAGCCTCTACTACAAAGCTGTCATCATCAAGACAGCATGGTATTGGCACAAAAACAGACACATCGACCAATGGAATAGAATAGAAACCCTAGAATTAGACCCATAAAAGTATGGCCAACTAATCTTTGACAAAGCAGGAAAGAATATCCAATGGAAAAAAGACAGTCTCTTTAACAAATGGTGCTGGGAGAATTGGACAGCAACATGCAGATGGATGAAACTAGACCACTTTCTTACACCATTCACAAAAATAAACTCGAAATGGATAAAGGACCTGAATGTGAGACAGGAAACCGTCAAAACCCTAGAGGAGAAAGCAGGAGAAAACCTTTCTGACCTCAGCTGCAGCACTTTCTTACTTGACACATCCCCAAAGGCAAAGGAATAAAAGCAAAAATGAACTATTGGGACCCCATGAAGACAAAAAGCTTCTGCACAGCAAAGGAAACAAACAAGAAAACTAAAAGGCAACCAACAGAATGGGAAAAGATATTTGCAAATGACATATCGGACAAAGGGCTAGTATTCAAAATCTATGAAGAACTCACCAAACTCCACACCCGGGAAACAATCCAGTGAAGAAATGGGCAGAAGACATGTATAGACACCTGTCTAAAGAAGACATCCAGATGGCCAACAGGCACATGAGAAGATGCTCAACGTTGCTCCTCGTCAGGGAAATACAATTCAAAACCACACTCAGATACCACCTCACTCCAGTTAGAAGGGCTAAAATGAACAAATCAGGAGACTAGAGATGCTGGCGAGGATGTGGAGAAACGGAAACCCTCTTGCACTGTTGGTGGGAATGCAAACTGGTGCAGCTGCTCCAGAAAACAGTGTGGAGGTTCCTCAGAAAATTAAAAATAGATCTACCCTATGACCCAGCAGTAGCACTGCTAGGAATTTACCTAAGGGATACAGGAGTGCTGATGCATAGGGGCACTTGTACCCCAATGTTTATAGCAGCACTCTCAACAATAGCCAAATGATGGAAAGAGCCTAAATGTCCATCAACTGATGAATAGACAAAGAAATTGTGGTTTGTATGTACAATGGAATGCTACTTGGCAATGAGAAAGGGTGAAATATGGCCTTTTGTAGCAACGTGGATGGAACTGGAGAGTGTTATGCTAAGTGAAATAAGTCATACAGAGAAAGAGAGATACCATATGTTTTCACTCTTATGTGGATCCTGAGAAACTTAACAGAAGACCATGGGGGAGGGGAGGGAAAAAAAAAGGTTAGAGAATGAGGGAGCCAAAACATAAGAGACTCTTAAAAACTAAGAACAAATTGAGGGTTGATGGGGGGGTGGGAGGGTGATGGGTATTGAGTAGGGCACCTGTTGGGATGAGCACTGGGTGTTGTATGAAAACCAGTTTGACAATAAATTTCATATTTAAAAAAAAGAGTTCTGGTCAGATGAATTCTTAATTTGGTCCAGAAAGAAAATTCTGTGGTATCTGAATTAATTTAGACCATCACCTAAAAAGTTTTCGCGGCCTTTGTAAACTCCATTTGGAACTGAATTTTTTTTTTTTTTTGACATGGACGGGCTTTGAAAAAAATCTAACTTGTTTTGCTGTAAAGTAATTCTGTTTTAGAAAGATTTGGGATTGGTTTTTACCTGGGGTGCTGTCAGTGGACTTCTTAAAACCAATATGGTTTCAGATTTTCACTTTCAGAACTAGCAAAAAAATACTCATCTTAAAAAATAATAAACTCTACTTACAAAAGCAGTGTTCTGAGTTAAACACCTAATCATTCTTGTTTAGTACCAGAAGTTCATTTTTTTTTTTTCAATTTGGATGAGAAACAATATCTGAAGTGGGAAATTTCCTGCTTTTCTGTTCTAGGAGAGGTTGGGACTGGTGCTAACAGAAGAGGAACATTTCATCTTATTTGATATGAACATATACCTGATTTCTATTTTTCTAGAAGTGCCAGTTGCTGCCTGCTGTTCTTTTATCAGCTTTGTTTGTCTCTGCTATTTCTATGTTCATTATGTCATCTTCTCCTAAGTTTGGAAACATAGGGTATTGTGACCATATCAAATTGTTCCAAGTCTTTGCAAGTGGGAGACATACAACTTAAGGGTTTACTATCAAGAAGTATGAATTAAGGGAAAAACCTAATCAACAGGTGTCTTTTATAAAAAGAAAAGGTACCCATTTCTAGGGTTATTCTGCTCTGTCCCTTATATCTAGATATTCTTCAGGATTAATAACTTAGCTCTTGTCTGCATTATATATGTTCCTTAGTTACCCAGAAGTACCAAGTGGCACTTTTTTCACACTAAGTTCTCTTCTTTTGTTTATGCAGCCTTGATTTTTTTTTTTTTTTTTTTTTTTTTTGTGCCAGGTCCTGCATTAGGTTCTCTACGTGCATTAGTTTTTTGATTTTTTTAATCTTTGTAATCATTCTGTAAAGTAAACCACTCTTTTTCATTACATTTATGGATTAGGCCCAGAGAAGTTTTTACTTGGTGTTCCAACAACAAGGAAATGGTAAATCAGATATTTGACGTTGAATGACTTTAAAGTCCAGTCTCTTTCCACTAAGCAATCTTTCACCTAAGGTACTTCTCTATTTCATATCCAAACACTTTACTTTTCCAGGTTTGTATGTTCTCCCTGGGCCATTTTATGCTAGTCATATAGAAACATGTCCAGTCCTGTGAACTGGTCATGCTGTTTTATACCTCTAAGCCTTTGCCCGTCACTTGGTTTTCAGCTTCCTTTGATTCTCATTCTTGTCTGTGTATTGAACTCCTTTTTCTTCTAGTGCCTGTTCAGAGGTAATTTCTATGTGGCCTTCCTTACCACTACCCCATCCTGTACCCCCACCACCGTCACACTGCACCATCACTACTGCTGCCTCTCACATAAACATTGTTGGGTTAAGGTTATTATTTTGTTTTATATTCCCAATTACAATGTGATCTCTTTGAGGGTAGTGACTCTTATTCATCTTCTTAGTTGTATTGGTCTTAACTGTAATTTGGAGTTAATAAAGGTGTTCTCTTTTTATAAAAAGATGTATACCATACTTAATACCCCTTCTGAAGGAAACTATAACTGTAGAATTAATCTTGGGCAATTGTTGGGCATGTATCTGGTTTATTTATATACGTTAAACGTTTGTTGAATGCTGACTAGTGCTAGGCGCTGTACTAGTGTTTGAGATAGAAGGAAAGACACCTTGGGTGGAGAGAATGATTTGAATGAGGCCAGTGTTTTTTTTTTTTTGTATGAGTTGGGATTATGAAAAATTATGACTCAGACCTGTTAGAATGGTTTTGATACTCGTCTCTTAGCAAAGTGCTTACTGCTTACTAGAAAGTCAGTAAATATTTGTTTAGTTAATGAATGAAGAACTACTTACTTTGTTAATGAAGCAATGAAAAGTATAAATTTAGGATGTTGGGATGTGATGTTTTTTTTTCTTGTATTGATGAACATTAAACTTGTAACCTTTAAAATCCTGAAAAACAAATTATTCATGATAATCTGAAGATATTCTTTCTTTGAGAAGACATGTTAGCGATATGACCAGATCAGTTTGCCATTACATGTTAGAGTAGATCTGTATATAATAAATGCTTCCTGTTGCAAGTTTTGAAACATTCTTAAAACTCCCCCTAATACTTTGTATTTTTTGTGTTAATGTATTGTCCCTTAAAAGAGGATCTTTAAGATAGCTTATAAAATATTTGTACATAGTGGTTTCCCTCCTTATATGTTTGTTTTATTGTATTATCCTTTCCTTTTAATGTAACTTGCCCTTACCCCTTATCCTCCACACCTTTTTTGTTTTTGCAGTATCTCTTGCTCCTCCTCCTCCCTCCATCCTACAGGTAACTCCTCAGTTACCTTTAATGGGATTTGTGGCCCGAGTCCAAGAAAATAGTAAGTTTATGTCTTCTTTATGCTGTAGATCAGATTATAGGCATAAAATGTCATTTATATATGATTGGCTGAATAGTCATTCATATCGCTAATACTTCAAATATTTGAATATTATTGAACAAGTCACTGTGTGAGCAGCTAGTGTGAATGATAAAATAAGATGAAGTTCTCTACTTTCAGGTAACTTAAATCTGGTAGTGAAGATAATACAAAAGTAAAATAAAGCACATGTAAGAACAAAAACCATTTCTAACCAAGGAGATGCTCTTTAGTCATCAGATATCGCATCTTTTTCTCTGAGTTGCTCAAGCAAGTAGTAGCCTAGTTTTCTGTCACTGGAGTTGTAGGGTGTTATGGCCGGCTTGAGAATCTTCCCCAGTCTTGGGATTCTAGGTGTAAAAATGGCCATGCCATGGTAGGTCTCAGGGAAGCAAAATTATCAGTCTGTCTCCCAGGAGACCTCATAGATTGGCAGTGAATTTACACTGGCCTGTGGTCTCGTGTTGAGCAATGCAGGATCAAATAACTAATATTATTGACACATTCAGTCTTCTCCTAGGGAAGCATTAAGGAAGCTCAGGAGACTGATGTCTACAAAGCAGGAGGCCTATATCAATATTCAGTGAGGAATTGCTGGTAAAGAGACCAATGAACATAGTCTGTATGATAGGTGAATTCTCTTTTTTGTCAGCAGTCTACACAAGGAGCCCACATCACAATTGTAAGGTTGCATGATGGGCATGGAATCTGAATGAGAGGCATTACATTAATGAAAGTTTTAATGCCATCAGTAGGAAGGAGCCCAGTGTATGCATCTCATAACAGGGATGGTCTCACCAGTGGGGTAGAAATACTGGCACTCTGTTGCTTAGGACTCCTACTTCTTTGGAAATGGGCATTGCCAATTCTAGAATGTAAGCTCTTACGAGAGCAGGAATTTTTGGTTGTTCTGTTGGCTGGCCGTTTCCCCAGCACTTAGAGAAGCATCTGACACAGTCCTGGTATTTTTTGTTTTTGTTTTTGTTTTTGTTTTTTTGTGCTTCTATAGCTAACTAAATGCCCCCTTTTTATGAACACATTTCTTTGTTGTATTTTAACTGGCTGTAATCCAGTCTTACTTGCCTGAGGGCTCAGTATCTCAGGTGCCTTTGCACTTCTGTTTGCTAGCTTCTGAAAATAGTCTGTTTAACTTCTGTTTATTGGAAGGTAAACCATGAGCAGCTCCAATGTTTATCATAGTGTGATTGCTTTTTGGAATAGTCTTTTCTTTCTTTCAATAGTAATATACATTTCTCACCTAAAAATGTATAAAAATAAGAAAACTTTGTATATGAGGTGAGCTGTGGCTGATTTTACAGACATAGCAGGACTTCTACATTCAAATGAATGTTGTGTTTTTCAAAACATTCACCTTGGAAAGATACATACCTGTCTTTGGAATTATCTTCATAGTTTTCAGGTATATTATTTTGAAAATACTCTGTGGTTAGCAGATACTTACTTAGTCTGTAATAAGATTGATGTTTGGAAACAGTCTGGAATTATTTGGAACCAGGTATCCTGGGCTAATTAGTGCACCTATGATTCTATTATTCTTCTTAAAATCTTTCTATGGCACCCCATTACTCTTTGGATAGAATTCAAACTGTTGAAGGCCCTTCCTGCTTAATCCTCTTCAGCTTCCTCATGCCTCTTCCTGCTGAACTTTGGCTAGTTCTTTGAAGAGTTCCTACTTTATCTTTTTTTTTTTCTCCCCTTTACATCCGACATGAAATATCCACCCTCACTCCATCCTACCCTCTGGCCATTAACTCTTACTTATCCTTCAGATTCAGGAAGCCTTTCCTGACCCACGTAAGAGTTTTGGTCTATTCCTCTGTTTTCCATAATGACTTAAAGCACTTACCACACTTGATTATATAAGTGATAATTTGGTTGTCTATGTCTCTATGACTTAAGCCTACTGCTCTATCCTAGTGCTGAGCATAGTAACTAGCCATAGTAAGCTTTCAGTTCATCTTTGTTGAATGAGTAATAATGAACCATGACTTCAAAGTTATCAAATTGATCTCTTCCCATAGTGTTTCTTTTAAGATCATAGGCATTGAAGTTCAAATTCTTGCTTTCCACTTATTTAGTATAGTAGTACTTAATCTTGGAAAGCCAGTTTCCACATCCATAAAATGAGGCTTAAAAACACCACCTCCCAAGGTAAAGATTAAATGAAATAAAGTGCTAGCTGAGTAATTAGAACATTTTAAGTAAAAAATGGTAGCTTATGTTACTCTCATTAACTCTGAGGCATTATAAGAAAAGGTAAAAAATGAGCAATGGCAGAATCTTTGAGTAATTTTGTAGTGTAATTTCTCAAGGTGATTGTTTTGAAAGACAGTATTCCTTTGGATCTTTGTTTTGTGTAATTGTTTAAAGTCAGTTTCTTTACCTTGTAAATGCAAATAGGTTATGTTGTTTATATTGTTGATTCTTACCCCAACCATATGCAATTTCTCATAAAATATATGCTAAATCACATTTGTATATTTTTTGTTTATTTAAAAAACCCATTAGTACTAAAAGAATTTTTTTTTTGTTTCTAGAGAGAGAGAGTGTGAGTGAGGGAGAGGGTCAGAGGGACACACAGAGAGAATCTTAAGCATGTTCCATGCTCAGCTTGGAGCTTGATGCAGGGCTCGATCTCACAACCCTGGGATCATGACCTGAGCTGAAATCAAGAGTTGGACGTTCAACCAACTGAGCCACCCTGGCGCCCCCCTAAATAATTACTTTTTTCTTTTTTTTTAACTCTAAGGATTTTTAAAGTTTATTCCTGAGAGAGAGTGTGCAAGTGCAGGAGGGGCAGAGAGAAAGGAGAGAGAATCCCAAGCAGGCTCTGCACCATCAGTGTGGAGCCCAACATGGGGCTTAAATTCATGAACTGTGAGATGACTTGAGTCATAATCAAGAACAGAACCCTTAACTGACTGAGCTGCTCAGGCACCCCCAAGAATTACTTTTAATGAGGAAAGTTTTGAAGTGCATAAAGCAGATAGGTTGGGAGGTAGAGTGGCAGCAGGTGAAAGAATATTGGAATAGGACAGAATATGATAATGATATTATCATTATCCTGTGGCTAATGATGTGGCTTATCCTCACCAGACATCAGCAGTCTTCTCAAATCCATTTGATTGAATCAGTAGGCTTATATGAAAGATAGAAAATAAACAAGATTGCTTAGAGGATTTCACAGAAACAGTACTAATACCTCATAATAAAAATTAATACATAAAATTGTGTAGCTGATAAATGCAGCTTTACTCAGTTTTTGCTGAGCTGTGCTTATTTATGTACCAAGTATTTTGAAAGCTTTGAGTTCCCAGAGTTTGGAGATAATCTTTTAGATGTTATTATATGCTGATACCTGAGCAGTGGAAGCAGATCTCTACAAGGAGAGATTTTTAAATCACTCTTGGGTATTTAGCTTAAAGAAATTCTGGATCTTATATTAGTCTGAATTGTTAAAATTCTTTCTATATATAAAAAATAGCAAACACAAGCATCTTCATGGATGAAGTTATCCAGTCTTGTGATTTCCATCCCACTAAATTTGGTAAAATGCTATTAAAAAATTGAGAGGAATGTAGATTACAATATTTGATTATTCACTGGTGCATTCTAATTTATTATAAATTAAATATGGCTATAAATGTCCAAATTAGTAATATTTCTGATAACCACCACTCATTGGATATAATGTAAAGCCAAACTATATTGTATTTCTTTCTTTCTTTGAAAAAGAGGTTGATGTATTAGTATAAATAGGTTCCAGGAGGCTCTAATAATAATTGTTTTAGCTAAACTTTAACACCCATCAGCCCTGACCCAGAGAGAGGAGAAAGTCGAGCTTGGAGATTTGAAACATTATACTTGGTGGAGAGCCTTCCCTTACTCATTTTTAGAAAGAGCATTATTTTCAAGTCTAGATTTATATACCATGTACATAGAAGCTTGGATAGGAAATATTGAACTTCACATAACATGTAGTTTTGTTATCAGCCTGATACATTCTTAGTTTCAGATACACCACCTCCACCACCACCTGTGGAAGAACCAGTCTTTGATGAATCCCCCCCTCCACCTCCTCCTCCAGAAGATTATGAAGAGGAAGAAGCAGCTGTGGTCGAGTATAGTGATCCTTATGCTGAAGAAGACCCACCGTGGGCTCCAAGGTCTTACTTGGAAAAGGGTAAGTTTCAGAGGGATATCTAGAGGGATGGGAAGAAACCTCTACATAGAAATGGAATTTACTGGTACTGAAGAGAATCTTACTTTCTACTGATAGGTAAAGTTTTGCTTGTAATAATCTGTGCAACGTTCTTATTAATTTAGTTTACAAGGCTCATGATTTTTGAAAGCCACACTAGTAACATTCTGTGACTATTTGATTTTATATTGTTTATTTATTGTTCTTACTGAACATCCTTTTTTATGAGTGGTTTCTTCAGTAAGACAAAAATTTTAAAAATAGGGCTTTAGTGGAATGCCTCAGGAAGAGGATAGTTTTTCTAAATTATTCGTTATTCCTACCCCCATGCTTTGAAGCACTCTTTCGTGGTATCTTCTATCAGATATTTTAGTTTAAGCATCTCCATATGAAACTTTCTTCCAAACAATAATGATTTCTTAGTTTCTTTGCAAAGTAGTATTTGGCATTTCTTTTAGTAAAAAGTTCCTCTAAACATATTAGGTAATAGTGACATGACACTTCTGGGACACAGACTTCCAAATCTCACCAAGACTTATTAGCTCAGAAGAAATGTGTGCTATCTTGAAATTTTCTGTTAAGGAAATCAAAGCAACTGACTCACTGGTTTTAAAAACTGACCACATTAGAATCACCTGGGGAGCTGACATTAACAAATAATGGACTTCCAATTCGGCCAAGATAAAGCAACAGTTTACCTACCCTCCTAAAACAAGAATGAATCCAGAAAAAAAAAAAAAGACAAAAAATAATGATTTTCAGACATTGGATAATAGGCAGTGGTAGACTATGAGAAGGAACTCAGACAAGGTAAACCTTTGATTGTCCTAGCTTGCTTTACTTGGGGAAGTTTCTGGGTCATAGTGCAAGGAGGTGGAACCCATACAGAACCTGGAGATCTCACTGCATAGACAAGATAGAGATCAGAGTCTTAGGAGGCCACAGAGAAAAAGTAGTTACACAAAGACAGAGGACAGAGCCCCAGAGATCTGCAGAAGGGTCCCCTTAAGATTTTGGGATTGAATATTGATCTGTGCATGTGTGTGAAGAAACTACCCGAGATTGGAGAAAGAACAACCAAAAAGAAGTATGCAAAAAAATCATTCAAAATAACAAGCTTGGGAACAGTTCATGCTCCTGAACCAGCCAGAATAGACCATGTAATACACAAGGCATAGAGAAGAGGCCTCAAAACTCTGTCCTCTCGGTGATAGGTCCAAATTAGCCCTAGACTAAAGGTTGCTGTGGATTGCCCCAATAAATGCTTGAATGCAGACCTTGAAAGCAATCCAACTGACTTCAGGTAACTTAATTGATCTCCAGAACAAAATCCAACATTGTTCAAAAAAGCAAAAAAATCCAGTGCACCAAAAAGTAAGATTCACAGTGTCAGCATCCAATCAAAAATTACAAAATATATATATATAAAAAAAAAGGGGGGGGGGAGAGTGGGAAAATGTAAGTCGTAACTAAAAAGTCAGTCAATAGAAACAAACCTAAAATGACTGAGCTGGAGGAATTAACAAAGGATGTTATATAGCTATTACAAAAAATATTACAAATGCCACATATGTCCAAGAAAGTAAAAGAAAACAAAAACATGAGATAGAAGTAGAATATATTTACAAAAAGAGAGAAACCCATATAGAATTTCTTAGAGATGAAAAATCACAGTATCTGAGGTACTTCAGAAGAAAAAATCAGCAACTTTGATGATATGACAATAGAAACTATCCAAAATGAGACATGGAGAAAAACCAAAAACAGAGCAACAGATATGTGGGACAGTATGAAATAATCTTCATTTGCAGATATGATCTTATGTGTAGAAAATCCCCAAGGCAATCTACAAAAAAAGCTGGTATAACTAAAAGGCAAGCTTATTAGCAAGATTATAGGCTACAAAGTCAATGTGAAAAGTTAATTGGATTTTTATATACTAGCAACACATACTTGGAGATTGAGATTTACAAAACTGTACCTTTTGTAGTAACATCAAAAATATGAAATACTTAAGGATAACTTTAATAAAATATATGTAAGACCTATATAATGAAAACTACAAAACATGAAAAGAAATTAATAAGGGCCTTAAATAAATTGAGAGATACATTATGTTCTTTGATCATTATTGTTTAAAGACTGGCTTTCCCCAAATTGAGCTGCAAATTTAATGCAATTCCAATAAAAATTCCACCAGCCATTCTTATGGAAATTGACAAGGGGATTCTGATAGTTACATAGAAATGCAAGAGATCTAGTAGAATCAAAACTGTTGTTTTTTTTTAAGACTAATGTTGGAAGATTTAAACTAAGGCTGTAGTATTCAGGACAGTGTGGTGCTGATGTTAAGTATAGAAATATAAATCAATAGAATATAGATCCACATATATTGTTTGACAAAGGTGCCAAGGTAATTCAGTGGAAAAGGATAGTGTTTTCAACAAATATGCTCTAACAGTTGAATATCCATCACCTGTGGAGCTTACAATAACAAATAGCAGACTTCCACTGCTGGCCAAGGTAGAGCAACAGTAATCAGATTTGCCCTACCTAAAAGTTAGGAATAAATCCAGGAAAAATTTTATGTATGGTAAAGTAAAGGTACAAAGCTAATGTTCATGTACTTTCTACCCTTACTTTACACAAAAATTCACTTGAAATGTATTATAGACCTAATGTAAAACCTAAACTATACAACTCTGGAGAAAAATACAGGAGAAAATCTTTGTGTCCTGGAATTAGGAAAAAAAAAATGTATAGAGTGTATAAAAACATGAAGCTTAAAAGAAAAAATTGACAGACTGAATTTCATTAAACTTTTCTTCTTCAAAGACACTGTAAAGAAAATGACAAGGCAAGCGTAGATTAGGAAGAATTTTCGCTAAATTACTCAGTAAGGAGGCAGACAACTTGAGAAAAAAAAATTTGAACACACTTCACCAGTTAGGTCCATGAATTGCAAATAAGCACATGAGAAGATGCTTAACATTATTAGTCACTAGGGAAATGCAAATTAAAGCTACAGTGAACCAAACTAAATACTGCTACACACCCTCTACAATGGCTGCAGTTAGAAACACTGGCAATACCAAGTGTTGGAGAAAGTGTGGTGAAACTGTAGCTCTTAAGCACTGCTAGTAAGAGTGCAGCATGTTTCAGCTACTTTGAGAAACAGTTGGCAGTTTATGAAGTTAGACATACACCTGCAAGCTGGTCTGTCAGTTCCTTCCTATTTACTTAAGAGGAGTGAAGATCTATGTTCACACAAAGACTTGAACTCAGATGTTCATAACTGCTTTATTCGTAATAGCTAAAACCTAGAAACAACCCATATATCTTTCAACTAGTGAATGGATAAACTACTTGTGAGATATCCATCCATTCAGTGGAATACTGTTCAGCAATGAAAAGAAACAGACTTACTGATACAAGCAACAACATGGATGGATTTCACACAATTATACTAATGAGAGAATCTAGACACTAAAGACTCATACTTCATGATTCCATTTAAATGAAATCTGGATCAGTAGTTTCCATGGTGAGGAAAATTACATAGGAGCAAAAGGAAACCTTGGGGTGATGGGCATGTTCTATATGATTGTGGTGGTGGTTATATATTTGTTATATATACAAGTGCATATATTTGGCAAAACTTATTTGTTGTATTTTGTGTCTGAATTAAACCTTAATAAAGCTGTTTTTAAGAAAAACAAATGAGCCCAAGGCACTATACTAGGGTGTGGCTTTGGGCATTGACATTTTACAAACTCCCTACCTAATTTTAACACTGTCCTAGTTAAGGGATGTCAGTTTTCAGCTCTGAAGAACCAGCTCAGTTATTCCTTGAGAACGGCCAATGAAAGATTTTGCTTTCTAAAAATGTACTCCTCGGTGAACGTGTAAAACTCTGGAGAAATTTTAAGAGAGGAAAATTAGTTGTTTTCAGTCCAAGTAACCCTTTAAAGTTTAAAAGAATATGCCTGAATTGTTCCCAAAGATATTTTTCAAAGTTTGATTTAGCTGATAATTTCAGATCTTTTAAAACATGAAAATCAGTTAAGCTCTTTCTTACTCTTTCTGGCAAAACAAAAATAACCAACCATGCTTAGCTTGTGGTTGCTTTTTTTGTTTGAGTGTGCATCAATGTTAAGGCTACTGTCTAATGACTCATTTTGTTGTCTTAGACCTTGGGGCCTGGTTCTCAACCCTGCCAGCATTTTAGAGTCATCTAGGCAGCATTTAATATGTCTGCACCTCCAGACCTATGAAATCAGAATCCATGGGCACAGAACCCAGGCATCAGAATTTTTTAGAGTTCTTCCAGGGTCGAGAACCACTGTCATAGGAGGTGGTTTATCTTAACCCTTGATTACTGCCCTTACCTGCCAAATGGAGATAATGTGTATATGTAAGTATCTTGATTTAACTTGGGTAAAGAACAGATGTTTTCTTTATTTTTTTTTTAAGGTTTATTTGTTTTTAGAGAGAGAGAGAGCATGTGCATGTGTGCAAGCAGGGGATGGGCAGAGAGAGGGAGAGAGAATCCCAGGCAGGCTTCCCCCCTCTCAGCACAGAGCTCAAAATGGGGCTCAATCCCACGACCCTCAGGAAATCATGACCTGAGCTGAAATCAAGAGTCAAACTTTGACTGAGGCACCCAGATGCCCTAAGAACAGATATTTTCATGTATTTATTATGTGCCTGACATAATGCAAACTTATTACATTAGTAAGGCAGTTAATCTCCCCATTTTGCAAACTAGGAAATTGAGGTTCAAAAATTATTTATATAACAGAAAATGTTAGTGTTTCAGAAAAGATAGTATATCATAATAGCTATAAATGATAATAAAAGAAGCTAACATTTATATAGATAATGGTTACTTATAAACAAGGTCCTAGGCTACATATTGTATGTGCATTGTTTCATTTAATATGACAATATTACGTTGTTTTGAGGTGTTAGCACTATTGTAATTCCCATTATACATTTGAGTAAAAAGCTTAGGAAAGTTAAGTATGTTCTGTAAATTTGTAAGTGCTAGAGCTGGGATTTGAACTAGGTGGTATAAACCTAGAGCCCTCATTCATTCATTCATTCATTCATTCATTGATTTTAGAGAGAGAGAGTGGGGGAGAAGGGCAGAAGGAAAATCTTAAGCAAGCTCCATGCTGAGCATGACCTCAGCCAAAATCAAAGAGTCAGAAATCAGGAGTGCCTAGGTAGCTTAGTTGGTTGAGCATCTGGCTCTTGATTTTGGCGTAGGTCATGATCTCACAGTTTTGTGAGTTCAAGCCCCACGTCGGGCTCTGCACTGACAGTGTGGAACCTGCTTTGGATTCTCCCTCTCTCTCTGCCCCTCCCCTGCTCACACTTTCTAAATAAATGAACTTAAAAAAAAAATAAAAGAGTTTGACACCCAACCGACTGAGCCACCAGGTGCTCCGAGAGCCTACATTCTTAACCACTGTCCTTAGCTTGATCTCAAACCTGGGATTGAGTTTTAGCTATACTATTTAATAGTGTTAAATTCTTCCTGGAAAACTTCAACCTGTTTGTCAGTGTCCTATTTTCTATTCCTTCCTTCTAACAAGCCATCTGTTCTTGTGTTCTTGTAACTTCTTGTTAGAAGTATAAACAGTGTATGGTAATTTATCAGATAATATTTCTGTCCTCACAAGACTATGACAGTCGCTTGTCTTGTTCATCTTTGTATCTCTAGAAATTAGCACGGATGCTCCATTAACAATTGTCAAAAAGTGAATAGTGCCATTAATTCTATCTGGGGATTCCAGAAGGCTGCTCAGAGAACATGGCTTTGTGGTGTGTCTCAGGCAAAGAAGAAAGATAGAAAGGGCCATCCAGGCAGAGGGAATCCTCTTGAGTGAAAGGGCAAGGTGGTTTGGGATATGGTGAGTAGTGTCACATGCAACATGGGTGGGTGGCACGGAGAGGGTGGGGTAGGAGTGTAGGAAGAGAAGTACATTGTAATTAGTGGTGGGAAGCCTTGAAATACCACCAGCCTGAGGTGTTTGCATTTTTTTTCTTTTAAAAAAATGTAATGGTGGAGGGAAATTGTGTAAGATTTTTAAGCAGATTAATAACTTCCCATGAAAATTATATTTTAACTTTTTTTGAAAAAAAGATAATCTGATATAAGAAAACCAGGAATTTACACCTCCCTAAGCAACAGATTAGGGCGAGGCAGTGGTGCTGAAAATCTTGTTTACATAAATAAGTAGATGCAAATGGAAGTATTTTTATGTGGCACTGTCACTCATTTTTTAAACTCCTTCAGAGTTTATGTACCAAAAATCAAGTAATGTTCTGTCTTTAAAAATTATGTTTGTGATCATGTGTCAGCTGATAACTCCAGTATAGTATTTTTTTAATTTTGTTAAAAGCAAAGGAAGGGGAACAACTTGCAAGCAGGTTGGGTTAATCAGTGGAGTAATTCCTTTTTAATACCACACCAGATTCTTGAATTGTCCTTTTGGTACCCAGAGATGTTTTGTACTTTAAGGTGGTCCACAACTGTACTTCTGTGAAGTAGGAGAGAGATAAATAGGAAATGAGAATTTTTATGACTGATGTCTGGTTGAAGGTATCATTTCTAGCAGATCAGATTTAGGAAGCAGTTTTTTTTTTTAATTCTAGTATAGTTGACATACAGTATTATATTAGCTTTAGGTGTAAGGAAGCAGTATGCTTTGAGAATCTAGAAAGTGTCTCTATAAAATTATCTGTCACTCATACTGTTTAGAAAATCTTCAGGTACAGGGGCGCCTGGGTGGCTCAGTCGGTTAAGCGTCCGACTTCAGCTCAGGTCACAATCTCAGGTTCGTGAGTTCGAGCCCCGCGCATCAGGCTCTGGGCTGATGGCTCAGAGCCTGGAGCCTGTTTCCGATTCTGTGTCTCCCTCTCTCTCTGCCCCTCCCCCGTTCATGCTCTGTCTCTCTCTGTCCCAAAAATAAACGTTAAAAAAAAAAAAATTAGAAAATCTTCAGGTACAGCCAGCGATGTGTGTGTGTGTGTGTGTGTGTGTGTGTGTGTGTGTGTGTGTTTAATGTTTATTTTTGAAGGAAAGAGGGACAGAGCACGAGCAAGGGAGGGGCAGAGAGAGAGAGGAAGACACAGAATCCAAAATGGGCTCCAGGCTCTGAACTGTCAGCGCAGAGCCTGACACGGGGCTCAAACTCACAAACCACGAGATCATGACCTGAGCTGAAGTTGGTTGCTTCACTGACTGAACCACCCAGGCACCCCAGTGATATGTGTATTTTTAAAGACTGCTGCCCTAAGTAGGGCAGTGACTGTCATGATGGAGAAAAGTATTTGGATTTGAGAGACATAGGAGGTAGAATTAACAGGACTTGGGGGATATTCTCCTGCTAATTACTTGCAGTGGGTTTGCATTTCCAGAAGCATCAAGAATGTTATCAACTCAAAAAAACCACAAAAAACAAAACCAAAAAACTAACAAAACCTAGGTTGACGAAGTACTAAGTACTCTACATATCTTACATTCTCTTACATTTAGTTAAACTTCTGTTGCATTTGTGTTTAGGTGTTTGGTTATATTTTGAGAAATCCACACTATAAACTCTTCCTAGACTGGGGCACCTGGGTGACTCAGGCATGAGTCCGAGCAGTCCCTCTCTTTCTGCCCCTCCTTCTGTTTCTGCCCCTCCCTCTCTTTCTGCCCCTCCCCGCTCGCCATTCTCTCTCTCTCAAAAAAATAAACTTAAAAAAAAAAATTGGGTTCCTCTTAGAGTCCTCCAAAGTATTTTCTGGCATCTGTAATAGATTACTATAATGGCAAATATTCAGAGATTAAGAAAGCCATTTAAATTTTACTAAAGCAGCCCAGAAACAAAAATTAACTAGGGTAAGTTGCATTACATCCTAAGTCCCTGTTGTAGTTTTGTTTTTGTATGTGAAGATTAAGGTTGTATGAAAAACTAATAGTCAGTATATACTTATCAGAATGATGGCCAGATGGAGACTGGAGTTCTGAGTGGTATAATGAAGATGCAGAGGATCTTTTTATAAAAAAGATAAATCTTTACATGGAGTTGAGCAAGTTACAGGGTATCCCAATTTAACTCTAACTTACTGAATTTCCTACAAGTTATATGTGTGAACAATGGGAATCTACTATATATATTCTTTCAAAGCACATGCTGCCTTATGCCAATATAAGTTCTAGGGAGTTTGAGAAAGGAGAAGTAAATCTGCTATCCCCTTATTCTCTCTCAATTTCTCACTTGCCTTTTATGGTGCATCTCACTGCACTAGTATAATTCTCATGTTTAAAGATTTACACAATATGGTGCTTCAATACAAGCTCAACTGAAGTAGCAGCCATCTTTCCCGATTCTGGGATTGTGCATCTTTCTTCAATGAGGTATTTGTCCATAGGCTCTTGAAGGTAAGTTTGACTAAATGTGATTTTTTTTCTTTTCTTTTCTTTTTCTTTCTTTTTTTTTTCTTTTTTTTTTTTTTTTTTTTTGCCATTTATGCTGTTTTGAACCTAACCTCTCCAAGATGGGATTCCACTGTATATAAACTGGGTATTAGGAAACAAATTTTTTAGTCTGTGTTTAGAAAGTTACTGTTTGAAGTGCTGCAGAAGTTGGGAAAGGATGGATATTATTCATTTATTTGTCTTTCTAGGAATATTATTCTTTTCACATCCTATTTTTTTTTTTCCCTCTAGTTGTGGCAATTTATGATTATACAAAAGACAAGGAAGATGAGCTGTCCTTTCAGGAAGGAGCCATTATTTATGTCATCAAGAAGAATGATGATGGTTGGTATGAGGGAGTTATGAATGGAGTGACTGGGCTCTTTCCCGGGAATTATGTTGAGTCTATCATGCATTATTCTGAGTAAAGCTCAGCAGGGCTATGCTTCCCTGAATAGTCAGGTCTTCCCAGATTATCAAAAGGCCCTGGGGCTTCCCCTCCAGTGAAATGAAGGAAAGATACAAATGACACAAACTACTTATGTCTTTTTGGTTTATTCCCCAGTATTAAAAAAGCAAGCTGAATCTGAACAAATGGGTCTTTCTGCCATTATTTGTACTATGCTGACCTGTTTGGATTAAAATAAAGTGACCATTTCTAAATATATCAGAGGTATAATAGCATAACTCTGTAAAACAAATCAGGTTAAGACTGATTCAGAAAAAATCTGGGATTTTTCTCAGGAATACTGTACACCCTTGGGATTTCTCCTCCTGCAGAATCTGTGGCATTGGATGCTCTTCAGTGCCTGTGCTAAAGGGTCAGCCTTGTGGTCTCGCGCCGTACCCGCACCCCACACTTTCTTCCACTTGTATGAGGAGAAGTGAACTAGTATTTAAATACCATACTTAACCATTTTTATAATTGTTTCGATGACTTATTTCCTCTTAACACTGTAAATTCTGCATTCTCTCAGCACTTTGAGTGCACCAGATGAGTTAACGCTGCTGACTTGCATCCCTTCATGTTTTTCAGTTTGTAGATTGAGGATGATGAAATGAGTCCCCAAACATTCTGAGGGTGGTTAACAATCGCTGGCTTGATTTTAATGTGCTGCTGCTGCATGAGACTGCATTGCCACTAATGGCTTGTGTACCCAGATGTGTGAAGTGTGGTAGCCCGGATCGTATACTGAAGTAGGCGCGTGAAGCTAGATGTGAGGTCCTGAGGTTCTGAAGAGATTGAACTGTAGAAACGTTCTGCTCAATAGGCATCCTAAACCCTTGCCTTAGGCATTCTTTCCAGGAGTAGAATCTTGGAGGTCAGACCAGTTATTTCTTTACTTCTTTCACTATTTAGAAAAAATTCTTTTTTGGAAAATAGCAGCTACTTTCAAGTCTCTTAACAGTCACTGGGAACAAAAGTCTTGCTACCGTCCTCTCTGTTGTTAATGGCCAGTCAGTGTTAGCTGCTGCTGAGTAGTTTACTCAATTCTAGGAAAGGGAAATACTCTCCCAGTTTTGTGTGACTGGCTTTAGTAGCTTCTGTTGGTGAGAATTTGAACCTTGTACCTCAGACTAAGAATCGTGGGATAAGAGGTGTAAGGCCAAATACTTATCTAATTACATTGCTAAAAATTAATGTAATGTTGAGAGAAACAATAACAAGTATTTCTTTCTGTCTGTACAAGTTATAGCTTCAAATGCAGTGGAGTTTGTAAGGCAGGTGGATTTACTCATCTTCTTTAATCAGTATAAAAAATAGTGGAAACGTCCAGGAGGGCTTGCTGCTCAGCAGGTGGAAGCTGCGGCGATAACCCACCTCACAGACCCAACAGTGCTGTGGGTTTGTCCCAGTCCCAGGGACTTGGCCAGAAGAGCCTTTTGCCAGGTCATTTTCCGGTGCTGGGTGAAAGGGAGAGGCAATAGCTGCATTTACTTCAAGTGAAGGCCTTTAACAGGATAGTAGAGGTCGAGAAATTTGAAAAATGAACAAGTGCGCACTAGTGTGTGAGGGAATTTGGTGTAAGCAGAAGTTAATATTCTGCTTACAAATCTGAGCACAGAACTTCATCCCCATTTAACTGAGACCCAGATATAGAGTTCCCTTATCAAGACTTTTCGTTTTAAAGTTGTAGGGGTTTTCCTCCCACACACTGCAGGTTAGCTGTTTGCTTTTAGATTTCTTCAACACTTTGAATTTAGTGTTCATTAACTTGCCTCTGCTCCATGCTTTTGTTAGGTCATCTTGACATTCTTTACTCCCTGTTTTCCTTCAAAGTAATGGCCCTGAAGTGTCGTCTGAGCCTTCGGGTTCATTATGGACTTGGATAGATTAAACTTTTCTTAGTGTTGGTGTATAACTAGGAAACCTGTTTTGAAATTAGATGTTCCAGTTTTTACTTAAATAGCTTTGTGCTGAGAAAGCTTAGTGGATTTTTAAGGCAAGGAGGTATTTTGAAATCCAGTATAGTTCTCACAGCTCACACCCACAGAAGCAGAGAAGATAATTGTGCAAAACAGTTGGTGGTAGTCCGCTTGCCTGTTGGACCCCTTCTGGATTGTGGGGTGCAGAAGACACTGATGAAGTCCTTCATACTGAAGACCTGCAGCAGAGGGGGATCCATGGGTCAGCTTTTTCTTTATTATTTAGTACTAATCTGTGTGATTGTTTTAAAAAAACCTGTTGGATTTTCGGCATATTTTAAATTTTTGTACAGTTTGGAATTCTCTATATTGTCTTGGAAGGATGTAATGATGATAGGCCAGGCCTACACTAATTGGAGACTTTTAATGTATGTAATATTTCATAGATTGCATGCTATTAATAGTCTGTGAAGGTAGTATTTCTTGATTTATCGTAAGTTTCCCCCATTTATCTTTTTATAAACTACAAGATGGTAGTAGGAATTCCAAATGAATACAGAAATCTTACAGGATACATAATATTGTGGCAAAGATGATCCAAGTCTAAAATCTGACTAGTAAGCATCCATTCTGACAGGATAGAGGGAATCTAATGGGAGAGGGGATTTTTTTCCTCAAGTGCTTCTTTTTTTTTCCATTAAAAAAAAAAAGTGACTTAAGCACCCCACCCCCCGCCCGTTGCTTTTGGTACTACTATTTAAAAGGCCATGGGGAAATTAATGAAAATACACTTTCTTGTTGACCTTATGACCGGGGCAATAAATTTAAAAACCAAAATCTAGCCCCGAGAGATTCAGCCTGTATTGGGAGTAAATATGAGTCTTTTGAGATGTCTTGATCAGTATTTTCCATTCTTTTGGCTAGTTGCCTTCTATCTCCCTCAGGGGCACCTGCTGTTCCCATCTTAGGGTTGGCAAGGGCCTGCTACTTTTGCTGTATTCCTAAAAGTCAGTAGGTGGGACATTCTTATCCCTCCCTTTCTTTCCCCCTCCTGCCGCTGTTTATTACCCAGCTAGAGAGAAGGTTTTGTGCATCTTTACAGTGATGTCTGTGATGCAGGTGTGCTCCTTAGTTGTCTTATGTTGATTACTGATGATTACTTAAAAGATTTTTCTGCTGGAGAGGCATCAAAATGATGGTAGTTTGCTTTTATCCTTTTGTGTTCATTTTCTTTTAGCAGGTACCTTTCTGCATTAAGAACTGTTCCTTTATTTTTATTACCTTTTCTCCTTGGTGGAGAGAGCATGACATGTTCTGAAGGCCACCTTGCCCTCTGAAAAGGGTTTGACGGAGGAATTGGCAGGTGACTGCCAAGTCTTCAAAAAGAAGGGATCTGAATCACTTCCCATCTGTTCACTTCTGAACGTCTTTGGCCAGGAACTCCTGACTGGTGTGAAGGTGATGATTTCCCTCACATGATTTACTTAGGATCATAGAATTTTAGAGCTAGAGGATAAAAAATTTTAGTTCATTTTCCATTTTAACTGAGGAAGTTAGACGTTTCGTTTCAGATAACAGCTAGTTAACAGTGGTAGAGTTCCTGACTCAACGCCTGGTACTCTTTCTACAACTGTCTTAATTGAATGTGCTATGTTTCTTTAAAAACTGAGTTCTACTTGATGTCTTCAGGAAGATACTTGAAAAGATATGCTGTTTCGATAAATACCATCAGTATTCAAATTGTTTAAAGGAGTGTACTAAGTGCAACCTTAATTAGTGAAAATAATCATTTTAACCCTCTACTACACTCAGTACTATGTAGCAAAAATAGGTTCTATTATTTCAACACTGGCAGGAGCACAGCAAAAAGCCTTATTGAGAGAGCCTTATAAGACAGTTCTTAAATGGAGGCATTGTGCTCATAACCTGAAGTTTACTTTATGCTGATCTTTGTTCCTATTTCTTAAGAATTTCATAATTCTTAAAATTGACAATAGGGCCTAGCTATGTATAAATGATCCTTGCTAAATATCTTGAGGTTTTTTGTAAAAAACACAAAAAGCTTATTTTCACATTAAAATGGTAATGTCTTTTGCAACTTCAGAATTCTATGGAAAAGCAGTTTTTCATACTTTGTGTCCATGCATCTTTCTTCTTAAAATGGTTTACAAAAAAGAATGTAAACACTTGTGATCTGGCCAGTTGTATTTTTAAGCTCCTGCAGAGAGGGTTGGTGTTCTGAGTAGAAAAATCATGCAGGAAAACTTGAGGGAGCAGTCTGTTGCCAGTAATGTTTTTTGTGTGTGCCATTAAGCCACCTCCAGATGAGTGGGGGAACATTGACTTCTTAATTTCAAAAATTGTATTTGAAATTGTTGCTGTGTACTAAGAACTTGACCTAAATAAAATTCTACAAAGTAAGTCCAAATGTCTTGTGAATGTATTTATGCAAGTAACCAAAGAGGTTAAGTACTAAGGTGAGTAAGCTGAAGTGTATCCTTCCGTGTTGCTCTAAATTGTTTTCTGATCACTTGCCCCCAAATACAATTCTATTAATATAAAAAGAGGAGTTTTTTTTTTTTTTTTTTTGCCTTGGTTTGGCAAACACAGTGTACATACCTTGACATGGCGACATGGCAGGCCAACACATAATGGTGATAGCAAAGCTTTAAAATAAAAAAGGTTGTACTTTAAGAAGAAAAATCTTAAAATTTATTATCACCACTTAATTGCTAATGTATTCAGTAGCCAAAGCTTTCTCATCTGTCAGTAAAAACTAAAGGTTAACGAGTTGAATGTATTTAATTTGTTCTTACCGCACAGCCTATTTATGGGTACCACCAACATGAACAGCGAAACCAAGTTCTTAATGATGTCAATCCACAAACAGTCAAGTCCCCATGTTTAAATGAAATCTATGTATTCTTTTTATTAAGAATTGGGTAAGCTGACATAATGAAAACACATAACTGAAAACAAATTTACACTGACTGTATGACTACTGTCCTAAGCCATTACAATATTTCACCGACAGTAACTGGTAGGAGTAATTTGGAAAATAACTTAATCCAGCAGAACAAAAAAAAAACATCGTCAGTAGTACTGAATATATCTCTCTCATATATATATATATATATATATATCTATATATATCTATATATAGGTTTGCACAATCAGGGAGCAAGGCACATAATGAAATGAGAGCGTACATTTAAGCAGAAGAAAAGAGCAACAAAGCTGAAAGAAAAACTGTAACTTCACCTTTACCGAGCTGTGCATAATCATAATGGTTTGAATAATGTCCTCTTATCAGGTACTTTATAATGCAGTTCTTTTTGCCGCCTTTTTCATGCTTTAAAAAACTATATTCCTACACTGTATCTATTTATTTATAACAAAGCTCCCACAGCCTGGATGTCAGTGTAAGCCTTGACTCCATTTTTTAAAGAAATGGGAAAACGAGCAATCCCAGTTAAATATAATGTGCAATTTTCCTTTGAAACAGTAAACAATGATTTTTACAATATTTAGCACAAGCTAATGATACCGTAATTGTACATTTCTATAAAAGGAGTTCACTAGTGGCTAATGATAAAATTAAGCAAAATCATTTGAAACATTCCAGTTAATGCTTATTTTCGAGGAGGGATTATTTACAAGTAGAGAAAAAATATATAGGAAGTAGGAATCATGAAAAGTGGCAGTTTTTGGTATTAGGTTACAATAAATCTAACAAACAATGGACAGTTCCCAAAATGCAAAGACTTTAAGTGCTGCAAGCATGTTCTGCCTAAGAAGAGGTTGAGGCTTCAACAATGATGAGCTTGGTATTAATAGCCATCCGTGATCAATGTGGTCACTTCTGAACTTAGCTACCTTTTAATACGCAGTACTTGCCATCACCCTGACTTGACTTACTTCTCTAAATGTCTTTGGTAGAAAGTGGCCACTCTTCAGCTAGATGAAGCCATCTCTTGTGAGACAGACATTTTTTCTATTTCTGCACAAACTACAAATACTCATCTTCCTTCTCTTTCATTAGCACCTCAAAGTTTGCTTGTTGGATTTTTTTTTTAAATGCTATTCCTCCAAAAGAGTTCAAGGCACTGGGGATTATAGCAGATAGTGTCTTCTCTTCAACAAAGAGCAAATGAATTGGAGATGTTTTCCCTTATGTGTTTCTCAAGTATATTCTTTTTATTTAGCAAATTTACTCTACAGCTATATTTCAGGTTTCTTTTACATACAGACCTTCTGAGGGCACAATAAGAACAGAGCACTTGTTTAGTTGGAGAGACAGCCTCGTAAAGGTATAGAGATGTTCTTCTACTGAATGTTTAAAGGAAAATAAATCTTAAAAAACTGTGGGATATTGTATTGCATTTCTCTGTACATCAAATCTCAACTTGTGAGTGATCACATATTCCTACAGGGTTCGGGATAACCCACTTTATATAAATAAGTGATGTCAATAAAACAAGACTCGAAGTGCCAAAAGATACTTGCAACCTGAAAGGGAGTTTTAGGACTAGACATCCTCTCATCAAGTGTGTAAGTCCAAATTATTATACCTACTTTACTTAAAGCAAGTAATTACCCCTGTAATCATACAGGGCCATAGAGGTTTAATTGGTCTAAACTTGAATAAAATGTGAGACATTCTATCAGTTATAATTGATTCGCTCTGAAGGTATATGAAAAAGCTTGTTAACATGAAACTAGGGAAAAAAGGTGACAAAGGGTTCTGTTGGTGGCTTGATAGTCAAATAAAACCAATCCATACCATTACCTGACACTTTTTTTCCAGGCTATTTTATAACCTTCCATCCCTGACACAAGGTGATAAGCAGCTGTATTCCCCCAGAACAGCAGCTTCTCAAACTCTAACTGGATGCACAGCTCCTATTAAATCTTGATCTCAGAGTTGTCACTCCACTGGAATCACTTATTCACGACCTCCCAATTTTGTTTAAACTTTGTTGATAAACTCGGCATTGTTTTTAGTGGCAAGTAAACTTACACAGAGAGAGGACTTCCAGGAAAGTTCACAGCCCTTAGCAGAGTATGCCATTGGTGGGCGGGAGCACCTTGATTTTAAGGACTGTAAAACACCATCACATCTACATTACTTTGAAATTTTCTCATGAAAATCATTTTCCTGTAATTTTGAAACGTCATCTTTCTCATCTTAAAAAAGTCCCCAAAATTAAAAACAAATTTACAGTTAAATGAGTACCTATGAAAACCTTAAGAATACTTAAGAAAAAATTACAGCAGCTAAAGAAATAATGTATTTGAGTAGTAAAAGCCCAGCTGAATAAAACTGCAATACAGAATAGTCTAGCATTTGTATTATTACCTAGAACCTAGTGTAAGTTGTTTTATCAACAGAATAGGCTCTGCCGCCTTTCCAAGTTGGTGCCAAAACTTTAAGCCCAGGGTGGTCTAATTCTGAAATTATCTGTGGTAGAAGTTAAGGGGGTCACTAATTAACTGAGTCACTGGCTGAAATAGGCACCTGTTTGCACTGCCCTCAGCAGCACGATGAGCTCATCCATGCTGTTCGTTTTTCAGCACAGCCAAGTCTCAGCTGTCCAGATTTTCTTCTCTGACCAGATGCAGCTATGTGGGGTTGGAAGAGCTGCTGAGCAGAAGGCAGTGGAAGAAGGCACAGTATTAGTGTCCTTTGGCAGCAGGTGTTCTCCACGAACACACCAGAGAAAAGTTACAAGAACAGAGTAGTGTCAAAAAACCAAACCAAAACAAAAAAGCCCACAGAACTACATCCCAACAAAAATCCAAATTTAAAAACACTCCACTAGGGAGTAAAACACTAGAAGTATAATCTAACCTTTTTTTTTTTTTTTTTTTTTTTTTTTTTTATTCAGCGTTTCACAAAAAACAAATGGGAAAGTTGATTAATAGCCTTCTCTGTCTTTGGAGATAGGTAAAAGAAAACAGCCTATTGTAGACTAGCCATTGGATTGGGGTAAGAATGACAGAGTTCTTCCTCTGGCCCTGCTCTCTTCCCCGTGCCATGAGCATTCTAAAGGATGGCTGCTCTTTCAGGAAAGTGATATGCTGGAAGCTTCAGTTCAAGATGACTATCAGGCAAGAAGGCCTAAGGAATCCTACAATGACTAAACAGAGGCTGTACCTTAGGGCTCAAATCATGGGTGAAGGAAGACTGAGGGCACATTATTGTCCCCCTCCCCCCCAAGCAAAGCTGAAGTCCACCTATATACACATATACGTATACGTATACATATATATAAAGGCCACCATCACAACAAAAACCCTAGTGATGAATATGCCACTGGATTCATATTAATAACTTTACCCCACAAATAAGGGTGATCCTTAGAATATAAAGCTGCAGGCAGAACACAATGGGAAATTCCTTCTCTCGTGAGTTACAGTGGAGCGTGGCAATCTGTATTCAACCATTACCCAAACTGCTGTGCATGTTAAATTAATTAACGCAGATGTGTTAAAGGTCGCTTTAAAAGCCTAAGGATATCAAGCACACAACTTTGAGAACAAATGAAAAAGTCCAAAGTACCTTTTAAAGAAGCAGGGCTTTAAAAAATGCACAAAGGTACACATTGCTCTGTAAGCACATGAATATGCAGACCGATACCCTGGGGCCGTGGCAATGGTGAGGTGCCACTTCACATCCTCTATGGTGCCATACTTTTCTGGAGGTGGCTTTATAGGAATATCTTGTGTATACAGTACAACTTTTGCTTATTTTTGAATTATTTACTATCTCTGCCCCACTGCTATGGCATCACTTTTTCCTTATGGGACAATCCTTATTTTGCACTGGTAATCCGTATTCACAACAGGTAGAGACTTTCATTTACAAGATGTGCTCATTTATCACTGCTGGGATGGCTAGTTTTTATTGTGTAAGAGCAGCTCTGAGGTTGCATTTTATTTGTAATGGTCACTTTATCATCATAAACTGATGAGACAGTACATAGTTCACATACCAAGGAAAATTCACAGGACAAAAAAAAAATTTGCCTAAGTATAATGTGAAGCATACAGGATTGTAGGGTGTGATGAGAGTGACAATTCTGTGTTATACCAAATTGCACATGCATATCATGTATTGTCACTTTGGACTATACTACTCCATCAGAACACCTGGTTAACCTGGACAAATCTCCACAACCAAGCTATGGCAAGCAAGAATCCTAGTGCACTCCAGTAGCTGAGGATGAAATTGTCAAAAAGCTCATTTATATTTTTCCCTCCCTGTAGGACAGTCCCATGCTTAAACGAAGTACAACCTGATTAATGATACCTGCACAGGGGCCAGTTTTGTTCTTTCCTAATCACCCATCCTAGAGCAACACACAAAAAATACGCATTTCAGAAGGTAACTTTGTTTTTTGTAATGATGCACGATTTCGGACATGGGATGTGTATACTTGATACAGCAATTGTCTACAGATACCTACTATCACGTCTACCTAAAGCACACACTACAACTTGTGGGACGGAGCATTCCAGGGGTACTGTGTCAGACATTCTCTCACAACAAATCAAAGCAAGGATCGTGAAGCCAAGCTTGATGAGGCTTCGCAAAGCTTATGAAAAAGATTCCAACGGTACAAAAAGAACTACCCGGGATTATAGTACTAAATTATCCATGTATTGTAGGTGAAGAGCTTACCTGTGACAGAACACATCCTAGATACGGGTGGGATCATGGCAGCAATACTGCAACTAGAATGGTTTGGTTACATCATATATTTACTGCCTATGCACGAGCACGAACAGATATGGTGTCTGTGAAAACTTCCCCATACTGCACTATTTCTCCATCCGTGATGCTGACAGAGTTTCCTGATTTAAAGTGCCCCTTCATGTACAGTCATGAAGTGTCAGTCAAGCAGTTCGAACTTCAGCCAAATGGGGAAAAAACAAACACAAAAGCCCCATTGGTACACCAAACATTCTGTTGTCTTCTCAAATTGAGACACCAGCACATAATACATCTATTCCTTAAGATATAATACACAACGTGCACAGACAGGCTGTGCATGGACACTTATAAAATGCCTTCTAAATAAGTCATTATAAGTTTTTGGTCCAATCCACATGATAGATAATAGAAATCATAAGGGACAGGACACAATCCCCTTCCAGGCCTCTTCCACCCAAGATACACAAACCCATTTTCAGATTAGGAGAGAAAAGGAATAAATAGATTCACTCTCAGCTATATATATACATATACACATACATATATGTATACATATATATACATATACATACACACACTATATGTGTATAGCTATGTGTGTCCACGCAAATGTACACACACATAGAGCTGGATACTACCTGAATAACAACATCATACTAGGAGGCTCTGAACACCAGAATTCATAGGTGATCAGGTGAGCTGATTGTAGAACTGATTACAGACACCATGAAAATAAAGTCCTATGGTAGCTACTACCAGTCTCTTGAGAGCTTGGTATTCTGGTCTCTCTTGGGGGAGCGGGAGGGGGTCCTCTCCGCAACGTTGCATAGCCCGATATATGACTCCCCCCGTAACCAGCTTTCTGTTGATCAGAAAGCAGTTCAGGGGGGGCGGGGGCAATGCCATATCATCCATGGTGGCTGTGGGTTCTGCTCTGGACATGCGGGAGGAGGAGAGTGAGCCATGCCGGGTGATGGACTTCCGTTGCAGTGTCCTGTTGAGGTCAGCTAGGAATCCAGGCTGGACACTAAGGCTGGATTTGGGAGAGGTGGGCACTTGTGGCACAACTGTGGCCATTGTTGGCTGCTCAGAGATCTCTGCTTGAGTGAGGCGGGTGCTGTCATTCCGTTTGGGTCGTGTGGGGGGAGGGGCCTTCTTCACGGATGTTTTGGACCATGGCTGGGGTTGAGGATTGACAACTGCCACTTTTGGAGAGGTGTTTCCCGAGAATACTGCCGGAATCTCTATGGGGGGCAGAGGAAGCTCTATTTCAGGTGGAGGAGGTGGAAAGTCAGAATCAGATGGAGGAGAAGGAAATTCTACCATGGAGTCTTTTCCACGTCCACTCAGAACGGATGCTTTTGCTGATACACATCCTTGTTGGAGAACTCCGGGAAGGTTAACTCCAGAAAGATTCAGTTTTCCAGGTTTGGGGGGTGCTGCCGGAGGGGGGCTCTCTTTGCTGGGAGACCCTGACGGTTCTGCTGGCGATGCGAACTTGCTCACTAGACTGTCTACGGAGGGTCTTTTGGGCTCAGGGTGCTCTGCGCAACCGCTGGACTTAATGCTGGAGTTTCGCTGTGGGGTTGGGGGAGGTTTCTTTGCCCCGGGGCTGGACGTCTTACTGGTCTTTTTGCCAGGAGATCCACTTTTGTCGGAGGCGGAGGCTGGAGAAGCTGTGGGTGTGGCTGGCAGTGGTGGCAGGGCTGAGGCCAGCGGTGGTGGTGGTGGTGGTGGTGGTGGTGGTGGTGGTGGTGGTGGAGGAAACACCAGGCTGCTCTCAGGTGGAGGAGGAGGGAAATCCGGAGAAGGGACAGGGATGGAGCTGGGCTGCCACTTAGGTTTTGCTTTTACAGCAGGAGGGGACTGAGGGGCCACATTTGCTGTGGGGGGCTTTAAGGGCTGTGACTCCACGTGAGGAGGGGTCGGGGGGGGCGGAAACTGGCTGGCTATCTGCTTCACTACCGAAGGCACCGAGGGCACCGGAGATAGTGGGGAGGGAGGCGGTTTTACACAGAAGCTCTGCTGCTTGGGTAACGTGGGTGGCGGAATAGGGCCAGGAGGAGCAGGGGGAGAGGGTGGAATGTGGGAAACAGGAAAAGCTGTCTGCTTTTTTGCGGGGGGAGCCGGAGGAGCAGGTGTAGGTGGCACAGCTTGTGTCATGACAGGTGGCACGGTCTTGGTGCCGGTCGGTGGGGGCACAGTCACAAGGGGTTTGGGGGGTGCCTGGGGAGGGAGGGGTGCAGGGGCAGGAGGGGCAGGTGGTGGTGTGGGAGGAGCCACTTGAGTGGCATGCTGCACGTGATGAATCTTCAGCGGGGGAGGGGGAGGGGGAGGGCTGAACTGTGGGAGGCATGGGGTGCAGGGCACCGGTTTTAGCTGGGCCATAGCTGAGCCCGGGGTGGGGGGTGGGGGCGGAGGAGGGGGTGGGGGAACCACTCCATTGGGGGGCACCAGGATCTGAGGTTTTCCTGACTGTGGGGTGGAAGCCAGAGACTGTATCACTGAGGGTGGTGGAGGCTTGAATAGGGCTCCCGAGTGCTGAGAAGCGTTCTGCAGCCTGGTTATTGTGCTGTACTTGACAAACATCGTGGCTGCTGAGCCTGCAGAAGGTGCAGACTGGCTGGGCAGGGGAGGGGGAGGTGGGGGGGGAGGGGGGGCGGGGGTGGGGGTGGGGGTGGGGGCGGGGGCGGCAGAGGTGGGGAAGGCTGTGAGGCGGTGTAGGGGGTGACCAGCTTGGGCTGTGGGGATAAAGGGGGCATAAGTGAAGTGTAGGGTCGATTCAGAGACTCCATTCTGGCCTAAAAGGAGTATAAAAGGGGTGGTGGGATGGGAGAGAGAAAACACAACAAACACAACAGTTACAGAGGTAAGCTTTGTGTAAAACTAAACAGCAAGGAATCTGGGACATGCAAGAAAGGACTCGGCAGTGGGACATCACAAAGGCGAAAATCAGACTCCCTGGGCAGCAAGGCACAGCATTTGATCACCCAGCAATACTCTCAAACGGCAAGACTGCCTAACAATCTAGGAAAAAGGTCCTGCTGCAAAAGCTGTTGACGGGTGACGGGCGGCCTGATTTCTGAGCCCTGACTTTCTCACACCTGCCCTGAATGGGCACCCCCGTGGGTGGACCTCCGAGCACAGACCCCACCCGGACTGTGGCAAGTGGAGACGTGATGGGTCGAGTTCACCTTTCAGTCTGTGGCTGCATCCACATCAAGCAGATGCCATAACTGGGTTTAGGAGTGCTGGTGGAGGGCCTCCTGAGGAATGAGGATGGCTTTTTGATGCTAGCAAGCGGACACGTGAGAATATGAGAATGTTCAGCAGGCGTGCACAGTCACACAGGAGTGAATGAGCTTGACACACACACTCGTGTTCGTGTGAGACATTTGCATCCAACATGCACAGAAGTCCAGCAATGCAGGTAAAGGGGGGGGCATTCTTTACATTTGTGTTACTGGAAAATACATAAAGAAATGCTTCATAAACATTACAGCAAAAGATCATTAAAATACCATCACAGAAAAAGCCAGGAGAAAATGAGAGGAAACCTTTGAAAACTAGAGTAAAGAAGATATATCAAGAAATGGGAATGAGAGTTTGCCAACAACCTGCTGACCAGCCCATCTGGGCATCTCTGGCATTGCCTGAATTACCACATTTGGTCATCCATTTCACGGAGCCAACTCACACAAGAATGTGGTTCAAGTACTTTTGAAAAGAGCAAAAGAAGGACCCTTGGTTTATTAAGTTTGGGTACATCTTTTAGGTTCTTTGAACAAACTGTGAAGATCCAATATAAATCATTTGTTTCCAAATTATAAATGACATCTAATTAGCGTCAAAAATGCTTAGGTTAGTAGACTAGAAGGCTGAATTCTAATGCCCATTAGGACACTCACATGTTTCTTTAAAAACTGCACAAAATAAAAGCATTAGTCTGGGAGATTTGGTTACAGGAGTCACCCAGGTTAATGTGTTTCCAAAGAACAGTCCCTGACCTTAACTTGACCCTGTCTTGGCTGCTGCAGGGGTGCAGACCTTAGCTGTGCTGGCCTTCTCATTTGGCACCTGAGGCTGAGGTAACAGAAGAAACACAGGGGTGGGGGGTCAAGACAAACAGACTAGCACCCCTACACAGCAGGGTGCACGCTCCTGAAACTACTAAGGCAAACTATGCTGCTTCATCACACAACATTTGGACCTTTGTTTTCCTTGGCCTTTCATTTCAAATGCACATGGAGAACACCATTAAAAATTCAGTAAGGGAGAAGACTTTTCTTTAGATACCTGAATTGTATAAATCTGCTTTTCTACATATATAAAATTATTAGTACCAGATAGGGCTGTTCCACCCAAATTGATTAAGTGGGGAAAGGTAGACCATAATTTCTTAAAAGTATGAACCCCCGATATGGGAGTTAAACAAACTGGCAGTGTTTTGAGAATTTAGGTCATTAGAACCAATTCTCAAATATTTATTTCTAAGACAAAGTGTTCCATCCCCACACTACCACTAATGCCTCTAAGAGCCTACTACTAAGAGCCTACTAATGCCTCTTCCTGAGGGCCAGTTTATCAACCACATAAATAAATAACTGGATAAATTAAGGGAAAATATCTGTTTAATTCACACTGGTGAATACACTTGTGTAAAGTGATTCAGACCAAAACAACAACAACAACAACAAGAAAAATCACAATGATTATTGGGTAAAAACACAACAGTCAGGCCAGGTGTGCCACTGGTCCTTCGGTGATGGTGTGGGCTCCTGCCTGCTCAGAGGGCAAGGACAGCTGGGACCCAACACTGCCCACAGAACTTCACAGGTAGTGTGATATGATGTCTTCTACTTGGGCTAAAGAACCTCTGTATTTCTGAATAGTCTTGCAATAATCATACTCGTCCTTCAGTATCACTGAAAAAACTACCATACAAAGCTCAGGGATCCAAAATTTTAAGGGGATTCATCTGAATTTAGTCTTCCACATATACTAAAATTTGAGAGAATTCATCATTGTGCAGAGAAATGCCAAAAAAGCGTAAAGGAAAAGATGACAAAGGAGTGAGTCTAAATAAATTAAATTAATAACAAATAATGCACCATAAGCAGCTTCTCTGAACAAAATTAGGGCACTGGCACTAAATGGCGTTACTCCATCCAAACTGATTAAGGGTGAAAAAGAAGAAATTGTTATTTCTTAAAAATGTGAGCCACTGATAAAGTCGTTAAACTGCTAGTTTGAGATCTTAGGGCATTAGAGTCAAGTGACAGATACTCATTTTTGAGGAGAAGTCAAAGTAAGAATACTGAAATAGGGCCCAGAGAGTCCTAACCAAGGAATAAAAGAGCAACAAACTAAACCCATGAAACGTCAAACAGATTTCTTCCTATCAGTGAACACAAGTGTGTTACCTACCTTGCTGGACTCTTCTAACTGAGTGCCCCGTTTCCAGGCTTCAGAGAAGATGGAGCTCACAATGCTCTGGGAGCGGACATGTCCTGCTGGCTGAGTGTCAGACACTCCACTGTCAGACTGGTTCGAATGGTTTGACTGAGACTCTTTAAAAGAGATTTTCAAAAATAGGATCAAATAAGTCATTGCTGTGACAATGTGAATGTGCACACTTAGCTCTTTTACACAAGACAAGATGCTATGCCACAGTGCAACAAGTTACTTTTACTCAAACTCATTTCATATAAACACTGTCTGGACCTTCCACTAGAAAATTTTTATCTTAGGGCTAGTAGGAAATCTTGATTCTTTTTAAATAGTTCACCATGACAGGCTGACCGTTACAATGAAATGTTCGTGTAACATTACTGGTATCCTGAAAACTTCTTGTAAGAACTCCTAGCAATTAAGAGAATCAGTAAACTACCAATAGAGGAGTTGAATTTTTTTTCCAATCACATCTTCATTAAACCAAGACTCAATCTTTGTATACACCCCTGCTTCAGACCATCCTAGAGAGTTCTCACTTACAACTTCAGATCATACATGAAGTCTACTTCCTTTTTTGCCTGCAGCGACTAGTACTTAGGAACTACACCTGTGTGAGAAGTGTTTTCTAGGGATTCAGGTATTGGCACCACAAGGCAGCTAGCCACACTGCAGCCTGGCCTCCTGGTAAGGCAAGAACACCTCTTCGAGGGAGCTGGGTATGGTGAAGGGTACACTGCAATCTGACATCCAGGGAACTGGGGAGATTAAGTCACTGGACCCCAAGTCAGGCAAGATAACCATGCAGAAGGAAGCACCTAGCTCAATGATGGAGATTCAGGTGTTAAAGCAGTCCCATCCAATACTTGGTGAAGGGGGGGTTATTATCAGATTGCTTTATTAATCAAGTCCAGCCAAGGTAGCCAAAGAAGTACACAGGTAACAGCCACAAACTCCTATGGATAAAGTCAGGACATATCCTCAAGGCAAAAATATAAGCTATGAGATAAAACCTACTCTGTTTTCTTCTTTCTCCACTATCTGATTGCTGAGTGTTTTTTAAGCTTTTAATTTTAATTCCAGTATATTAACATACAGTGTTAGTTTTAGGTGTCCAGTATAGTGATTCAACAATTCTACCCATTACTGAGTGCTCATCATGGTAAGTGTACTCTGTAATCCCCATCACCTATCTCCCCCATCCCCCGCTCCCCCACCCCTCCTCTCTGGTAACCAGCAGGTTTGTTCTCTATAGTTAAGAGTCTGTTTCTTAGTTTGAGTCTCTTTTTTCCTGTTCGTTTGTTTTGTCTCTTAAATTCCACATGAGTGAAATCATATGGTATTTGTCTTTCTCTGGCTTATTTCGCTTAGCCTAATGTTCTCATGCTGCATCCTTGTTCTTCCAAATGGCAAGATTTCATTTTTTATGACCAAATAATATTCCACTATGTGTGCGTGTGTGTGCTTGTGTATACCACATCTTCTTTATCCATTCATCTATCAACGGACTTTTGGGCTGCTTCCACCGTTTGGTTATTGTAAATAATGCTGCCATAAATATAGGGGTGCATATATCCTTTTGAACTAGTGTGTTTGTATTCTTTGGGTAAATATCCAGTAGTGTGATTCCTGGTTCTATTTTTAATTTTTTGAGGAACTTCCATACTGTTTTCCACAGTGGATGCACCAATTTGCATTCCCACCAACAATGCACAAGTGTTCCTTTTTCCTCCATAACTTCACCAACACTTGTTTCTTGTGTAATTGCTGAATGTTTTTTAAAAAGTTGCAACTTCACTAGCATATGTCCCTATTTAACTGCTATTCAGGACAACAGCCTGTAAGATAAGAGGCTGGAATATGTGAATCCTTGAGCTCTCTTCAGCATGAATGCACATGATTTTGCAATTTATATTTACAAGGCTGCATAATACTTAACACACTGTATAAGAAGGGATGACGCTGGACTAGGAAAAGGCACCACACCATGTCATAAAATGTGTGGAAGAACCTGCATTAATGCTATATAAATTTAAAAAGTATATATTATGGCGTCTGTTTTCTCAATCTTTCCCTGAATTTCTTTTTCTAAAATCTTACTTGTGACATATTCTTACCTTGTCTTTCTCAATCCATTGTCTCAAAAGTGTCTTCCCTTTTTAATAAACATTTTTACAAGAGTTTTAGATTTATAGAAGAGTTGCAAAGCTAACAGAGTTCCTGCACACCTAGCACCCAATTTACCTCATTATTAAGTTGCTACATTACCCTGGTACATTTGCCACAATAAAGGAACCAACAAGGATACATCACTGTTAACTAAACTCCACAAGCTTTTTTTGGACTTCACTTATAGTTAGTTGTCATGTCTCCTATGACAGTTTCTCAGACTTCCTTTGTTTTTGATGACTTTGACAGTTTTGAGGAGTAACAGGTCACATATTTTAGAGAATGTCTCTCAATTATTATTTTGTCTGATGTTTCTCTCTTGATTAGATTGAGTTATGAAATTTGGGGAAGAAGACCAAGAGAGGCAAAGTGCCAATTTCATCACATTATGTAAAGGGTACATGCTACCAACAGGACATATTACTGAAGACACTGACCTTGACAACTTGGCTGAGCTAATTTTTGTCAGGTTTCTGCACTGTACAGTTACTCCCCTTCCCCCACACCTAACCATCCTCTTGGCAAGCAAGTCACTCTGCCAACCCACACTTAAGGGGGAATTAAGCTCCATCTCCTTGAGGGAAGAGTGTCTGCACAAACCACTTAGAACTCTTCCATCCAGAAGATCTGTCTCTTCCCCATTTATTTATTCAAGAATTTATATCCATATGGACTGATGGCTGTTTATTTTATAATTTGGGTTATGATCTTAGTTATTTTGTTGTTCCAACTGTTACAGCTTTGGTCCCTGGACACTCTCTCAGGTGGCTCCTGTGTCCCTTTGCACAGACTAATCACTGTGTTTTTTGAGCACTTCCTTCATTACAAGCTGCTCCAGGCTCCTCTGATTCTCTGCCACAGCCCTAGAATCAGCCATCTGCCAAAGAGCCCTAGTTCTTTTGTTCTGGAAAATGGAATTAGAAAACCAAGATCTAGGCTCTCTGCATTTTCACTGCCACTGGGGTGTCACCACTCCTAGCCCTCTCTGTGGACAGTACTAGGAAATATATGTATGTATACTAACCGATGTGTATACACATTCTCATTTTGTTTCGTAGAGATGAAATAAAGTCATACAACTTTTTAGTCAAATACTTCTTTTTAAAAAGCCTGTATTTTGGGGCAAGTAGGTGGGTTAAGCGTCTGACACTTGGTTTCGGCTAAGGTCACTATCTCCCAGTTTCGTGAGTTTACTCCCACGAAAGGCTCTGCACTTGGCAGCATGGAGCCTGCTTGGGATTCTTTGTCTCCCTCTCCCTCCCTCCTACTTGCACTGTGTCTGTTTCTCTCAAAATAAATAAATAAACTTAAATTTTTATTTTAAGTACATAAAATAAAAGTCCATGTTTTTATTTTATCCTAAAGTAAAATAGATTCTGAAAAGTAGAATTTTCTTAAAGCATATACACATGGCCTGGTAAAAACACAGTAAAAGATTAATTCATATGTTGTACTCATAAATGATGAGAGGTTTTTTTTTTCAAATATCTCTTAAAGTCATTCTTTCATAATATGTAAGAACAAATAAAAACATTCTGCTTTTAGAGGACATAGTTACTCATATTCATGAAATATTTTGAAGGGAAAGAAGCATTTTTAGGTGTGATCACCACATACTTTAAGGATGTGGGATCTGAAAATAAGTACCTTTTGAGTATCATTGATTTTCTGTGAAAACTTTAGTTAAGTTTGATGACTTAAACAGCCTCCTTAACTGTGATACTGAACTAATTCTAGTTATTTCCACTCTGTTGAAATGTCAGGAATCCTCTGGGGAAGGAGGGCAATTTCATCATGGATTCTCAGTATGGAGACTTTCTCCAAGGAACTTTTCTACCCCTGAGTATGAATCAACAGTTGTTTTTTGGCAGTATGATTTTTCTTTTCCATTTATTTACTTGAGCGTAGGGAGTGGGGCAGAAAGAGGAAGAGAGAGAATCCCAAACAGGCTCCACACTGTCAGCACGGAGCCCGATGTGGGGCTTTAACTACGAAACCATGAAGTCATGGCTTGAGCTGAGATCTAAGAGTCACTTAACTGATGGAGCCACCCAGGTGCCCTACTGTGACTGAGTTTTAAATAAACTTTACAAATATATAACAACACTCCTGAATTTACAACTCTATACTGCTGTTCCATTTCAAATACATTTGTGATCTAGCCCATGATACTGTCCCCTCTAATCACCAAAAAATTTATTTTATAATTTAGACATTAGGTATAGCTCTGCTTTTAACAACCATGCTGAAATAACCAGGTCTGCCATCAGTTCATAGAGATATCTTCATATTGGCAGTAAATAGTGCTTTCAGTGTTTCAAACTACCTGGGATGCTCGAAGAACTGGATCCTGATTTAATGCTGGAGCTGGATAAGGAAGTCCAATCATAAGCCGACTCTGTCCTCTTCAAGGCTTCTTGATAGTTCATGTAGAGCTGTTTCCCATACTAAACAGAAGGCAGTAAATGGTGACGTGAATTTTACTGGGTAATCTGTATCATACCCAGTTGGTATACCTTACCAGTGAGGTAAGACAGGGGGATGCATTTCTGTTTACTGATTCATAGTTTGCATTAAAATTAATACCTATAAATACTTCAAAAGTTATTTTATTACCAGTAAATTATAATCTCTTATTTTTCATTTTAATAAAGATACCAATAAATTAACACTTCATTCATATTCCTTATCAATATAAAGATTTTTTTTGTTATTCCTAAGGCAACTCTGATTTTATAGCTATAATAAATTTTATTTTACTTAATGGGCAAAAATATTCCTTCATGTATTATGTATAATCTTCTTCAAGATGTCCTTAAAATTTTTTTCAAGAACTTCCTTTTTTTAAAGAGTTTTAGATTCACAACAAAATTGAGAGGAAGGTACAGAAACTTCACATATGCCCCTGCTACTACCCATGCACCATCTCTCTTTTATCAACATTCTCCACCAGAGGGTGCATTTGTTTCCATCAATGAATCTACATTAACACCTTATAATCAAAGTCCATAGTTTACCTTAGGTTCACTCTTGGTGTTGTACATGCTATGGGGTTTGAAGAAATGTATAAAGACATGTATTCACCATTACAGTATTACAGAGTATGAATATTTTCACTGACCTAAATATCTGGTGTCCTGCTTATTCATCCCCCTACTCCCACCTTGAAGCAATTTAATTCTCAAAAACTTTCTTCGACTTAGGCTAAACTCTGCTACAGAAGAATCATGTAATGTGTTCTCCAGAGCCAAAATAAATCACTCTGATGCTACACTTTTACCAGCAGTATGATTTCATGGATACCAACTGTTAAATGTCTATCTCCTCACCAAGGAAAGAAGACATTTCAAACATAAAACTCAGAAAACACTGACAAAATCATAAACATGAAACGATTAGAATTGTCATGACAATCAAAACCACATGAAACACCTCATCATATTCTATCATCAAACCAAAAACAAAACAAAACAGAAACAAAAACACCCTACCTTTGCAATGCGAATACCATTAACCCACTGATGCAGGGTCCTCACATCATCACAACAAAGGTACTTGATATACTGAGATTTCTTCTGGATCTGTGGGTGCTGCAATATTAAAGGCAAAGTCTAATTCAGTCCCCTGGAGAACTAAAGGAAAACTCTATCAAAGCTGAAACATACCCTGACAAGTTATAGGCCATTAGAGTAATGGCCAAAAATAATTTAAACCTCTTATGTGGGCATAAGGCCAAATAAAATGGCCCATAAGTATTTTTACAAAATAAACTACAAAGAAACTTATGTTAAATTTTAGGTCAAGATATATGCAAGGTAAAAAATACCTTCATGTCATGGCTAATTCCCAAATACCTTCTGTATTTCAGAGAAACAGAGGCCATCAAGGTTAACAAATCAATATAACTCTTCATCTGTAAGACTATGAAAGGGAAAATTTTGATTTCACTTTGAACCCATTGGAATCATGAGTTCAGAAGACTCCAAATGAGAGCGTCTTCGGTAAAGCTTCTAGAGCTTCTGTGGAGGTGAACCAATGGGTGGAGTGGGTGAAGTGCAGGACACAGCACCTAAGACAGAAGTGGGTGCTCACACCTGGTGCAGTGGTGCCCCCTTTGTGGACTGAGCACTGCTCTGTACCCCTTCTACCCACAGCACGTACCCTCCAAGGAATGAGCAGCCTTTCAACTGCATCATCAGAATGAGTTTTCACAATCCAATGTACTTTTCAGCTGCAGCTAGGATGGGAGATGACTGACCAGACCAAATAACTACACAATGCAAGTGCTAGAATGGACTGAAGGTATTTTAACTCTACTGGGCCACAACCTGGAAAGAAAAGCCCCAAATCACACTTGGTTCTGGATGTAATGGTTGTTAATTTATTACTTCTTTTTTCAGTTATTCTGAAAAAACTTTGAAATGGCTATATTTTACCTGGGGAAATATTTACAATTATGTTCAATTATGAGAGGCTTTAAAGATTCTCTAACCACATTTGTTGTGGGAATCCATGAGATCAATAAAATAAGTTGGTTGAGCATCTGACTCTAAATTTTGGCTCAGGTCATGATTTCACGATTGTGGGATCAAGCCCCCACAAAGGACTCTCTGCTAGGGATTCTCTTTCTCCCTTTCCCCCTCCCCCCATGCACATCAGTCTCTCTCTTCCTCTCTCTCTCTCAAAAGAAAAAAAAAGATCCATCTCTCTGGTCTACAGTGTGAGGAATTTAAATCCATTTATTTTATTCTATGCATTGCTTTAGAAAGCTCAGCTCCTATAATAAAACATTTAATACCAAAACCAATTTAGTTACTAAAGGCTATAGTCAAAGTTTTAAACAATAAGTCCTCAGCAAAAAGAGGTTAGCAAAACAATACTTAACAGTTTTCTCTCCTAATTCTATAGGTTCCACGGCCTTCTCTTGGCATATATTTCCTCATCCTTATTACATTACATTATAATAAACCACCACAGCAATCTTGAAAAAGTAAAGGAGGACAGGTAGAGGAGATGTATTTTCCATATAAGAAAGAAGAATTCTATCTCATTCATTCATGTAACAGAAATATTAAGAACTGTTAGCCAAATCTTTAAGTAGGTGTTGGGATATACTGTGAGCAAAACAGAAGAAGTCACAGTCCATGCAGAAGATAAAATGGGATGGGGCGCTTAGGTGGCTCAGTCGGTTAGACATCCAACTTCAGCTCAGGTCATGATCTCGCAGTTCATGAATTTGAGCCCCACATCGGGCTCGGTGCTTACAGCTCAAGAGCCTGGAACCTGCTTTGGATTCTGTGTCTCCCTCTCTCTCTGCCCTTCCCCCCTCACTCTGTCTCTGTCTCTCAAAAATGAACATTAACAACAAAAAAAAAAAGATAAAACGGGATGACTGAAAAAGAGCTTTTTTCAGTACTGCCAGCTAGCTCTTGAAGAGTAGCTGTTCTCCATCTCCTGCTTCACTCAGGCACTGCCTACAGGACACGGTGTGAACATCTGAACAAAGGTCTACAAGGTGGCACTCAGCCTTTACCACCACCCCCTCTATGGTGATTCACAAACTGTTCTTGACCGATTCCTTCCATTTCCCGAGAGCAGGGCTCCTACCACGCATGGGCATTCAACTGCAGCAGTGGCCCTGCTGAGCGTTTGTGTTCTACTCATTCTCTACATTAAGGGAGTATTTTTATCAATAAAATATCAGAGAAAATCAAAGAGAAACAATCCTCCATCCTCTCATTTCTCTAACCTGGGAATCCATATAACACCCTGAAGAATACTATGGATATGATTATTTGAGTATCTGCAGATTACCTGCTAGTTTAAAGTTCATTTTTGGACCTCATAACTTCTCTTTTCTAACTTCCCACGTAATAGAGACAATCCTTCTATAGCCTTCATTACGGTCACCCAGGCTCCGCAATAATACCTCAGGCAGTTGCCTGTTTCACCAAAATATTATTTTCTTAAAACTGGCATTTATTGGGGTGCCCGGGTGGGTCAGCTGATAGAGCATGGGACTCTTGATCAGGAGTCATGGGGCTCTTGAGCCCTATGTTGGGTGTAGAGATATAAAGTGGCATTTATTGAGCACTTAGTACATACCAGGCATTATGCTAAATATGTCACATATATTAATTAGTGCATTCCCTCCTCAGGAAAACCTGATGAGTTACATATTACTATTTCACCAAATGAAGAGAAACTGAGGCTCACTACTCCAAACTGCTCATATATTCATGCTTATTAGTGAAAGAACTAGGATTTGAAACCATGCCATCCATTCCAGGGCCTGTACCTTTAATTATGTCATACTTCTGTCTTATTAGTGGTGATATCTTCTTCCAAAAAATGATGCCTCTCTCCTCTTTTTCCCCCATTAACATTCCACCACTGTAAACATCACACAAGAGCTAGGAGCAAGTGTGGAGGAAACATTCTTTGTCAAAAACCAAAAGCTTAACATTTAGATTCTTAAAGATTGCAAAGAAAAAAAAAATATATATAATCAAATTGTTCCCCTAAACAAATTAACAGCTATTTTATCATTTCATCTTTAAAATGATGTGGATTTGGAAAGTTTGCATTCTCTCATAAAGGAAAAAATCTGAGGGGTGCCTGGGTGGCTCAGTCCATTAAGCTTCCAGCTTTTGATTTCAGCTCACGTCATGATCTCACAGTTCATGGGTTTGAGACCTGCACTGAGCTCTGTGCTAAGAGCATGGAATTTGATTGGGATTCTCTCTCTCCCTCTCGCTCTGCCCCTCCCCTGCTCTCTGTCTCTCTCTCTCTCAAAATAAAAATGAATACACTTAAAAAAAAACAAAGGAAAAATGTGAGAATTAAATAAAAAGATTTAAGAATACAGTAGGAAATTCCGGATTACTATTGTACTATCAGATTAATTTTCTCTGTTTATGCCAAAAATTCGATTGAGACAGGTAATTCTTTTTTTTTTTTTATGATTATTTATTTTTAAGAGAGACAGAAAGACAGCATGAATGGGGGAGGGTCAGAGATAGGGAGACACAGAATCTGAAGCAGGCTCCAGGCTGTCAGCAGAGCCCGACACGAGGCTCGAACTCACAAACCGCGAGATCATGACCTGAACCAGTTGGATGCTTAACCAACTGAGCCACCCAGGTGCCCCAAGACAGGTAATTCTTAAAACTAAGTAAAAGTAATGCTCTAAAATCAGAGTCTAAGTGCCAAAGGAAAACCAATGAATATATACTACCCATTTATTACTTTGGAAACACAAATAGGCTTGAAAATTAATTCTCTCACTAACATGTAAGAAGTTAAAAAACAAAATACATAACACTCAATCCTACTACTTCCACCATTATCATATAACATCTTTCTTTTAATAATGGTGTTTGAAGTTCATTTTCATATTCCACCTCTAAATATTAACCATTTTTTCCTTCTTACCTAACATACTAAAATAAATTACTTTGCCTCATTTCTTTAGGAATAAACATTTAGACCTGGGTAAGATGAGCTATATTCCAACAATTACCACAGTATATGTATTTTAGAAATGTAAGTTTCCTTCAAGTAACGTATATACACGCATACACATGTATCCAACATGTATGGAGCTCTTTCAGATAATAGATAACGTATGTCCTATTTATTCCCTCATTGTCATATTTCATGACTAAACTCTTCCCATCATTTTTATTAATACCTTTAAAAAAACTAATTGCTGGGGTGCCTGGGTAGCTCAGGTGGTTGAGCGTCCGACTTCAGCTCACGTCATGATCTCACAGCTTGTGAGTTTGAGCCCCGCATCAGGCTCTGTGCTGACAGCTCGGAGCCTGAAGCCTCCTTCAGATTCTGTGCCTCCCCCTCTCTCTGCCCCAACCCACTTGCATTCTGTCTCTGTCTCTCTCAAAAATAAATAAACATTAAAAAAAAACAAAAACAAAAAAACTAATTACTAAGGGGTGCCTGGGTGGCTCATTCAGTTAAGCATTGGACTTCTGCTCAGGTCATAATCTCATGTTTCGTGGGTTTGAGCCCCACATCTGGCTCTGTGCTGACAGCTCGGAGGCTGGAGCCTGCCTTGGATTCTCTGTCTCCCTCTCTGCCCCTCCCTGCTCATACTCTGTGTCTTTCTCTCTTAAAAATAAATGAACATTAAAAAAATAAAAAAATAAACTAGTTACTAAACAATGTGCTTTATTATTTTCTACAAGTGTGTATTATATTTCCTGTATCCTGCATTTTACTGGAAGAACTGACTCAGTCATTATAACCCAAAGGTGATAAGTAGAATCAGACCCTATAAATATTTACATTTGTGTAGATCCTGTGTGGCAGCATTTTTGGGTTTGTTAGAACTCATATGCCCAAAAATAAAAATACTTACATAGGCAAAATCTAGTACAGACTTTGCAGGAAAAAAAGGCAGGTCTTAAATACTAACAGTTGTGTCGTCTCAAGAACATTGATCCCTCTAAACCTCAGTTTCCATATCTGAAAAATGGGAACTCTAGAACAGATCTGTGTGACACTGTCATGCAGTGCTTCTAGCACAGTGTCTGCTACCCTAGAGTTCTTCGATAAATGACAGCCATTATTTTTACTACTATTTGTGCCTAGCGGTATGGTTTATTTCAGTACCTTGAACATTTTTAGATATAAATAGGTAGGCAATATAAATATATGAATTCAGCTTAACCTACACTTCACTAAAAGCAAATATGAACTACATAAATTACTATATAAGCTAGCGAACAACTCCTCTGAACAAAAATATTCCTGACCTAAGAATTCTGTGAGCTGCAAAAGGGATTAAAATAATAGTGGTCATAATTAATTTTGGCTGTAAGAGACACTGTTTGTTGCCTTCCTCACAGCTATCTCTTCTCCCCTACTTCTTTTCTGAAAGAGCCTCAATTTTGTTTGGAAGTCTGTCAATCCCTCATCTTAGGGTGTGCATTCTGGTTAGGCTAAGCCAAAAATAATGGAATTAACATAACCAAGGAAAGACCTGTACTACGAGAACTATAAAACACTGATAAAGAAATGGAAGATGACACAAAGAAATGGGAAGACAGTCCAATCTCATGGATTGGGAGAACAAATCTTACAACGCCCATATTACCCAAAGCAACCTATAGCTTTAATGCAATTGCTATCAAAATACTAACAGCATTTTTCATGTAACTAGAACAAATAATACTAAAATTTGTATGAAACCACAGAAGACCAAAAATAGCCAAAGCAATCTTGAAAAAGAACAATGAAGCTGGAAGTATCATAATCTCAGATTTGAAGTAATCAAACAGTATTACTGGCACAAATAAAGGACACATAGATCAATGGAACAGAATATAAAATTCAGAAAGAAACACATGCTTATATGGTTAATTAATCTATGCCAAAAGAGGCAAGAATATACAATGGGGAAAAGACAGTCTTTTCAACAAATGGTGATGGGAAAACTGAACAGCTACATGTAAAAGAATGAAACTGGGCCACTTTCTTACACCATACACAATAATAAACTCAAAATGGATTAAAGACCTAAATGTGAGACCTGAAAACCATAAAACTCCTAAAAGAAAACACAGGCAGTAATCTCTTGGACATCAGCTCTAGCAACATATTTATGAGTATGTCTCCTCAGGCAAGGAAAATAAAGGAAAAAAAAATAAACCCTTGTGGCTAGTCGGTTAAGCATCCAACTTCAGCTCAGGTCATGATCTCACAGCTTGTGAGCTCGAGCCCCATGTCAGGCTCTGTGCTGACAGCTCAGAGCCTGGAGCCTGCTTCTAATTCTGTCTCCTTCTCTCTCTGCCCCTACCCCACAAAATGAATAAATGTTAAAAAAAATTATATAAAAAAACAAACTATTGGGACCACACCAATATAAAAAGCTTCTGCACAGCAAAGGAAATCATCAACAAAAGGACAACCTACAAATGGGAGACGATATTTGCCAATGATGTGTCAAATAAGGGGTTAATATCCAAAGTATATAAAGAATTTACACAACTCAATACCCAAAAAGACAAATAATCTGATCAAAAAATGAGCAGAGGATCTGAACAGAATTTTTCCAAATAAAACATACATATGGCCAACAGACACAGAAGATGCTCAACATCACTCATCATCAGGGAAACGCAAATTAAAACCATAATGAGATATCACTTTACAACTGTGCGAATGGCTAAAATCGAAAACGTATGATATAGCCAGTGTTAGGATATAGAGAAAAAGGAACCTTTGTGCACTGTTGGTGGGGATGCAAACTGGTGCAGCCACTATGGAAAACAGTATGGAATTTCCCCTCAAAATTAAAAATAGAATTACCATATGATACAGTAATTTTGCTACTGGGTATTTACCCAAAGAAAACAAAAACACTAATTCAAAAAAATACATGCACCCTTATGTTTACTGTAACAATATATACAATAGCCAAATTATGGAAGCAACCCAAATGTCCACTGATAGATGAATGGATAAATAAGACATGGTGTGTGTACACACACACACACACACACACACACACACACACACACACACCCAGAGTATTCCTCAGCCATAAAATAATGAGATCTTGCCATTTGCAACATGAATGAACGTAGAGAGTATAGTGCTAAGTGAAATAAGTCAGAGAAAGACAAACAGCATAGGATTTCACTCATATGTGAAATTTAAGAAACAAATGAACAAACAAAAAAAGACAAAACCAGACTCTTAAATTCATAGAAGTGGTGGTTAAGGGGGCATGGGTGGGGGGACAGGAGAAATAAAGGGGATTAAGAGTACATTCTTCTTAATGAGCAAGAAGAAATGTATAAATTATTGAATTATATTGTACACCTGAAAGTATTAAAACACCATCTGATAATTGTGCTTCAATTTAAAAAATAATTAAAAAAAAAAAGGTACGCATGTCCTCAGGCCAATGATTCTCAAGAGAAGGACTGTTGGTAGCTCCTGGGAAATATTTCCTCACTCTTAGACAAATACAGGGAGTAATAGTCCCTCTTCTGCTGCTGGATTTTTCTAGATCCACTGCATCATGGATCCATCATCCAGGTGATGCCTAGAACTACAGTGGTCATCTGTACCTGTGAAGTAAGCCAGCCTGAGGATAAGCTGATAAGGCAGAAGATGGAATAGGGAAAGAAGGAAGAAATTTCGGTTCTTACAACCCTGACTCCTTGAAACAACCAACTCTTACTGTCTTCATGTTATGAGACCCCTAAATAACTTTCACTTATATGGGTTATGTCTACTGATACTTACCTTATAAGAAATTAAAACTGAGAAAAATTAAAATACAAAAGTATACAAATATATGTTCCATTACCTAAGACAGCAAAATTATCATCACATGTCATGTAATCTCTTAGAAAACTCCACAATACATTTGTGAGAGAATGAGAGTGTAAAAGACAAATAACATCTCAGCATTACCGGAATAGTAATTTTGACACCACAGGCCCCTTGACAGAGTTTCAGGGACTCCCAGGGAGCTTGGACTTTATTTTGAAAACTACTGGATTGAGCTACTTTGTAATGACTTTTAAAAAATTATTTGTTGCTATAACCTAAATGATACAGTGGTATTCTCCAGGAAAGGATTATTTAATAAAGGGGTACCATTACAATACAGTTAATTTTACCAAAGCAATGAAAACTCTACCCCCAAACTCAACGGACAATTCTCAGAGAAAAGAAAAATCAATGACATAAACATGTAGACATAAGTAGTTACCCAAGAGGTAACTAAGATGGAACCAATGAGGAAAACTTAAGTCATCTCCATAATTATCTTGAACTTTTATTTTTATTTTTTTAAATGTTTATTTATATTTGAGAGAGAGAGACACACACACAGAGTGCGAGCAGGGGAGGGGCAGAGAGAGAGGGAGACACAAAATCTGAAGTAGGCTCCAGGCTCTGAGCTGTCAGCACAGAGCCCGACCTGGGGCTTGAACCCACGAGCTATGAGATCATGACCTGAGCTGAAGTTGGATGTTTAACCAACTGAGCTACCCAGGTGCCCCTATCTTGAATATTTAAATGTTTTCTTTATCAGTGTTCCAAAGATTACTAAAAATGCACTAAAAATATCAGTTCTCAAAAGCACAGTTATAGTCCGTGTGAGAAGCTCAAAAGTTTGGATAAAAGAGGGAAGAAACTCACTAAAAACAGCTCAGATGGGTCATAATATATGCATTGGCTATCAGGGCTATGGTTTGCTGGAAAAAGTGACAAAAATCATTTCTGGACCAGATATGAGCCAGTCCACTTTGAAATTGGGCACACTGCCCCCTGATGGTTCTGCTGGGTAAATACAGGAAAAGAACTAAAACACAAAATACCTATTTCCCACTTTTGGCTTTGATCTAAGTTTCCTAAAATTAGCCTGCTTTTAGATAAAAATCTCAAATGTAAAATTTAAATATTTTGTATATTCTGACCCAAAGCTTATACAGTATCCATTTCTTAGCAACATCAATCTAATTAGGGCTATTGAGTTAGTGGTCAGCTGTGGTTTAAGCATATACTTCTTTTCCTTACCATCCTTCACTATTCTCTTCAAAACTTAAAGAGAAGGCAAAAATAGTATACTTGAGATATAAACTATTCTAAAATGTCCAATAACTAGCTCTATGTCTAACATCAATTAAAATTCCTAAAAAAAGGGGTGCCTGGGTGGATCAGTTGGTTAAACATTCAACCTCAGCTCAGGTCATGATCTCACGGTTCATGAGTTTGAGCCCTATGTCGGGCTCTGTGCTGACAGCTCAGAGTCTGGAGCCTGCTTCGGATCCTGTGTCCCCCTCTTTCTCTGCCCCTCCTCTCTCTCTCTCTCAAGAATAAACATTACATTTTTTTTTAATTCCTAAAAAGAGAAACATGCTTACCTTTAGCACCAGACAATAATCTGTGGGTGCTTTGTATTTGTTCCGATAGTCCTGTCCATAATAAACATTGACATGATCCAGTTGGAGAAAGCACACCAGTTCTCGAGAGACCTAAGATAAAAACACCCAAAAGACTGAATGAACAATAATGTATAAAGAAGCAAATATCATACTTGGTTAACAGTTTCTAGTGGAGAATAAAAACTTTGCTTAGTGGAAATAGTGATATTTTGTAGATAACAAGACAGTGAGATTCTCTATAAATGTTCCTTCTTTTATCCATAATGCAACAAAAAGGCAGTCCATTTCACTTACTGCCTGCCATTCACAATGAACACACTTACTTGGAAAGGGTGGCATTTTAAAGAGACTTTAAATATAATATAGTATATTAAATACAACATAGTATAACAGAGCTCTGGAAAAAAAATAAAGAATCGTGTAGTTCAGTGCTTGTAATGCATATCTCAAGTACAATGATTCTTAAGTCAGCGTTTCCTCACCTTAAATAGAGGCAACAAAATATACCTCTTAGGATGGTGGTTAAGACTGGATAAGATGATGCTGTAAAGAGTTTAAAACAGTGCTGGTCCCTAGTAAGCAGAGAAATGACAGCTACCAAACAGGCCCTCAGCAGGAGCATATTATCCCAGTGAGGCTGAAATGCCTATAATCCCAAAAATCTATTCTTCCCAAACAATAACAAGCAAAACCTACTCTGACAGACGTTCCAAAAATACTAAATAACAGTATGATTTCAAATGTGACAAGATAATTGAGATGGGCCCAATGAATGACCAAAGTGTGACCACTTTCAGGGGTCTTTTTCTTTATAACAGATCAATAAAGCAGTATCCTGTGTGTCCTACAAGAGTTGAAACCATCAGAGCCTGGATTCACCCTGTCAGCATACTCACTGCAGATTAAAATCAATTGCCATAATGAGGAAGCTCAAAAGCCAACAGAAGGGACACACCTTTGCTTTTCCTTTAGGGACATAGTAGATACCAGATGCTCGCAAGAGAAAATAACGCTTTTTCCAGGACTTTTTACCATCATCTTTCAGCCACAGGACTCCTTCAATTTCTGGTACAGTTACAGAACTTCCACAAAAACATTCCTAAAATAAGAAGATGATTTGGAAAGACATGTGATCTTTTGATTCTCAAAACAAAACTGTGTTTAGCCTGTAAAATCCATGATACTATAATTAAACCAAAATGGCTTTGTAGTAAAACCACATTGCTAATTTTACCTCAGTTAGAACATCCTATTCTAAACATCATGTAGATTTATTGTGTAACAACTATGGCTATCCCTATGAACTTTCACCTGACACTTAAAAAAAAAATTTTTTTTTAATGTTTATTTTTGAGATAAAGACAGAGTGGGAGTGGGGGAGGGGCAGAGAGAGCGGGAAACACAGGATCTGAAGCAGGCTCCAGGCTTTAAGATGTCAGCACAGAGCCTGACATGGGGCTTAAACTCACAGTCCATGAGATCATGACCTGAGCCAAAGTTGAACGCTTAATTTAACCGAGTGAGCCACCCAGGCACCCCCCCCCTTTTCTTTTTTTTAACTTAGAGAGAGAGCACGCACATGAGCGAGCGTGGGTATGCAGGTGCGGGTGAGAAGGGCAGAGGGAGAGAAAGAATCTTAAGCAGGATCCATGCTCAGGGTGGAGCCCGACTCAGGGCTCCATCCTATGACTCTGAGATCATGACCTGAGTCAAAAATCAAGAGTCAGATGCTCAACCAACTGAGCCACCCAGGTGTCCCTACCTAACACTGTTTTGAAGAAAGTAAGCTGAACTGTCAACTGAGCTGCAACCTCAGAGCTAACATAAGCATTAGATTTTATTTTTTCTCCAAATTAACAACACATTTTGATTAGCTGTCAAACTAAATTTTAAAAGAAAGCAACCTGCTAAGTGATAAATTAAAATTCACAATTTAAAAATTATCAATTTATATGATTCTAAAACAAAGAGGTCATTTATTTTCTAAAGATTTAAAACTAGGTTGAAAGCAATGTAAACTCAAAATTATGAATTCTAATGTCTATATTAGATAAAATGTAATTAAAAAATCAGTTATGTATTTGGTAAGAGAAAAATAGAAATTCTCACTAAATATTAACATAGAATATTTTGAACCTAAATTAATTTCTCTCTTCTCCAAGTACAGAGAAATCAGGAATTATAAAGAGGATTTTTTTTTTAACGTTTACTTATTTTTGAGACAGAGAGAGACAGAGCATGAACGGGGGAGGGGCAGAGAGAGGGAGACACAGAATCGGAAGCAGGCTCCAGGCTCTGAGCCATCAGCCCAGAGCCCGACGCGGGGCTCGAACTCACGGACCGCGAGATCGTGACCTGAGCTGAAGTCGGACGCTTAAACGACTGAGCCACCCAGGTGCCCTAAAGAGGATTTTTAATTGTAACTAGTATTACTATGAAAAGGTGTGTGTTGATCTTCATTTTCCTAATTGCCTTTTTGCTAACTAAGTTTATTCTGGTTTTTAAACATACTAACTTCTTTGATTTTAGTTCTCTAAAATCAGCAAAGGCCAAAAAACAAAAAACTGAATTATGTTTGAAATTATTTTATTAACATTGGGGCGTATGTATGTGTGTGTGTGTGCGTGTGTGTGTATGTATGTATATATGTGTACATCTTAAAAGATCATGATTTATAAAATTATTTGAATTATATAAAGGTAAGGCTTGAAGTATTCCGTAAATAACTAAGTATATTCAAATTTCTCTTTGGATGAATAGATAAAAAACACCACAGTCATGTCCTTCATTGACTAGCCTTTTTTCCCCACCTGTCTGCTTCTAACAGCTCATGACTCCTTTTTAGTCCACTGATATATTACTTGGCAAAATAACAGATTTTAAGAGGTTCTTCAGTGGCCTAACAGTCACATAGTTGAATTCTCCCCCTCAGGATATGGAGGAATATAGGCTTCTCTAGTTGCAAGTGCAATTATGAATATATAGCATTGATATACTCAACTTCAAAAAATGTGCTTAGTATTTTAATATTTTAATGTGCAGGAAAAAAGACGGTGAGGGGAGTGAAGAGTCATACCTCCAACAGCACTTCTTTATTTCTATCTGCCATCTCAGCGGTTTCCTTTTTCCCCAGAAGATAATTCTGGAAAAATAAATAGATGAAAGTTAAGGAATAAACCCACCCTATTATTCCCTTGGAACAGGTGCATATATGATTTCTTCTAGAGATTTCGCAATTGTGTCTTCTTGTATAGAATGAGAGGAATACTGCTCTGAAAAGTAACTGGTGCATGAGCATCAGGGCTAAAATGCCTCCTCCTCCTCATTTTTCCCAATATCTTGAACTATTCCATAAACAGCCCTGCCCCAAATCTGGAGGTGGTATCACATGTAACAGACGGCAAATGTTTTCAACAACTGATGAAAGGACCTGAAAGGTTTACAAATTTAGTAGAGTAAGGCAAATTTCCTTAAAATATGCTAAGCTTAAGTGATCCAGATACAAAAATTTTAATTTGTGTTCTGGCTTTAAGAGAAGAAATTCTCAATTCTCTGAGACTATCATTGTATCATTTGCTTGACTCAACTAAAATCTGAATTCTAATTCTAAACTTTTTCATAATCATGTATAAAAGAATCTATTAATATTCCCAAATGTGTACTGTTCACTAAAAATATCTGGTAAAAATGTATCATGATTAAGCTGTCTGAAGGATAATTATTTAATACTTTTAACACTGCAACCATTTTTCATTATTTCCTTTTATAGTGGAGTTGTTTTCTCTTACCTACTGATTTTTATAAAATATTTGTGTTAGGAAGTATTAAACATTCTGAAATAAGCAAAGATGCCAAATAAATCAAGGTAACTTAAACTAGAAGGTAGAATCATTTATAATCAAGGTTATTGAGATTTTTTAAAAAGTCAAAATAAAGTGTCAACTGGATAAATGGAGGAAGTAGAGAATTTAAATATGAAAGTACTTTTCTTTGATAGATGAGAAGCTCACCAAATAAACAGCTGAGTTCAACAGCTCTGGATTACAAAGAGGAGAAACCTGGTATCTCCCTGGAGTTCCTTCTGATGCCCCAAAGGCTCACCCCATCTGGCTCTGTGAGACTGGTAGCCTCTTTGAGGCCTGACACCAGGGCCCCAGCAGACCTTCCACTTCAGCAGTAGTGAATGTTCCCATGAGGTTTTGCAACCACAATGCTCCAACCAGGTGGTTGTCAGTTTTTTGTTTTAAACTCTATTAACTTAAAAGTAATAGAATAATGTAAGGTGAACATTTAGAAATCATGGCTTCTGTAAGTTATTCAGTCTCACCTGTGGGTTTTTGAAAAGTGCATATTTTTCTATACGTTCCATAAATATAAGCTTGTTTTGGCTATCTCTTGTCCAATTAAGAAGATTTTCAACCAAGTTTTCATGGTCTTCAAAGATTCTCTCTGTCCCAAAATAAAATATCAATATTTTGTTAGTATTCATCAGACCTGCATCAAAGGTATGCAACCTTGTGAAGTAATTCAGAGTGGAACCACACAATTTTAACTGACATTACAGTCCCTGGCCCTTAGGGATTATCTGGTCTTCCCTCTATTTTCATGTAAGGAAATGTGCCCAGTGGTGTTAACTGATTTCAGCAAAGTCACACAGATGCTACATGGAAGAATTAGGACTAAAATCTAGGTCTTCTGACTTCTGCGTCTTCCTCAGCCTTCAGCCTTTGCCATCCCACCCTTGAAAAAACAAACACCAAAATCCCCCAGCATGTTAGTTGCATTTCATAAGTTCTTATATTAAGTATTCCCAATAGTATTTAGTTCTTATCATTTAAAAAATTTCCAAGATGTTTTCTTCTTTGGTCTATTGGTTTTAATTTTAAACAGATGTATTTTCTAATTTCCAAATTAGGAATCAAAGAACATGTCTTATATATTAACCCATGTTCAAGGAACACATCCTAGATATGGATTTTTTGAAATTTCCTTTCAGGTGCTTATGGACTGACATTTGAATCAGTTTTTGAAAATATTCCATCTCTGCTTGAAAAGAATGCACACTGTCCTGTTTTTAGTGTTCTTAATATGTCTATTAGATCAAACTTATTTTTCAAATCTCCTATATCCTTTTTGTCTGCTTGATTATACTGATCACTGAAGAGATTCTTAGGTGAAAAAGTTCTACTACAAAGGCTGACTTGTGAATTTCTCCTGGTAGTTCTGTCAACTTTTGCTTTATACATTGTAATGCCATTATTAGATTAACATTTAGAATGATTACATCTTCCTGGTGAAGATGTGTGGTTTCCTTTCCTAGTGATGGATTTTGCTTAGTCTATTTTGTCTGATCTTAACATAGTTATCTTTTTTTTTAGTGAGTATCTTTCACACTCCTTTTACTTTCAATCTTTCTGTGTCTTTAGGTAATAGGTCTTTGGCAAGCAGGTGCATTTTACATTTTGTTTATTCATCCTTAATAATCTTTACTGTTTAACTGAATAATTGACACTTCTTATAATTTGTTTTCACCATCTTATTTTGGGTACTTAGTAGTCCCTCGTTTTATTCATTCAACAAATACTGAGTGATCACATACTGTCTGAAGTATGTATGTTTGAAGCACTGTGCCATATATGATTAAATTAACAGTTTGTTAAGATACTGTAGCTAACTGTAATAGAGAAATATTACATATGTGGGTCTTTAACCTATAGCTCTGGATATATTCCAAAAACTAGCATCCAAACATTTTCTGTGTACCATGATGCCATACCTATAAACTCAAACCTTTCTAATTCTCTCAGAATAGTTATCAGCATTATTAGAATATATTTTATACATGTTAATAAACTAATAACTTATGGCTTAGTTTTGGGGGTGATGTATGTGTGTTCTGTGACCAAAGAATAATTAAACTTTTATTTCTCTGGAAACTGCTGTGAAATATTTAAAGATACAAGAGGTAGGAAGAGCAATGCAAATACTTTTTAAAATAAAATATAAAGTTGAAATTGATTACTGATTCAATAATACCTAATAAAATAATAATTGCCAGGTTGCTATAATCACACAACTAATAATATAAAAAGAAAACTTTTTAAAGAGTCCATGATGGCATTAAAAATGAGGAATTTTTAAAATTAGAAAATACCACACTACATTACAAATCATAGAAAACTAAGATTTAGTACATCTAGCTAAAAATAAAAAAGATGTTTTATGTTTTCCCTTTTAAAAGTCAAATGCTGGTCTAAGGAATTCAGAACAGGGATGCCTCAGTGGCTCAGTCAGTTAAGCATAGGACTTTGGCTCAGGTCGTGATCTCATGGTTTGTGGGTTCGAGCCCCGCGTCAGGCTGTGCTGACAGCTCAGAGCCTGGAGCCTGCTTCAGATTCTGTGTCTCCCTCCCTCTCTTGCTCTCTGCCCCTCCCCCACTTGCACTCTGTCTCTCTCTCTCAAAAATAAACATTAAAAAAAAAAGGTAAGACTGGTTTTTAAAAAAATAAGGAACTCAGAACAAATGTGAATAGATATAATGATTTTTAGCAAGTGTGTCTATTTATGCAGTTACTTAAGGGAAAAAGTATTTTCTTACTTAAAAAAAAAAAGTTTTAGCCATAAGATCTGAAGTGAACTGGGAATGATCTTGCATTCAAAGAAATCTCAAAATACTTGATGAAAAAAAAGATAGTGTATGAAATCCAAAGTTATATATAGAAAAAAATATATATAGACGTCTCAAAGTGTTTTTGTTAACATGCAAGCTGTTAGAATTACATAGAAACGAAAAAGTAAGTAAAGCAATTATACTACTAACCCATTTGTAATTCAGAGATGGTTTCTACGAGTGACCAGTCTAAACTATAACCGCAGTGGGATTTGTCCATTAGGTTGTCCAGCACTTGTCTCACCGTCTGCCTCTCATCCACCATCATTGTTTTAGAACTATCGTCAGACATGTGAACTCTGATCACCAACTATAACAGGTAAAAGGAAATTAAAAACAAATCGAAAAATAGGCATTCTAGAAATTTCTTCCAATATCAAGCAATGTTCTGAGTAATGTTCTTAGTTAAATATAAATTAAAACACAAATAACGACTTTATTATGCAAGAAACTCTAAAATTAGGTATCAAATAACCTACCTAAACAAATTTAAAGCATTTTTAAGGTTATCAGAAGACAACTGTGTTTTAGAATTTAAAACAAAGTTATTTCTTTATACTATATTTTATCTCCAAAAATACATGCGGAAAATGTATTAGGAAGAAATACCCCTCTATCTCTCCGTACCTTAGAAGTATGGTATATAAGCAAGGCAATTCTTTATAAATCTGAGTTTAAAAATCCCAAACCAGGAAAACACCCAAATATCACCTTTTTCACTTGAGCCTCTTTAATTTTCTCCAGGGCAACTCTGATCTTCTCAGCTTTCAATTTTGCTGCCTGTTCTTCCTGTGAACACAAAGCACTTCAGGTAAACTGATGCTAAAATAATGAGAATTTTTGAAAAGTCTTTTTACCTTAAGGATGTTTGCCAGCATTGAATTTTAGTAAGAATATAACTTCAGCCACTTACATAGAGCACATTTAAAAAATAACCCTACTCACTAAGATAGACATACAAAGAACATTTTTAAGATGAAGACTTGAAGATCTCTTATAAGACCAGATACCAGATACCACCTTCTAAAGGAAAAGCAATCTGTAACGTAGTAAATCTATCAATCTGAAGCAGATAAATTTCAGGTTCTGAGGTAGGAGAAACAGGAATGCATAATGTGCTGTGTATGGTCCTGCCAGTTGTCACACCTGCACAATCCCTCAACTCTGAATTTACACTCGCCTCTGAAGTCCGGGCAATCTTCTGCATACTAATGTTTTGTTCTATTATACTAAAAATGTATCTTCATCATAAACAGCAAAAAAAAAAAAAAAAAAAAAAAAAAAAAATTATCAGTTTATTTCTTTGCACTGACATAAAAGTCCCTAATAAAAAATACAGGTATGTTCTCATTAATACACCAATTCAGATAGAGAAGAATGCATTATACACTAGGTTTCATTCTACCTTAAAAAATATACAATATAACCAATGTCTTATGTCAGTTAAACTCAAATTTGTTTCTACTAACTCACTGATGAAATTTTTAAAATTTCAAATATAATTTCAAATATAATTTTCCAAATATCTAATTTCTAGTAACTTCTTTATAAAATTTAGATAAGTAGTAATAAAATTATCAAGAACTACAACTACAGTTAACATATAGTACTGTAATACTGGTACTTACTTGCACTTTCCAGCAATAGGCCATTGTATACTGTAGCCTTAATCTCCAGTTGAGAAAAACTCATAAGTAAATCTTCACTTATGAAGGATTACTTTCTATTTCTAAGCTTTTGATTACTCTGGAAAATATCTAAGAAAAACATACACTACCATCTTATACATTCCTATATTTAATATAAGACTTAAAACAAAAGAAAACCCTGGTTATATCAGCCAACTTTACCTGCTCTGGATTATGATTAAAAAATACAATCCATATGTTACTCTTCACGAAAAAGCTAAAGCTTCCAGAGTCAAAAACAAAAACAAACTTCATTTATAAGATTTACTCCCTGTTCTCCTAAATTGTTGTCTTTCTTGTTTCTGAACTGTTCTCTTTCCATTTCATAATCTAGGCTATCTTCCCTCATTTCAAGCTTAATAGTTACTACTCTGTAGAACAGAGAAGAAAATAGTGGTTAGAGAAGATACTGGGCTCCTTTGCCAGAAATCAGATCCTTTTCAATGAAAGGAGCCAGTGAATTAACATAATAACTGAGGCGTGGAAATACTATCTGTAAACCCAATTAGAGAACAAAGAACTTTATTTTAACAATGGAGGGGGTAAGATAAGACTTGATTCTTAGACTATTCTAGGTATATTCATTTGATTAAAGGATTAAATCCTGTATCCACCCCCCCTTTATGCAAATAAACAACATAAAATATGTTGCCTGTGTATTTCACAGTAAGTTTCTTTTTTCTTTTTAATGCAGGCTATACAGTGAGAAAACTATGCTACTGTCATTAAAACTTAGTTTCTAGAATTCTGTGTCTTAGAGAAACAAACCATTATTAAATTACCAAACCCTGGGTTTCTAAGTACAGCACTACTCTAGAAAGGAATTTTGAATACTAGCATTTCCAGTGGTTTTTATGAAATCAGTTGACAGGTTTTTTTTTTTTTTTTTTTTGGGTGGGGGGAGAGGAAAGAAGGAAGCACGAGTCTTACAAATGTTTTCTCAATGGGATAATGATCTTATGTTCCTCATGGCTCATTTCCCACATCTTTGTATTAGTATGAATGGCTGTTACAGAGAAGAAAAATTTATCAAGGCATATTTTCAAGTTTTACTTCATGTCTCTGAAAAGCAAATTTAAACCTCAAAGTCTGGTGAGGAAAGACTGATATGCAAAATCAATGCTTTGTGTATTTGTAATATAAATATGAACTTCCAAAAGGCCAAATACTTTTGTAACATTATAATTATTCTGCAGAAGTTAAAAAAATTGTCTCCAAAGCCAAAAAACATTTTTTAAAAAAAAAGAATATTCAGGAGGATAGGACAAGCTACAGACTAGGAAAAAATATTTGCAAAATATTTATCAGACTTATCCGATAAAGGACTATTTATCTAAAATATACTAAGAACTCTTAAACTCAAGAAAATGAACCCAATAAATGGGTAAAAGACACAAATGAACAACTCACCAAAGAAGATACACACGTGGCTAATAAGCCTATGAAAAGATGCTCAATATCATATGTCTTTAGGGAACTGCAAATTAAGACGAGATACCACTATACAACCTATTAAAATGGCCCAAATCTAAAACACTGAAAACATCAAATGTTGGTAAAGTTGTGGATCAAAAGGAACTCACATACATTGCTGATGGGAATGCAAAATGGTACAGCCACTTTGGAAGATAGTTTGGTTGTTTCTTATAAAACTAAACATGCTCTCACAATATGATCTAGTAATCATGCTCCTTAGTATCTACCCAAATAAGGTGAAATTTACCTCTACCCAAAAATCTGCACACAGATGTTTATAGCAGCATTATTTATAAATTTGCTAAAACTTGGAAGCAACCCAGATATCCTTCAGTAGGTAAATGGATAAACTGTGCTACATGCAGACAATTAGTGCTAAAAACAAATGATCAAGCCATGAAAAGACATCAGGGAAACTTTAACGCATATTACTAAGCAAAAGAAGCCAATCTGAAAAGGCTGCACACTATATGATTCCACTTTCTTTTTTAAAATTTATCTGAGAAAGAGAAAGAGAGTGGGCATGCGTGGGTCCAAGTCGGGGAGGGACAGAGAGAGAGTCCCAAGCACACTCCGCACCGGCAGTGCAGAGCCTGATACAGGGCTCAAACTCACAAACCGTGAGATCATGACCTGAGCCGAAGTCAGAAGCTTAACCAACTGAGCCACCCAGGCACCCTGCACACTATGATTCCAACAACAGGACATTCTTTAAAAAGGCAAAACTATGGAGATAGTAAAAAGATGAGTGGTTGCCCAGGGTTGGGGAAGAGGGAGGGATAAGTGGAGTGAAGCTATTCTTCATGATACAATGTTAGATACATGTCACTATACATTTGTTCAAATCCAAGACTGTCCTTGTTAATAAACTGGAGGGTTCCCAAGAGGGAACCCTACTGTAAACTATGGATTCTGGGTGATAATGATATGCCAACAAAGGTTCATCAGTTGTATCAAATGTACCATTCTGGTGGGGGATGTTGATCACTCTGTACCTTCCCCTCAATTTTACTATGAATCTAAAAGTTCTCTACAAACATAAAGTTTATTTTAAAAAGGAATATACAAATTTGAATACTGCATTCTGATACTGGTTATAAATATAAAAATAATATTTTCATATTCCCCTTTTAGTATAATATTATTTGCCAAATACAAAAGAACACAACCAGTGCTACCTTTTGAAGCACTAATTAAAAAAAAGTCATTCAATTGTTAAGACTGGTTTCAATGAAGTTTTTGTTCCACAGGCTAACAGGAAAAATGCTGACACACCAGAAGAAAGAATTAATGAAACAAGAGATACAGTGCAACCATTTGACATATATTAAACCAATTAGATTTCCTAGTCATCAGTAAGAAACCATCTTTATGTAAAGCACCCTAGGTGGGACTATGTAGAAATTTTTGTTGTTGTTGTTTCTTTATTTTTGAGAGAGAGAGAGAAAGAGACAGAGAGAGACAGAAAGTGAGTGGAGGAAAGGCCAGAGAGAGAAGGAGACACAGAATGTGAAGCAGGCTCCAGGCTCTGAACTGTCAGCACAGAGCCCAATGTGGGGCTCCAACTCTTGGGGTCTTGAACTCATGAACCATGAGATAATGACCTGAGCCCAAGTTGGATGCTTAACCGACTGAGCCACCCGGATGCCCCTAGGTGGGGCTATTTTAACATCCAAATTCAGCCCTTCCACGTACTTAAAATACTACTCTTGATCTGTTTTAAAACTATATCAAGTTCAAATTTAAGAACTATGTGCTTAATGTCAACCTAGGCAAATTTTAGTTTATTCTTCTCCAGTTTATTAACAAGGATGATCCTTGCTAGAAGCTTTCTGAAGAAACAACTGATCAAGATACCTCTTACTTTTAGATTTTAGTCTGAATATCATCACTGGAGCAAAATTGAAAATAAAAATATTTATATCAAATTGCAGGATCATAGCATTTTATGCTTCTTATGGATAACCTCTTCCTCGGAAAGGTTGATTTCACCTACATTATCATGTTGACCCTAACAACCTACGAGGGAAGAAATTGTTTTAAGTTCGTAAAGTGTACAATAAAGATCACTCTTTGTTGATATGTTTAGATTATATAGTAAGAAGACATATGGCAATTTATAAACTGACTTCAATACAAAGAACAAAGCTTTATTCATCTCATGTTCTCTTCTTTTTGTTAATGCAGAAACCCTCAGGTCTTAAGCCTTCTCTGCCCCTTATCTTTTGACTATCCCTTTCTCCACATTGTCCCACAGCCATCCTAAACATAAGTAAAAGGTATCTCACACATACAACAACTTTCTCTCCTAGCTTGTCTCTTAAAAGAGCAAAAGACAACCCATTTTCAGCCTGAAAAACTCCTGTGGGGCTATCAATAACCATCAAATGCCAAGCCTCTTCAAATTTACATAAAGAACAAAACTCAGTGAAGATCTTCTGATTAAATGAAAGCCAATGCTGTGGTTACACAGTGTTGAAGCATTCTCTTTAGTGTAAAAATTAAAATCTCACAGAAAGAGTGACAGTTGCTAAGAGATGGCCAATGAATCCCTTCAACTAGGAAATTATTAAGGCTTTGATGGTTCAGAACAAATCCAACTGAAATTAAGGGGTTAAAAAGTGGTTAGCAGTTTCTTTGGGATCTAGCTTCACATTTTACAAAAAGTTATGTAAATTTAAAAAGATTCCAAGGAAACTTTGAGTGGTAAATAGCTCACTGCCTATGAAATGTTCTACTCTTTACTACTTAGAGCCCAAATAATAATAGTAACAACTAGTTTATTTCCTTGGAGAAATCAGGACATTTAACATTAACTGAACACCTAAAACTTGCCACACACTATGAGATATTCTTGCACATAGTGTCTCACTTAATTCTGAATTATACAAGGCCAATATCATTATTATATCCATTATACTGATTAACCAAGGCCCAGAAAGACTAATCTTTCTAAGATCATACCGGCAGTTACCAAATGACTAACTACTTGCTCTCTCCACTATAATGTTGTCACAGTTCCTTTTGTTCTTAAACGTTATAGCACAAACTTATGGGAAAGCAGTAAATAAAAACTGCTTGTGAAAAATGAAAAGACTTACAGTAATATAATAGCACTTTTGTAACTTCCCTGAAGCAAAGAAAATTGTGGTTAACATTATTAACAGTCCTTAGAAGTCACTAAAGGACCACTGTGTTATGTGACAGATGTTTGTTGAGACTATGCAGGCTTGGATCTGAGTGCAGGGGAGAGAGTTCCTGCTCTCAAGGAGCTTACATTTAAGGAGATAAAACAATAAAGAAATAGATGTATGATAAGTCAGTCAGGGATAAGTCCTACAGAAAAAAATAAAGCAGGGTAAGGGAGTAAAGAGTGACAAAAACACATTGTTAGATGAGGAGGTCAAGGAAGGCATTTAGAATGGTACCCAGAGTTTTAAGGGCATCAGATCAACAATGTGTCCTTTGTCCACTACTCCATTTATGGCAAAATAGTTCTGTGCTGGCACTAATGCCATTCTTAGAAGAAACTGGTTGGTATGGTTTTTGCAGAGGTTCCCGGCTCAGAACTGTATGTAGGATAGTTAGTTCGGTAATAGAGGTATAGGGACAACTGGATTTATATGGAAAAACAAAACAAAACATTCCCTTTGCTGCCTTGGCTTAAGCACAGTGCCACTATGTTCATTCTACTGGGTGTCACAATGTCTTAGTTTGGAAAAGTGCATATGAGAGGTGGGTCGTAACTGGGGCATGATGCTTTTTGGGTAAAGGGAACCAGACTGCCACAAAGGTGGCATGCAAGAGGTATAAATTCATTTTAGCTTCACAACAGCCAAATTCTGTGGTATTGAGGACACTGACATTGAGAAGCTCCTGCAGCATAGGTTATCTGGGGATTTCTACCACCTCCTTGACTCCATGCCCCATCCCAGCCTATGTGTTTAGGTTCTATGCTAATGAATCACATTCTTGCTCAAATTTCTTGTTGTATGTAAGCAGGGACATAGATGGAGCCAGGTGTTGGCTATATAGACCAGCAGTTCCGACACCTAGGTAATGGGAAAAGGAGATAATCCGAGCAGAGATGGCTCTGATGCTGCAGTTGGTATCACTGTCTCTTGGGCAGAGGGAAATGACAGTTACTGACTGGATAACTCTCCCCGAGATAGGAACTTTGTACTGTTCACTGCCAAAGCCCCAGGGTTGTGAACATAGCATGTATCTGTTGAATGAAGTTATTCTCTTCAACAGTTTGCCACTACATTTGGAAAAAAAATACAAACTCTTTAAGCATGCTGTGAACAATCTGGTTCCTGCCTACTTCTCCAAACCCAAATCAAGACCACTCCTATCTACATTCAACTACTGTGGCTCCAGCAACATAGCCTTTTTTTCAACTTCTCAAACCTACCTAACTCTTCTCCCTGAGCCTATCTATATGTAACACTAACCTTCACCCTCAAGCTGGCTTCTTTTCATCCTTCAATGTTTAGGTTAAATGCTGCCCATTTAGAAGGGTCTTTTCTGATTTTACCATCTAAAGAAAATGTATCCCTAATATTCTCCCCAGTACTCTCTACTGTTTTACCTTGCTTCCTCCATAGTATTTAACATAATTTAGAGTTTGCTTCTATTTGCTTGTTAATATTTTTTTTATCTGTCTTCCTAAGTAGACTGTGAGCTCCTGAGGGTAGAGGGATATGTCCATTTTATACAAAGCTGTATCTCAGCCCCTAGCATAATACCTGACTCAACAAATATTTGTTCAATAAATAAACAACAGAAATGGTAAAATGTTACATCTGAGTGCAGTATACAAAATGGACTGGAGGAAAGAGAGGCAAGAATGAAGAGGCCAGTGCGGTAGCCTGATAAGAGGTAAGCGCCTATTTTAGGGTGGTAGCAATGGTAATAAAATGGATGGGTGAGCCTAATCCTGCAATTTCTTCATTGTAGCTTTAAGATAGTAACTGAGAAGAAAGGCACTATCGATGGTAACGAGGGCTCACACTTGGGTAACCAGGACAGTGGCAGCATTCTGAACAGAAACAGAAATGTCACAAGAAGAAGGACATAAACTGTGAGGCCCCAGGGTAAGTGTGAGTAACAAAGCTAGAGATCTGTAGGAGTGGAGATGCTGGGAAAATGCTGGTAATCTTTAAGAAATGCGATAGCGATCTGGAAATATGTTGCTCTCAGGTAAAGAGATCTCATCTAGAACAGAGATCCTAGTTGAAGCTATGAGTGTGGATTCTGGGGAGACAGAGAGTGAACAGAGTAAGAGCTGAGGAAAGGAAAAAACTTTGCTATGGTTATAAAGTATAACGTGGCTATTATCTGCTTAGAATTCTACATTTCCCTACCATAAGCTGCTTCTACCCCATTCCTAGATCACTTTAAAGAGAAACTCAAGCGAGAGAAAGGATTTCACTGCGGACTCATGGGTCTTTGAGCTGCTCCTCTCAGAGAGATTTTAATTTTAGCCTTATTACCCTCTTTCACAAGTTTATAAGGTTAAGTAATACATTTTTTTAAAAAACCCTCAGACATAATAACTTAACACACATTACCCATTATCACCACACATATTCCAAAGAAACTATAACCAAGTCTGAATTCTTGAATTCATTCTTGAACCATTCTTGAATTTAACAGTATTTAAATAAGATAATGAGATAAAAACATGACTTGAAAAGAGGTAAAAATCGATTCAGCTTCCCTATTCTGTTATTCCTTAGTTAATAAAGACAGTGGCTAAAGGATTTTTTTTTAAACCCACCACCGCCTCGCCTCCCCCCACCCTTTTTTTAAAAGGATTTTAAATTGATGTAAAATATCAGCCCAGTGAAAATCCAGTTGGACCAATTCAAACCATTCTGAAGGCAGAGAACTGAGAAATTAAAATTACAGCTTTCTCTTCCAATTTGATTAAACTAATGTAAATTAAAGTAAGATTCTGTTTATATAAATAAATGTTTTAATTAAACAAAGTGTTTATAATGCAAACAAGAATTAGAGAACAAAATTTGCTAAAGAAACTCAGAGCATGGATAACCACTAGTAATGAAAGTTAAAATTAAAGCAATGTTTTTTGGCTTTAAAATGAAATAAAATGTTAAACTAGATTGGTCAGGTCATTTACAAAAGTTAAAAACTAGTGAAAAATTATGGAAAATATTTTCCACTCTCAATATTTTCTGATATTGAGAGCAGAATATTAAGTCATTATATCTTAAGTCATTAAGATCAATAAATAATTACCTTCAGTAAGAGAAAAAATAACTCTACTAACAACAAAAGTGCTTAAATAAGAAAGTACAATCTGAGAGCACAATCAAAACTGGAAATTATATTCTACCTAAAAGGCAACAAATATTTACATGCAGGTGGAAAGAAGAAGTATCACCTTGGTCAGCAAATGAGAAGGTTTTCCTGCAATGTTTCTCAGAAGAAGGGAGGTTTCCCTGTCCAGATAGGAGTGCTTGTGCAGAAAAAGAGAGAAAAACAAAAAAGGCAATAGAAGTCAGCAGAGATTTTATGTGTTTAAAATATAAAGTAGACAAAGAATGATTCTCTATCATTAATCTCATGTCTCTTTCCTACAGTGAAATGTGTTCATAAGAAAACTTAAAAAAAAAAAAAAAAAAAAAAAAAAAAAAGAAGAAGAAAAGGATGGAGAGGCAGACACCATCTATGCCAGCAGGCATGCCCTACCTGACTCCTGGTGGTCCCTCACTCTGAGAAAATGGACCATGCACTGCACAGATCACAGAGCCAGTTGGTCTTCTTGGGCAATGTTTGTGCGTGCTGTGCACCCGGCACAGATAAATAGGTGTTGAAGACCAATGACTAAATGTATTCCTTACTCTTATTAAAGCCTATAGAGACCTATATAGCTTTAGGTAGTATATTCTTATGAAAATAGAACAAGTCTATATCATTTCAAAAACTCTGCAAGTATTTCTGATCAATTCAATGATAGCTACAGCAAGAGAAAAAAAATGTCCATAAATATTTTGCCTAGTGGATATCATCTGTTTTCAATAAAATCTTATCAATTCACTCATTATACCAACACTAATAGGACTATATTGCACAATAAAGGACTTACATAGCAAACAAATGGCATAAACAAAATATTAACAGTATAGTTTCTTTACACTGATTAAATTCAAGCATATAATATATTTTCATAAGAATGGTTTGTGAATAATGAAGTCCCTAACTGTCCTTTTCCCCCTTAATAACTTTTTAGTAACATATTCAACGTAAGTTCATGCAATTGTATTTGAACTCACAGAGTATAAATTATAGTTGTTTCCATATATATGTAATTCAAACTTGCCTGTCCCTAAATAATTCTGAACTAGAATTTATTTTTTAAAGCTATGTAGTTACTAACCACCATTTAAAACAATACGTCGACACTGCTGAGTGGAATTACAGAAAATACTCTATGATATTACATTTTATAAATATAACTATATAAAGTTATATTTGGTAATATATAAATATATATTTTACAAATATAACTGTATACCAAGTTATTCTTGAGAAAAAAATTCTTTGGAAAGAAACTCAAGTGAACTAGAGTAGCACCCACTCTCAGAAAATTGTCAGAGATAATAAAACACACTACTTCTAAGATTAATATTCTATTAAAATTAATCTTATATTAATTCTAATCTTAATTCTATTCTAAGATTAGAAACACTGTTACAGAAAAGAATATTAACTTAATCTTTGCTCATATCTACACTACACTGAGTTGAGTTTGCTACTTAATATTTGATTGTCTATATAATTTATGCTTTAATACAAGATGAACCTTATAAGCATACCTGCCCCTTTCACCCATTCCTGCAAAAACAAAAACAAACAAACAAAAAAAAAAAAAAACAAAGGAAAAAAAACTAAGGTTAAAAAAACTGAGCATATTCATTAAGATTAGCACTAACAGGATCAAACAATAACAAGAACAGAGACAATTATCTCTAGGTCCTCATTTACCTAAATAGTATAATCCTCCTGAAGGAAAAGATTAGTTGGCTTATCCATAAAGACGCAGGGCAAGAGAAATTTCTAAAATTGCAATTTAATTATTTAATTGTTGAGGTTAACAATCCACTAAGACCAAGGAGAAAACTGGGAAGGACAATTAAAAAGAGCAACTATAACTTTCACTGCTCTTCCATTCATTCATTTTTTGCTCACATGCAATGGCAACAAATGTATTTCATTTAATTTTTAAACATTTATTTATTTATTTACTTATTATTCATTCATGAGAGAGAGAGAGAGAGAGAGAGACAGACAGACAGACAGACAGACCACACATGCAAGGGAGGGAGAAGGGCAGAGGGAGAGAGAAAGAATCCCAAGCAGGCTCCAGGTTCAGCATGGAGCCCGGTGCAGGACTCAGTCCCACAACCCTGGGATCATGACCTGAGATGAAATCAAAAGTCAGACACGCAACCAGCTAAGCCACCCCAGGTGTCCCTGGAAACAAATGTATTCTTTTTTTTTTTTTAATTTTTTTTTTTTAACGTTTATTTATTTTTGCGACAGAGAGAGACAGAGCATGAACGGGGGTGGGTCAGAGACAGAGGGAGACACAGAATCTGAAACAGGCTCCAGGCTCTGAGCAGTCAGCACAGAGCCCGATGCGGGGCTCGAACTCACGGACCGCGAGATCGTGACCTGAGCCGAAGTCGGACGCTTAACCGACTGAGCCACCCAGGCGCCCCTATTCTTACACAATTATGTAAAATACACAGAAAACTATTTCTTAAAAACCTACTCCTATTTCCTTTATCTTATTCAAAGATTACTTTTTCAGAAAAAGATCCCTCAAATAAGTAGAATATCTATATTCAGAAAATTATATTTCAAATTAAATTTTAAAAATCTGCTTCATGCCATCAAAATGAACTATTATTTGGTGAATATAATTCCAGACATTAAATTTGAGTTTAAACTTAAAAATCATACAGGATTTACTCAATTAGTCCTCAAACTCAAATCACCTCAAGACTTCAAATCACTAAAAAAGAAACCTGTGATCTAATCAGTGAGAAATAATGATACCTAACTGTATTTGTTTAAAGACTCATAAATAGAAGTTACACATTTAAAAATATTAAAAGGTTTGGGGCACCTGGGTGGCGCAGTGGGTTAAGTTCCTGACTCTTGATTTCCACTCAGGTCATGATCTCACAGTTCATGAGATCCAGCCCCATGTCAGGCTCTACACTGTCAGCCTGGGATTCATATTCTCTCTCTCTCTCTCTCTCTCTCTCTCTCTCTCTCTCCCCCTCCCTCCCTCCCTCCCTCCCTCTCTCCCTCTCTCTCTCCCCCCCTCTGTCCCTATCCCACTCGCATGCATGTTCTCTCTCTCAAAGTAAATAAACATTAAAAAAAAGAAGAAAGTATTAAAAGGTTCAAACAGCCTAAAATAAAAGGGAGATAATCATTATATTATCATAGCTGGTGTACCAAAAATAATCCACATCCAAAAAATTAGACCACAAACAATATCAGAACATGATCATAAATTATTCTGTGCTTGGGACAGTCACATAGGTATTCACTGCTTACTCACTAGCTGGGAGGGAAGCCAGGCCGGCATGTTTCCTCTAAGTTTTAAGTATTTGTAGCACAAAAATGAAAACCTAGAAACCACAAGCAGCCAACTCCTTCCTTCAACAAATGCCTTACTTTATCTTCCCCTAATGGTGCCAGTCATGTGTTGCTCTACAATTCCTCAGAAAGTGGGCTAGGATGTCAGGAGAACTGGTTACTGGAGAAAAATGCAAGAGGGATGAGAAAAGTGGTATGCAGTTGGAGGACTGAGAAAAGCAAAGGCCACAGTGGTTTGTGCATGTCCTTAAATTAGTCTTCTGTCATGGCACACAGTGCTGGTAACAAAAATGCACATCACTTCATTTAAATAGGGCCTTCTTAGATTTTCTTTCATTCACCACTAACAATACAAAGTCAGTGGCTTATTTTCAATCCATTTCACTGGTTTATTAGCTTATTTTCTCTTTTCCATTTTCCCCTTTATTTTTTCAATTATTTATTAGATTTCAACTTTGAGCCTGGAGCCATGTAAGGCACTGGAAATGCAAAGGTGATCAGGATAGGCATTCCGTTGCTCTCACAAAGCTCAGAGTCTAACAGGGAGATAAACTGGCAACTTTAATACAATGTGTTAAGTGGTATGGAAGCAGGTAGGAGGTGGAGTATCTAATGCAAAATTAGGGGCTCAGAAAGTATTTCTCAAAATGCTTAGAGTCCTGGAAGATGAGTAAGCAGCAGCTAGGGGTGTTGTGGGAGGTAGAAACAGAACAAATAGAGATATCAGAGGCTCTAGAAGGGGGCAGTACTACCTTCAAGGAGACATTTCAGAAAATGGGGATATTTTGGACTGTCACAATGAAGAGGAGGAGGGTGTTATTGGAATTTATTATGACGGAAACAGAAATGCTGATGCCCTGAAGCATGGAACAATGTCACATAATAACGGTAAAAGTCCCACATCATACATGAACTTTTACTGTCTTTATATAGAAAATCATACAGATGGAAAATACTGTTCCTAATATTCTGAGCTTAGACCCCAACTCCGTTTTACATATAAATACAATATATTTCTGTGTAATTTTAATATTCAGTGACTCTTCCAAGAATGCTATTTACCTTGTGAAATAAATTGGGGGAAGCCTGCACTTTCTTTTGTCCAAAGTTTGCCAAGAGTTATTCATTACGTTGGAAAATCATTTCACCAATGGAAACCTAGCTTAAAGAGTTGCCAAACCAGAACAGACAGTATCAGTGTGCACTCTGTCACGTGCAAGTAAATGACAGGAGAGATTTGAAGTTCCTTTTAACTGAATTAAGAACTAAATACTATTAATGAAAAGACATGAAATGCAAGGACTTCTCTGAGCTTCAGTAATAAAGACTTTTAAAATATTCCATATTACTATCTTATTTAAAATAGTTATAGCATAATGAGAAATCTATGCTGTAAAAATATCAAATATCAAAATAATTTTATTATTGCCTCATCCGATTTGTAAGATAGTGAATGGTTTTATCACAATTAGAAATAAGACTCATGTGTAAAAATTTTATACTTCCCCATTTTCTTTTCTTTGAGCCTATAAGTAGCCTCAGCACATTATCCCTACTTCAGTTAAGGTTATTTTCCTTTTTCTATTACCAAATATAGGTATGTTTTGTCTGCAATTATTTGTCATAAAATGTTTTAGTTCTAGGCCCACCCATATTTCTCCTTTTTTCCTGTAAAAAATGACTTCTGATCTGCTCACCTTTCTGAAATCCAAATTATAAGTGGGTATATGATTATGTTATTATGTCTTTTAATACAGTGGTGGTCAAACATTTAAAAACTGAAATAGATACATTATTATATTATAAGTTACTTTTTGGTTATTCTCCACCATGGGTATTAATTAGGGCATTAAATTTATTTTAAAAAGTAGGTATGTAGGTAGGGTATAGTATCTATGAATTTCACTTGGGATAAACATAGTGATCTATATTATTTGTTATAAAATGGGGGTACTGGGACTGGAAGGATTAAGAACTGAAACAAGTAGATGGCAATGCAAATATTACAGCAAGTGTCGATGATGCTTAAGAGTATAAGGGAGGGGCTGAAGGTGAGGTAAGAAAAGTGTTTTTCACTATGCAGGATATAACCCACTAGTGGATTATGAAATCAATTCACCGGGTTACTAGGTTATTACCAGGCAAGGGAAGGGGATGGGAAGAAATGGAAGGAGGGTCAGAGGGAATCTGATTCGGTTGGACAGGGGTCAGGAACTTCGCATTTTCTTGTTATTCATAGATGATTCTGAAGCAGCAGTGTCCAACTGAATATAATACAAGCCACAAATAAAATTTAAAATTTTCTAGGGGTGCCTGGGTGGCTCAGTTGGTTGAGCGTCCGGCTCAGGTCATGATCTCACAGTCCGTGAGTTCAAGCCCCACATCAGGCTCTGTGCTGACAGCCTGGAGCCTGCTTCAGACTCTGTGTCTCCCTCTCTTGCTGACCCTCCCCCGTTCATGCTCTGTCTCTCTCTGTCTCAAAAATAAATAAACATTAAAAAAAAAAAATTAAAAAAAAATTTTCTAGTAACCACATTAAAAAAAAAAGGAATGGTAAAATGAACATTAGTATCTTTTATTTAACTGAAAATATCCAAAATAATATAATTTCAAGAAGTAATCAATAAAAATATTAACATTTATATTTTTAATATTAAGTCTTTGAAATCCATGGTGTAATTTATTTTTATAGCACATCTCAATTTGGATTAAGCACATTTCAAGTGCTTAATAGCCACATGTAGCTAGGGGCTACCATAAGGAACTGCATAGCTCTTAAGCATCCAGCTTTGCCAACCACTGATCAGAGGGTACATTTTTGAAGAAAGAAATTGGGTTTTCAGTGAAGCATCAGTGTGGAAGAGTCACTCTACTTGACAACCCCATTGGGAAGAACAGCTAAATTTGTCCATACCTTAAGAAATATACAAAAGCCCTTAGTTTCAGAGTAAGAAAGAAAGTATGTAGCTTTAGGTTCTGATACAAAATTTCTTTATATCAGATATCCTACCACCTATATAATCTTACCGTATTAACATTCAGTTGTACTGTTTCATGCAGTTGCTCATTTGTTTTCTGCTAGTTTAAGACTGGTTTAATTTTAATTCAAAAAATTTAGGTATATGACCATTTTTCATCATCAGGAGTTCTAAAGAATGCATTCCTCTTCATTGCTATTTTAGCAGTCCCACGGACAGGTTTACAGAACTTACAGGTGTCAGCTCAGCCTGTTCTTCTGTGAAGTCAGTATGATGCTTGGCCTGCTTGCTGGGGCATCTCAGAGAAATAGCATGCTGTGAAAATGCAGGAAGGAAGAAAATGATAGGTAAAGGAGGTGGAAAAGGGCCAGTCTCATTATCATGCAGGAAGAGAAAAAGATCACTGAAATGAATCGTTGAAACAAAATAGTAATGAAAAGTTGCATGCATCTTTAATTATATTATGCAAAAATAAAAAAGAACCAGATGATCTAACCCTTGATAACTTAAGGATAACCTCACTACTTTTGAGACAGCAGAGCTCTATGGGAAGCTATGCACAAACACCAAGTCTAATACCAATTCCTGCTTCAACTGGGCCCTGACTGCTGTTTGGCAGTACTCTTATTAGTCTTTTCCCCCCATTTCCTAAGTCATTCCCTCTAAAGCTTGTTCTAAGCAGTTTCCAAGTTGGTCAAGCTTCTAGTTTCACCCTTCCACCTCTTCATATGACTTCATTTCACCCCATTACTAAGAACATCACATCCCTCAGTGAGGATTTTCATCACTAAAATGTATCCTTGAACCACACCTCTTTCTCATCTTTTTCTCCATTTCTGTATGAATAAATGTATATTAAGTATGTCCTAGATCCCATTCATTTCCCCTCATTCCCAGTCTCTATATTCAACTAGTCCAGCTTATTGGGAGTGGCAAAGACAGAAAAAATTAATACTTCTAGGTACCCACCTCTTGTTAAACTAGTGTTTTCTCCTTTTCACTGCTAAATTTCCTGAATTCAGCTATAGTATACTACCCTTCACTTATCTCTCAATTTCCTGCAATCTAGCATCTATCTTTTTTCTCCAAAGTCTGCATCCTTTGTTGTAATGCATTCTACAATTCATTCTCAAAGTCATCAATGATCTTTTAACCAAGGATTTCTATCTTTCCTATCATAACACTCACTACACTGTACTGAAACTGAAATTGTTTGGTTGTCTGTACTGGCACTTTCTCCTCACACTATAAATTACAACCTCCTAAGGACACTGTGTATTATGTTCACAGTTTTACCCCTTACAGCCTAGTGCAATGCCTAGGCACTCAAATATTTATGGCATGAATAAATGACTACTGCTTCTTGGATTTCCCACCACAAGCTTGTTCAGATCAAGACTGTTTCTGCAACAGACGTTGGCAAGGATGTGGAGAAACAGGAACCCTCTTGCACCACTGGCAGGAATGCAAACTGGTGCAGCCACTCTAGAAAACAGTGTGAGATTCCTCAAAAAATTAAAATAGAATTACCCTACAACCAGCAATAGCACTACTAGGAATTTCTCCAAAGGACACAGGAGTGCTGATGCACAGGGACACATGTACCCCAATGTTTATAGCAGCACTATCAACAATAGCCAAAGTATAGAAAGAGCCCAAATGTCCATCAACTGATGGATGGATAAAGAAGATGTGGTATGTATATACAATGGAATACTACTTGGCAATGAGAAAGAATGAAATCTTGCCATTTGCAACAACGTGGATAGAACTAGAGGATATTATGCTAAGTGAAATAAGTCATTCAGAGAAAGACAGGTATCATATGTTTTCATTCATATGTGGAATTTGAGAAACTTAACAGAAGACCATGGGGGAAGGAAAGGGAGAAAGATAGTTTCAAACAGAAAGGAAAGCAAAACATAAGAGACTCTTAAATACAGAGAACAAACTAAGGGTTGATTGGGGGTGCGGGGAGGAGGGAAAAATGGGTGATGGGCTTTGAGGAGAGCACTTGTTGGGAGGAGCACTGGGTGTTGTATGTAAGTGATGAATTATGGGAATCTACTCTTGAAGCCAAGACTACACTGTATATACACTGTATGTTAGCCAACGTGACAATAAATTATATTAAAAAAAAAATCAGCCAACATGCATTTATTGAGGGGCATCTATAACTGTGCCCAGTACTGGTAAATATTCAGAAGTAAAATAAATGACTTTATTAAAAAAAACTGTTTTTTCTTTATTGAGGTATAATTGACAAATAAATGACTCCTAAGAAAAAAAAGACTTTTTTCTTTGCCCTCTCTACACTGTCTCATTAAACATATTCTCTAACGTGCCAATCACTCTATCATGGGAGGCCTATCAAATGTATATTGCCAATATCCCCATTCTTGGGAAATAAATAAAGACTGCAGTATTAAAGATTAAAGGGGCATGATAAATGCAATCGACTGCCAAATGGTATGGGGAAGCAACTGTATATATAAAAAAACAATAAAGCAAATGTTGCAAAATACCAAAAATTAGTGAATCTGAGTAATGAGTTTCATGAGTTCTTTGTACTATTCTTTCAAGTTTTCGAAAGTTTCCTATTATTTCAAAATAAAAACTTTCTTCATTTGTTTATTTATTTTAATTTGCATCCAAGTTAGTTAGCATACAGTGCAATAATGATTTCAGGAGTAGAATCCAGTGATTCATCCCCTACATGTAACAAACACCCAGTACTCATCCTAACAAGTATCCTCCTTAATGTTCCTTGCCCATTTAGTGCATCCCCCCCTACCAAAAACCCCTCCAGCAACCCTCAGTTTGTTCTCTGCCAAAATAAAAAGTTAAGAATCTATTCTCTGTAGACTCCATCTCATACAAACTCCCATCTGAAGTGTTCAACAAAAAGAGATGACTGACTATATACCATGTTAGTATGACGGAACATTAGTTATTAAAATTCAACACATTGAGGGGTGCCTTGGTGGCTCAGTCAGTTGGGTGTCTGACTTTGACTCAGGTCATGATCTCACGGTTTGTGGGTTCAAGCCCCATGTCAGACTTTGCACTGACAGCATGGAGCCTGCTTCAGATTCTCTGTCTCCCTTTGTCTCTGCCCCTCCCCTGCTCTCGTTCTTTCTCTCTCTCAAAATTAAACATTAAAAAAATTTTTAATTCAACACATCCTCACCAAAAATGAATATATGTATGCAAAGTGACAACAGAAGTAGAAATAGTACATGTGCAAAGATTAAATGTCATTACATTAATACAGATGAAAGGGATCATGGAATGATATAGTTTATTTAATATTAGGTTCCACTTCCACAAAATATTCAAATACTTTACTACAAAAAATTATCTTCCCCAAATCTAGTTTTTACCTCAAAAATGAATCTGGGGGTCAATCAATTCAACACATCAATTTTGCTATAAAAATGTTCAATTCCAAAAACTTTTCTTAGCAAGCTATCAAATTTTCCATCTATCAATCAAAAACTCCAAAAATCTCTGCAAAGTTAGTAAAGTTAGTTATGAATCACCACTTTTTTGAACTGAATCTATAACATATTAAAATGAAGTGTCATTTACAAGCCAGAATCTTGTGCTGGTGTTGGAGTGGGGGGGGGGGGGGGACGGCAGGTGCACAGAAAAGCATTGATCTCATATAGGAGCCAAACCATAATCAAGAAATAGCCTCACACCAAAGAACAAAACACTTCCTTTTGATAGCTAACCCTTAGATTACAACTGGAAAAAAGAAGTAGAAGTCAGTGGACACACATTAGGTTTCAATAAAACATTTACATTCATCCTTTACTGACGTGTGTGCATCTTTCACAAATACTAGAAATGAGCACAGCATTGGTAGTAAAGAATGCAGACCCTAGGGCTGGAACAGTCATTCCAGTCTGAGCCTCTCAGCTTAGCCATTTACTGGCATTGTGACTCTAGGCTTACTATTTAACCTGTTTCCTCATGTGTTAAATAGAGTGATAATAGCATTTTCTCCAAAGGCTGTTGTAAGAAGTGAATACCATTACTATTTATTACAAATGTGGGAAACCACCAACCTTCATCTGAATTTCATTTATGCCTCAATTCATTTAAATTAGAGCTAGTTTAGAGTTGTTAAATTTTAACAATACATTCAGGAATATACTAAAACACCACAAGATGGGGATATTACTGCGTGAATCTCTTCACCCTTTTTCTTCCTCCACCCTTGTATTTCTGTCTCTTGGTCTGGGTCTAAGAGCACTGGTCATTTTGAGTTTATTTTTGTGAATGGTGTAAGAAAGTGGTCTAGTTTCATTCTTCTGTATGTTGCTGTCCAGTTCTCTCAGCACCATTTGTTAAAGAGACTGTCTTTTTTCCATTGGATATTCTTTCCTGCTTTGTCAAAGATCAGTTGGCCATACTTTTGTGAAATAAGTCATACAGAGAAAGATACCATGTTTTCACTCTTATGTGGATCCTGAGAAACTTAACAGAAGACCATGGGGAGGGGGAAAAAAGTTAGAGAGGGAGGGAGGCAAACCATAAGAGACTCTTAAAAAACTGAGAATAAACTGAGGGTTGATGGGGGGTGGGGAAAGTGGGTGATGCGCATTGAGGGGCACCTGTTGGGATGAGCACTGGGTGTTGTATGGAAACCAATTTGACAATAAATTTCATATTTAAAAAAAAAATAGAGCACAGTCCAGTCTAGCCTTGTCTGATTCTCCTTCAATTCTGTGATGAAGCAGCAAGGTATTGCAGTATGAGCTCTACAACCAGACTGTCTGGGTTCAAACCCTGGGGTAACTTATTTGGTCACTCTCTGCTTCAGTTCCTTCAGTTGTAAAAATGGAGGTAATGCTATCTATTCCATAAGACATTGTGCAGATTCAGTGTGTTAAGACATGGTAGGCACAATGCCCAATACAGAATAAACGCCCAATACAGTAGGGGCTATTATTTTCCTGTTTTTCACCCCTCTTCTCTCTATTCCTCTTTCACTAGCCATTATGTAACCAGTAAATGTCTGAATGCTTTAAAATTATTTCTTTTATATTTTATAGTCCTTATTCATTGTAAAAAGAGATGAATCTGTTTATATTCTTGTTCAAAAAAGGTCCTTTACCAGCCCTCACAACACAAAACTAAAAAGAAAAACAAAACAGACCTAAAATCAAATAGAGATGAAAAATCGCACAGATTACTAAGAAATATACAAAACAAGAATCAGGGTATACATGTAAATGTTGATTGGGGTGGTGTGTTTGAAAAGTGTGAGAACTAGACTTTCATCCTGGTTTTCAACAAATCTTCAGTTCTTTCATCTGGTACCTATTCTTTCTACTATTTATTAACCTCAGAAAGCCAGTGAAATTGGAATTAAACCCAAGTTGGTACATGTGAATAAATTTCAGTCAAATGTAGTAACACAGCCATCAGAATTTTAAGAGAAAAATAGCTGCAATAATTGAGAAATCAATTAATAATCCCTATCTTTTAGATATGCAGCCCTCTTAAAGTTTGAGAAAGCCTTGTGCTCTCAAGTTAATACTTCAGACCAAAAGGTTGTTTGCTAAGAATAAGTCAGGACTTAAATTCCAGTGTGGTTCCCCACCTCCTTGTGCTACAATAAACACAATTGCTATTTTCTTTCCACTACCTCAAAATTTCTAATTAATTCTTTAAATAGTTCTAAAAAGTGAAGGAACTGGAAGAATTTATTGCACTGAACCTATGATATGCTATTGGCATATTGAGTTATAATGGTATATCAATGAAAGATTTCATTTAGGAAAGATTTCATTTACTAGATCAGATACTAAGAAATTTTTTCCTATCATAATATTTATAGTACAATCATCAAGTATTAGTAGGATTCAATAAAACGTTTTGAATCTGCCATAAACTACAATAATAGTAGCTCTTAAAAGCATTTTCATTTTAAAAGTACAACTTCATGTATAAAGTTCCAAATTCAGAGGAATCATTAAAGTTTCAATCTCACCAAAAAATAAATATAAAGGAATGTTTTAGCATTAACCTTTTATCAGTGAACCCTATTCTATATAAAATTTATAACATGAAATTACCATTTAAATTTGCCAACTGCTATCTAATTGAAAACTATTGTCTTATCAGTTAACATGAATAAAAGTGCCATAGCAATGCCAGGAAATCATCTGCAACATTTATTTCACATGGGTTAAGATACAAAGAGGCTACATTTGAATTTATTTCAACCACAATGAATTCCAGTTTAAAAATTTACTAGATGAGGGGCGCCTGGGTGGCGCAGTCGGTTAAGCGTCCGACTTCAGCCAGGTCACCATCTCGTGGTCCGTGAGTTCGAGCCCCGCGTCGGGCTCTGGGCTGATGGCTCGGAGCCTGGAGCCTGTTTCCGATTCTGTGTCTCCCTCTCTCTCTGCCCCTCCCCCGTTCATGCTCTGTCTCTCTCTGTCCCAAAAATAAAATAAATGTTGAAAAAAAAAAAATTACTAGATGAATACTACTGGTAGACTTCATAAGAATACTGACTGAAATTATTCTATGATCCATTTTTATGTTTATCCATGGAAAATATTTTATTTTAAAGCATTCTTTAACATTCAGGAAGTAATCATTTTTTAACAATCAGCTTCAGTTTATTTTTAAGATACTGATAAAAACTAGATGGCAAATGTTATAGTTTCGTAATTCAAATATAGACTCCCCAGTTACTTGAACTACTTACTGTCTTCTTTGGAATAAATAAATAAATAAATAAATAAATAAATAAATACTAAGAAGGCTTAAATGAAATAAATAAATAAAGCACAGTATTTCAACAAAAGTTAGGAAAGAGAAAGGCAGGGAAAAAAAGACTTACTCTTCCAGATGTGAAAAGGTACTGTGCCTATCCTGGTTTCAGAGAGCAAGAGGGCAAAAAGATAAGCCATGGTATTGTTTCATTTTTAGATGGGCACTTTGACTACCCATGCCCCCAAGATAGAACAATACCAATCTCAGATTGATTCTTCTAACCTGGCTCAGATGTCTGGCAAAAAAGTAGGAGGCAGCATGACTGGCAAAGCGAGAGAAGGAGGGAGAGGTAATGGGAAAGCAAATCCTGCAGGCCATTGCATGGAGCTGGGGTTTAGAGTAAGATACAAAGTCTTTGGGTTCAAAAAGAGGGGTAAAACCCAACCTACCTTTTAAGAGGATCACTCTGGCTTCTATATGGATGGTATGATGTTAAGGGGAAGGTGAATATAGGAAGACTAGCTGGGAGGCTATTGCAAAAATCTACATCAAAATGATGTTGGCTTGGTGGCAGTGAGGGTCATGAGAAGTGATCAAATTCTGGATATATTCTGAAGGTAAAGAAAACAGAATTTGCTACGACTGGAATGGGGGGGTGGAAAGAAAAGAAGTAGACTAAGACTCCAAGGATTTTGTTTGATGCACTAGAAGGACAGCAGAGCCACTGACTATGATGGAGAAGACTTTTCTCCCAGACTTTTAGTTTGGGAGAAAAGATCAGGATTTCAGTTTTAGATGAGTTAAATTTGAGCTACCAATTAGACGTCCAAATAGAGATACTGATTAGAGATAGGATGTATGAGCCTGGAGGTCAGGGTGGAGGTGCTGGCAAAAGACACTTGTATTTCTTTGAGTCTAAGATGACTTAATGCTGGTACTTTCTTGATCTTCATCAGGAACTGTCAAAAGAAAACTTCACACAGAATATATCTGCCACCTCACTGACAGTGAGTGACAAATGCCACCTGTTTCTAAAACATGGTCTCTCAACCTCGGTACAATTTTGGGTTAGATAATTCTTTGCTGTGGTGGCTGTCCTGTGTGTTGTAGGATTTTAGCAATACCCTTGGTTCTACCCACTACGTGCTAGTAACACCCTTTTATTGGCGATAACCAAAAATGTCTCCACACACTGCTGAATGTCCCCTGGGGGGAGTGCAAAATAGCTCCCAGTTACCACTGTTTTAGAGGGATTAAAATGTGGGGAACAGGTGCGTCTTAGATAAATGAAATAGGGTACTAAAATGTGGGAGTTGTCAGTGCTTAAGCTCACAAGACTGGATTTGGATAGAAAAGTAGTCTGAGGACTGCACCTTGGGGTACTCCAATGTCAAGAGACCATAGACATGAGAAAGAGATTGTGAAGGAATGGTCAATGATATGCATCCACTCCTTCCCCAAATCAAACTAAAACAAAGATAAATGTTTTTTTTTTCTGTTGCCTTTTAAAAAAATATTTATTTTGAGAGAGAGAAAGAGAGCAAGTGAGCCCATGCGTGTGTGCACAGAGTATGAGCGGAGCAGGGGCAGAGAGAGAGGGGGAGAGAGAATCCCAAGCAACTCCACGGTCAGCACAGAGCCGGACATGGGGGCTCAAGCTCATGAACTGTGAGATCATGACCTGAGCCAAAATCAAGAGCTGGATGCTTAACTGACTGAGCCACCCAGGCACCCCTTGTGTTGCTTCTGAAAAAAAAATTAATAACAAACTCACAAGACATGACAAAATTTTGGAAGCTAGAAAGCATTTGGCTGAGTGGTAATCAACTCATAGACCCAAGGAAAGCTGAATGTTGAGCCAGCACTGGAGAAAAGCACAGGAACAACCCGATGTACATCATGTAACCTCAAAAGTCTCCAGAAGCAACAGAAATGATCGTGGGAAGAAAAGCAGGAGGATTACTTGAAAGCATACTTAAGAAAGCAGTTAATTCCCAGATTCCTTCCTTTACTCGCCCACCAGCAGTGGTCTCAAGTTCAGACTGACAGTCACTTATAGGACCCAACAGACCATAGCTTGGCACCAAGTTTACTTAGTTCTGCAGAAAGACAAAGCATGCTAGCATGAGACATGCTATCTTTAGAAGGGATTATACAGTCCCCCAGGAGCCTTCTGTGGACACACCATTGTAAAGGACAGAGATCATGTAGGTAAGTACAGAAATCACTCTGGCTTAGGGAAACTTCATACTCCACATGAATCAGCAGTACATTTTAACAGCCAATGAGTATAGGTTCTAGGACCCCTCAAGGGATGTATTTATGTTCACTTACAAAACTGACACACTGCACACTGGGAAACAACGGACTGTGTCTTTTCATAGGCTTCTATAGTTTACTCAGTCTTCCCAGTCCATATGCACTCACTAATCAGGAGTCAGTCTGCAATAAACAATATTACCTGGAAACATTCTATATTTATTAGTCAAGTTTCTAGTTAAAAAAAAAAAATGCCAGGAGAAGGAAAACACCCAAGATTGTTTCCCATGAAAATAAGGGCTCAGACTTGCTATTAACCCTTTTCTACTTAAAGTGATTTCTCAGGGCACCTGTGGGGCTCAGTCGGTTAAGCACCTAACTCTTGATTTTGGCTCCAGTCATGATCTCATGGTTCATGGGATCAAGCCCCATGTCAGGCTCTGTGCTGACAGTGTGGAGCCTGCTTGGCATCCTCTCTCTCTCTCTCTCTCTCTCTCTCTGCCCTGCCCTGCCCTGCCCTGCCCTGCCCCTGATCATGTGTGCATGCGCGCTCTCTCTCTCAAAATAAATAAACTTAAAAAAAAAAAAAAAGTGATTCTTGAAGGGGAACTTTTGCCTTAAAGGGAACATATAGCAACGTCCGGAGATGTTTCTAGTTGTCACAACTGTCACAACTGAACTAGGCGTATGTACTCCTGGCACCTAGTGGATAGATGTCAGTGACACTGCTGAATGTCCTACAATGCACAAGATAGCTCCCACAACAAAGAATTATCTAGCCCAAAATGTTAGTAGTGAACGTTGAGAAATCCTGACCTAAAGGGATTAGACAGAAGTTCACATACTGAACACTGAGGACCACCTCACATTGCAAGCCTTCTCAAATGGGCTGTTAATGCACTGGCAGCCAAGCATATGCCCTCCATGCAGGAGAATGGAAGAATCTTCTCTGGAGAAGCTCACCCACCTGAGAGAAAAGACCTAAGAATGATCCTACAGCAAAGACTGCAAAAGACAACAAAGAATTTTAAGATGATAGTAACAGAACACTAATTTTGTTTGAACCAAGAGACTTAATTAACTGGGGGAAAGTTTGGAGTTGAAATAGTGATAAACATACAAAAAAACTGTATGTTTTTAAACTTAAAGACAAGTTTTAATTCCAGGTAAGCAAAATGTAATGTCCCAGAAAGGAAATGTAATAAAAGCACATAGAGCCTGGGGCACCTGGGTGGCTCAGTGGGTTAAGTGTCCGTCTCTTGATTTTGGCTCAGGTCATGATCTCATAGTTCCTGAGTTTGAGCCCCGCACTGGGCAGTGCGCGGACACTGCAGAGCCTGCTTGGGATTCTCTGTTTCCCCCTCTCTCTCTCTACCCCTCTCTCACTTGCTCCCTATCTCTCCCAAAAATTTTAGAAAGAGAGAGAGAGAGAGAGAGAAAGACAGACAGACAGACAAGACAGGCATATAGAATTTAGCACCAAACTGCATGTATACAGTCATGATAATACAAACACTGAATAGTATCCCAACCAAAATACACTGGGAGGATAGGAAGGGAGAAGGGAGAGGAGCTGTCTAAAAAGGAATTGTCTAAATCCTAATCTTCCAGAACAAGAAGTCAGCAGATAGCACATATAACTATAATAAATCAAGAAATAGTAACAGAAGTATAGATTTAATGATATAGATGTAAATACCCTGAGAATCAGCTAAAAGAGCAGACAGTTCTAACCTCTGAGAGAATATAGCATGTTTGTACACATATGTAGCAGTGTTTTCTGTAACAGCCCTCACAGAACTATTGGGCTCTTTAAACTCCATGCATGCAAATGTAATTAAAATATGCTTTAAAAATTGTATTTGAGTGTAGGGACAATTTGATACATGGGTTTGGGATCGAGTAAGCCTCAACTGGTTTTCTTAATTTGAAGAACAGACTAGATCCATAAAAAAGTGCACTAAAACAAGTTCCAGATTTGTTAAACCACTTTTCTACTCATCCAGGCAAGGCAAAAGAACAGGCTGGACAGAGAAGGCTTCAACTCTTTCCCTGCTTTATTCCTGGTTTACTCACCAAACTTTATACTGAAGTCTTACATTAAACATGTTACTACTGAACACAGGTATCCTTGCCTATGAATGCCACAAGGTCACATTTGAAGAGTTTGCTGGGAGAGGATTTTTCATTTTTCATTTTATTGTATGAATTTATATAATGAGTATATTTTTACAGATGAAACACAAAGATACTTAATGATTAGTTCATAACTTGACCACATACATCTTGACCCAACTCAAAATAACCTGATTAGAAACAAGGAATATCAATATATAAAACACAGAATAACCAAGAAAGCATAGCCCTAATAAAATATTGCTCATATTCCAAAGGGTAAATCTAAAAGACATAAATGGAGCTGGTGCTAAATATAATCCCCAAATACCGTAAGACAGAAATCAATTTTTAAGTTCTTTATATAATATACATACCACTTAAATGAGCTTCATTTTAAATAAGTCAAAGTTTATTTTTTAGATTGACATAATGTACGTATTCTTTACAAGCAATAAAACTCAAGTTTATCTCCAAACCACCATGATCCATGCTTCTTTTATGCCGCACTGTGCCCAGAACAAGCTAGGTACATTAATGGGTACAAGGAGTTACTGATAGAAATTAATCTAATGAATTAAATCAATGGGGGGAAAATCAATAATGTTGAGTAATAGGTGTAAATTTTAAATTTCTCTGTGATTCTTTAAATCATGTTTGCCAAGATTTTACCTTAGTATTGACTATTCACAAATAGATTATTTTACCCTGTGGTAGAGAGCATTGTAAACAGAAACCAAATGGAAGGCTGGCTTTATTTTGCCCACAGTGATTTTCTTCTTTCTTGCTGTTTACCCTGTAATAATATTGCCTTCTTCTTGACAAAAATATTCAATAAAGAATTTACCTACACTAAACTCAGCTTTTGCTAAACTCATTTTAACATATATCCATTTCTTACTCTTGCCCCAACACATCCAAAAAACTCTGTCTTTTAAAAATCCATTCACATATATTATCCCTTTTGATTCTCTGAACCACCATATGAGGAGTACACCCTATGCTATTAGCTCCATTTTACTTAGGAGAAATTGATATCCACAGAGGTTGAATAACTCATTTAAGGTCCTAATGGTAGTGAGTGGCAAAGATAACACTTGGAACCAAGTTTTCTGATTCCAAGTCCATTGGCTTTTTCACTACAGTACACTTACTCTTTGATAACAAAATAGAATATTGGAGGACTACAGTGGTGATAGGTATCTTTTTCATGAGTTGTTTTATAATAAACATACATTAAAAGCAACTATTATCAGCTTAACAACTGTAACAGCTTTGCAAAATGTCATCAAATATAAATCACATTTCAAGTTTTTAAATCATGTGAAACAAATGATATTAATTCAAGGGCTTCAAACAGCCTAAGAATAAAATGAAGAAACTCTCTTAATTATTGTGACACTGCTGTATCTGGTAATATATTCCTTCTGTAGTCTGATTTGAAAACTTAGCTTAGAGGGATCCTTGACAAATTTTAAATGTAGAAAAAAAAAGACAGTTAATTAAAACTACGTTTAAAAAAATGTAATTTCCTCCTTTTTTTTAGTACTAAAATGCCAGGAAAAAAAGTTCCATCTACTTACCTCAGTAATTGGCTGCCCCTGATGTGTCAAATCCAGTTCTTGAGGGCGTGTTACTTTATCAATATCCAATGAGTCCATGCTGGACGTTGCAGAGGTGATGCTAGAACGAGAGGAGTTACTAATAGAGCGCACTTCAGCATCGCTCACTGTGCCTGCTGATGCTGTTCTTCTGTGCTGATTAGTTACTGACGGCTTAGTGTCTTCTAGTACAGATTGCTGAGCAGCCTCATCCATGCTCAAGGAAGCCTGCTCTAATTGTGCAGTGATGTCATCCAGGGAGTAGTTGGCATGTGACACTTTAGTTACTCTGTTAGACGAGGACGACAATCCTTTCAAAGTGCCATGTTTTGATGCATGTCGGCTAGCAGGTAATTTCTGAGCAGCTTTTGTTTCTGTGATTTGACGCTTACTATTTCCTGCACCAATACTGCTGAGCTCCTGCTCTATTGAGCAAAGATCGGCCATCAGGGCATCCAGATCCACAGTTTCTCCCTGATTCAGAGCTTCTGCAATAAACAATATACATGATGTGTCCAGATCACACTGAATGAGAATTTATACATTCTATTATAAATCTGCTAATGAATGCAGGGGAAGAAGCAAAGAAATGTATCCTATTGGGCCTAAAGCCTACCAAATATATATTTCTAAGAGTTTTTTGTTTTAAATTCACAGAGAAATTTTTAGAAGCAAATAGTCCCTCTTTTAAGATTTATAGTAATCAGCAGAGAATAAAATTATGAGTTGAAAGATAAAAATAATGCAAAAATCATATACTGTCCCATGGTTTTAACCACATCCCCCATCCAACTTTTTACCGTAGGCTATATGCTGTTAATATGATCAGTGCCTTGGTAGAGCTGTTAATACCTGAAGAGTTGAGAGCATAGAAGGAAAAATACAAGGCCTAAAAAAATTGCAGATTACGATGTCAATTCCAAATATTATAAAGTTGATTAGGCAGAATACATTAAATAAAGGCCAGAGGAGCTGATTTAAAAATTAACAGGTAATTTCACTGGACTTTATTTCAATGAAAATACAACAATGCAATTAAGTTTGTCATAGGGTTCCAACTTGAGTATGTACCTGGTCAAATTATTAATCACTAGAAAACTATTTTAGTTATGTTCCACTTCAGTTTGTTCTGTGATCATTTCAATTAGTAATAAAATGCACAAACCAAGAAATGTACGAACTTACTGAAGTTATGCATGTAGTTTTTACATTGAGCTATTCAGAACTGTAACTGCATTGCTTCCACATTATATAATTTAGTATGCTATTTTACATTTTATTTCCAATTACATCTTACCATTCAAGTTGTATATGGAGAAGCGATAAGAAAAATTGGCCATATTTGTTTCCTGACGAAGAGGAGATCTTTTTACTGGTTCCATGGGCTTGTCAGAATCTAAGCTCTTTAAAAAAGAAAGTTTAATAAGTTGTATTATTTTCAGGCTTCGATTATAAAAAAGATAAAGTTTGATTAGGTGAACTTTCATAGAATAGTTAATAAAACCAAAATCCTTCTAGTCCTAAGGAAAAGTATAATTGTTTTTCATATTATTTTGGCTATAATTTTTTTTTCAATTGTTAGATACATGCTTACTTTAAGGCATTTAAGACCATCCTAGTTCAGAGTGAGTATCATTCCGAATACCTCAAGTGATGAACTCATTTTATATAAATTCATTATAATCTGAGCGTATGAATATGGACATGGAAAGATAAGAAATAGAAAGGAACAATGCAGGGAATTCTGTTATCTCTTTCCTCAAAGGGATTTGCTTTTGGTCCAGCATAGTCTCATTCTTGGTATGAAGTACCCTGAAGATAAGGCAAAATTCTGGACTCAAAATGAGTGAAATCCAAGATCATTTTTTTTCTTTGTATTTATTTTTATTAAAAACTTGGTTTTTTTAGTTTTAATTCTAGTTAATATATACTGTTATATTAGTTTCAGGTGTACAATATAGTGATTCCACAATTCTATACATTACTCAGTGCTCATTATACCAATCCCCTCCCCTTTGGTAACCATCAATTTGTTCTCTATAGTTTAGAATCTATATTTTGGTTTGTCTCTTTTTTTCTTTGGCCTTCTTTAGTGATATACTTGGATTCCTTTCTCTTTATTGTTTGCATATGTATTACTGGTTTTTTATTTATGGTTACCATTAGGTTTGTATATAACATTTTCTGTATATAGCAGTCTACATGAAGTTGATGGTCACCTAAGTTTGAACCCATTCTTTTTTTTTTTTAATTTTTTAATTTTTTTTAATGTTTACTTTTGACAGAGAGAGAGAGCATGAGGGGGGAGGGGCAGAGAGAGAGGGAGACACAGAATCTGAAGCAAGCTCCAGGCTCTGAGCTGTTAGCACAGAGCCCGATGCGGGGCTCGAACTCACAGACTGCGAGATCATGACCTGAGCCGAAGTCGGGCGCTCAACCGACTGAGCCACCCAGGTGCCCCTGAACCCATTCTTTACTCCTCTCCCCCTCATGTTTTAGGTGTATGGTGTCATACTTTACATCCTTTTATTTTGTGAATCTCTTGACTTATTTTTATAAAAATACTTATTTTACTGCTTTTGTGCTTCCTACTTTTCTCACTCCTAACTTTTGGTCTTTCCACTCAGAGTCCCCTTTAACATTTCTGAGATTAATAAACAAATCCTCCTCTCCTTTACCCCAAGTGTTTTTCAAACTGTTGCTTCTATGCTCTATCTCAGTGGGGCTGTTTGTTGTGCTGCCTCTTCATGGGCAGTTTCCTCTAGCCCTTCTGGGTCTCCCAGAGCCAAGCCCCCTGATTTTAAAGTTCTAAGTGTTAAGCTCCACTGATTATAAGAAGGGACATTCAGCCCCTCTGGTTTTCAAAGCCAAATGTATGGGGATATGTCTTCCTCATGCAGGGTCCCTCATGTGAGCATCTGCTTCTCTCCCCTCTCCATACCCAGGACGCCCCTCCCTCATGTCTCTGCCCTTCCTTCTCTCTTGGATGTGGCTTCTTCACTACATTTAGCTACGGAGAGTTTGTTCTGCCAGTCTTTAGGTCATTTTCTGGGCCATTTACACTGATGTGGGTGTTACCTAGTTGTATCTATCAGACCAAGTGAGCTTAGGATCTTCCTACTCCACCATCTTCCCCAGAAGTTCTAAGACCTAAGATCTCAACAGAGAATGGCTACAACTTCAAACAACGATGGAATATCCTTTTTCTTCTCAAACTCTATTAAGAGGAGGACAAAATGTAATCCAGCTGTGATACTGCCTGTAAGTCTAGAATTACACTGTACTTAAGCACAGTGTCTTGTAAGTTATCTTGCTAACTCTTTAAATGACACTTTTCCTCTCTAACCTTTCTACAATAAAGAATATAAGATGCTTACAACAGAGAAATTGAGGGGAAAGGTCAGTAGTTGGTGTCTATTTAATAAATTTGCAAATATTAGGAATAGTCTTTTAAAACTTTAATTTCTATTTAAAATCAAATAGATTTCAAATACAAAAAGAATGCTGGATAGTCTTTTTGTAGAATCATGGAATTAGATCAGAATGGCGCCTTCTTTATTCACTTGTCTCAAGATAAAAGGAATCCATTCAGATAGTGTCCAACCAGTTTTTAAAGCTATCATATGAAGGATTTCTATAACCATTCACTGCCTTATTTCAAAGTTTCACAAAACTGTCAGGAAATTCTTTCAACCTCAAACCCAGTTCTTCTGCAATTTAAGTCCTAATGCTTCTCTCAGTGGAAATGAAAAGTAATAGGTAGATAATATTTTCTGTAAAAGAACTTGAATATAATTGAGGACATATTAAGAGTCTATCTATTTACCAGTTCAAATAAACAGATACTTGTTATAATTATCTGCTGTGCCCACAGTGCTGGGGGAACAAGGGAAATAGTAAGAAATACTCCTTGACACCAAGAAATTGGTAACCAAGTAGTATGGTTTTTAACTCTTTTGGGGTGTTTGGGCAGGGTGGGGGGAAGTATCATGAGAATTTTGTAAAAGCTATGTATGACCCTTCTTCTAAGAAAAGGCAAATACACAAAAATTTTTACAAATGATTTTAGAGGATTCACCAACCACTTAGAAGTTAAACTCAATTTAATATAAAGTTGAAAATCCCATTAACACAGTATGTATGATACAGGTGCACAGATGACACTTTGTAGTAAATTAAAATAATGAAACAAAAACTTGAGGTTTAAGCCGCTAATAAAGTACATAAACCATTTTTTGAAAATTTCTAAAGTGTTGAAAAGCAACTTGTTAGCAGTGAGCCACAGCATGCAATGGTTTTAATTTTGTCTCTAAAGACACATTTATACAATAAAAAACCAAAAACAACAACAACAAAAAACAAAAAAAATCAATGGGGTGCCCAGGAGCTCAGTCAGTTAAGCATTTGACTTCCACTCAGGTCATGATCTCATGGTTCATGAGTTCAAGCCCTGCGTCAGGCTCTGTGCTGACAACTCAGAGCCTGGAGCCTGCTTCGAATTCTGTGTCCCTCTCTCGCTGCCCCTCCCTTGTTCACACTCTGTCTCTCTCAAAAATAAATAAACATTAAAAAAATTTTTATAAAACAAAACAGTCACAGCATTAGGTTAGGAGCCAACTTTTTTGGTGAGTGGCTCTTTACATTATATGGCAAGAAATTTAAAACACTGGGAAGAATACAAGTACCAAACCAGTGGAGTTACTATTCCACCTTTAAAAAAAATGTTTTATTACCTATTTTTGAGAGAGAACGGGGGTGAGGGGCAGAGAGAGAGGAGGAAAGGATCCCAAGCAGGCTTCGTGCTGTCAGCACAGAGCCCAATGTGGGTCTTAAACTTACCAACTGTGAGATCATGACCTGAGCTGAAATTAGGAGTTGGATGCTTAACCAAATGAGCTACCCAGGCACCCCACTATTCCACCTTTTTTAAACCCAAGATCCAATAAAACAAGATGAAAAAGCTTTGCCACTATTTTAAAATGCAGCCAGGAATGAAGTTTTGTCAGTATTCTAGAATTATGTAATAGAAAATACTTGCATATGAAGACATTACTTATGTTGTAAAATATATTCATATTTACTAAGTTATGTAATATGATTTGCTAAAATTTAGACTTTTAGATTTTAGGTTTTAAAACTTTTTTAGCTAGCAATCCTAATTTACAAAAGAGATTTTAAGTAATCCCTCTAGATGAACAGAACTTCTGCAACAAGTATTTTTTTGTTTTTAGACTTCTTAAAATAACCACAGAAGATAACACTGTGTTCTAGAGTTACCATTCATTGACTTTTGAATATTTTGTACATTTTCCCTTTGTACCAGTATTTAAAAATGAAACCTATATCCATATCCTTATGTCCACACAGTAAACTTTTAGCACACAGTGATGACTAAAATCATCGAATAATTTTTCAAGTACTATTTCTAACCTGAGTGAGTTTGTCTAGCTCCCCTAGCCAGGCTCCAAACATTTTGTCCAGGTCCTGATCTTCCTTATCACTGTCTTCTTCAGCACCATGGTCAATTTCTTCATCTGATAGCTGCTCCATCTGAAATACAGATATTTGGGTAGAATGAAGAGTAACAGGCTGAACTTGAAAAATTATGCAGTATCTCTTGTGATATATATTGCAACTTTCTGGAGTTAAATCTTCAAAACTAGAGATCACATTACACAAAGGAACTAGAAATCATTAATGGAGACAGGACTGACAAGTGAATAGGAATGAGCACTTAAGTCTCAAATTTTTAGGAAATTGTGAAAAAGCAAAATGTATCAGATTATGACCAGAATCACAAGTTAACAGTAATTCTAAAATTGCAGAGCCCTCCCATTAATCAGAGGATTTTATGGTAGTACAGTTTTCTCCACTAACTGATCCTATAACACTCCAAACACCACAGAGAAACAATTTCAGAAGACTTCAATCCAGCAAGTTATTATCTCACTTATTCTGTAAAAATCTGTTTAGATGCAAATAAGTATGTATCCTGCAAAACTTTAGTCCAAAAATCACTTCAGAGAAAAGACAAAACAAAATATTTTATCTAGGTTAGTTTGTTGAATTAGTTCCTCCTCCTATATTCTTTCTATCTTATTTTCTCATTAGTTACTACAAGATTGAAGGAACCAGATTGAAACTTAAAAAACTTTAGAAAACTGGAATTGAAAACTTTAAATTCCTATACAAAGTTTCCTATATGTATGACTTTTCAAGTGTAATTTCATGAAAGAAGAGATATTTTCCTTCTCATTAATCATAGGATATCTGACATGGAACCTACACATTGTTTTGAGGAGGCAAAAAAGATTACACAAAACAAAGATCAATTACTGACCAGATACTTAAAGTTCTTAAAGTAATATTAATCTGATTATTATATTTCAATATAAAGGCTCTGAAAAATCTTTTAAATTTTCAGTACAGTTAACATACAGTGTTATATTTGTTTCAGGTGTACAACAGAGTGATTCAACAATTCCATATATTACCCAGTGCTCATCACAAGTACACTCCTTAATCTCCATTATCCATTTCACCCATCTCCCCATTCTGGTAACTATCATTTTTGTTCTCTACAGTTAAGAGTCTGTTTCTTGGCTTGGCTCTCTCTCAGACATCTTTAGTAAAGATTACCTTTGCTTAAACCAACATATTCCAAATTAATTTGACCCCAAGTCCTTTACCTCCAACTTGGAGTAATACCTACTAACTTTCCCAGGGACACAATGAATATCATCATTTTATATTCCATATTCTTGACTCACATTTCTGAAACACTAATTTTGTTCCAGTGGATCTAGGCAATATTTGGAATACTGCCTGTTAGTTGGTTTAAACAATTCCTCAGAGATTAAATATATCCTAATCTCAAATAAGAATTTGTACACATATTATACTTCCAAAGCAACAATCAACAAAATTGTGATCCTTAAAATGTGGTTGTATGCTATGTGAGGAATTTCATTGTCTAATGAAGTATCATGAAACTAAATTTTAAACCTTATTTTACTAGATAAAATTTTGCAGAGTCAAATAATGCTGCAAAATCAAATTGAACTTAGTTCTAAGGATGTGGAAAATCAGATCATATCCCATTTAATCACTTAAGGAAAATAATTTTCTTAAGCTTAATACTACAAAGGATCATAGCTTAGCAATATCTCTAATGTAAACTGATAACTCTCATTTCTTAATTTCACTACCTTAAACATGTATAAATCAGGACATTCTTTTTTTCTTATTTATTTTGAAAGAGAGAGAGAGAGAGCAAGAGCGAGAGCGAGAGAGAATTCCAAGTAGGCTCTGCGTTGTCAGCACAGAGACCAAGGTGGGGCTTGAACTCATGATCCATGAGATCAAGACCTGAGCAGAGATCAAGAGTCAGATGCTTAAAGGACTGAGCCACCCTGGCGCCCTGCCCCCCGACCAGGGCTTTCTGTCTTGACAAATGGAAAATACATCCACTAATTCCCCAATTCATACATTTGAGTCTTAAAGAAATTTGGTTTTTATAATTCACTTGTGTTAACAGTTCAAGAATTTTTATTCATTAATGAATTACAGATCTATCTTAACAGAAAACTGATATCATACTTAATCACTAAATATACCCAGAAAGACATAAAATGTTTGTACAAAGAAAAACCTGATGAGGTAATTTAATTACTCAAATAACAGTTGCTAGCTTGAGAACATCTAGGGGTAGTAATACCCAGTCTTCATAATGAAGACCAAAAAGCAACAAAACTGGAATTTAAAAGTCAACTTCCTCTTCCTTCCTAATCTTAAAATTAAATACACTGGAATAACCCAGAAGCTAAAATATTCTAGCAGGAATTCTGCTTTGAGATAATGATTATGCCTGCACTTCCCTTCTGAGCACACACTGTAATTGCCCATAAGGAAAATGCTATACTGGAAAAAAATAGGAATATAATTTTGCATATAATTTTGTAGAGCATATGTGAAATAGTTCAAAATGAATATAAGTATTTTAAATTATCACAGAACTAAACAGAACTATAGCCTCCACATCAAAGACTAGTGTGTTAATTTTGAGTTTTTTCCTATTACTCAAACTCAATAATTATTCAGATTTATTAAATCTCTTTAAATATTTTCATTAATAGTTTTACCTGGATTACTACAGATTAAAGTAGAGGAAAATATGGCTAGGGAGCAATATGGAAATTATGAAGCAACTATTTGACTTTTACTATTTATGTAACTTTTGCCAATTTTTTCCATTCTTGAATTTCTGTCACTACATGGGTTATTCTATAAAAATTAACTTAAGACACTTATCCAGAGACTTTTCCAAAAAAAATTTAGGTCCTAAAATATTTCTTAACATATCTACACCCTAAAATACTATTCTCCATTCTCTAGAAGCTGAAGTTGATCTTTATTCTCCTACACCCAGAAATGGCATCATTTCTAATTATTACACACACCAAATAGCACCCCCCCCCCAAAGTTGTCTTGGCCATACTGTTAAAGTCAGCAAATCTGGTACAGAAATTCATTCCTTATTACATATTGATACCTGTCTCCAATTAGATCGCAATTCTAAATCTGAATTTTCCCAACATAATGCCCCTACTGGAAATAACATCAGAAAATGCAAATAAAATAATACAACAGTCAACTGTCCCTCCAAAGATGAAAAAATTAAGGAAAAGAAAATAGAACTTATGACTCTTGTTTTTAAATTATAATGCATACTAGAATACTATTAAATTATCCTATGACTATTAGATTAGGTACTTTGGGGGTGAGGGGAATATTCACTTTAATTCCCTGCTCCATTACATCTGAGGGAAATTATGTTCTGAAAAAATAAATGTACCCTAACACAAACGAAAAGGTTTATTCCCCAAAGGGCAGACTTGCTGAATATAAAATAAAATCCATAGTCACTGGCAGATCAAGAAAACCCTGAGTAATCCTGGACTTCAGGGACCTCTGTGACCTCTCTTCCCATTCTACCCTCCAACCACACAGTCCTGCCTGCTATTTCTTGGAGCAGGAAGTGGGGGGAGGGTGTAGATTGTGTTTTGAAGATAGATTGAGAGATGTCTAGTAAATACCCAACTGGAAAAAGTGAGGAAGGGTTAGGAGTCAGGTAATGAGAAGGTTTGGTTGCCTGATTATTTCAAAATCATACGTTTATTAGAGAATAATCACAGATTGCAGGTAATAATGAATGAACTAATATTTTAAGCTAACTTACATTTATTTTTTTCATGTAGTAAAAACAAAAATAATGGGGGAATGATCCACTGTTGCTTATATGCAGGTTGGGTTTCATTTTACAGATAACAGCCAATAATTGTGCTTCAATTATTACAGGTTAAAACTTACATATAGCAAGCTCTACTACACACAACAAAACATTTAGTATTCCTTAGTAAGAAACAATATTATTTCCACTAAATTTTCTATGAAGTTAATTATATAAACATATTTTCCCTATTAGATTTCCTCTTGGGAGATATTTTGGTTTACTATTCAATTTTCTCACTGTGAGATAGAATGGTGATCTTTATCAAGAAGGCTGGGCTTAGAGTAGGATTTAAGAATTTGAATAAATATATTCCAGGTAGGACAAATTATAAAGAGCAAAGGAGAAAGCCTGTGTTTATAAAACTGTCATGACACTGACTCAAATAAAACAAGAGTTTGAAAAAGTGAGTTTTAAGAGGACTAAGGTCATATATATGACTTTGAAAGCCAAGTCTATTTTTCCCCCAGAAGGCAACCGTATTTTCAAACACAGAAGCAAAGGGGTCGGGGGAGAAATGGTATTTTACTCAGAAATGGTATTTTAACTGTATAAAAGTTATTAGGAAGGGGCTAATATTTAGAGGACTACTGTGAATATTATGTAGAGATAATTACACAAATGGAAATTGAAGTCCAAGTCATATGTTTAGAGAGTGGCAAGAAAAATACATGGTATTAAACAAAGGTGCCTTATTTATTACTGAAACTTTTGTCCTTTTAACAATTCAAAAATAATTGTTTTTTTGTTAAAAAATATATATATACATACATATGTATATATATACATACATACATATGTATGTATATGTACTTAAAACCACATGAAAACTCCCAGAATGCAGCAGTACAAAGCTGCCACTACAGCATTTCTCCAGGTCTAACATGCTCAATGTTCCAAAGAGGCAAGAGAAGCTTTGATTTAATTTAATGTTTGCTGTACACCTGCTGTGTGCTAGACACTGGGGGAAGAGAGATGGACATGATAGCCTCTGTCTTTAAGGAATGTATAATCTAGTAGGGGGCAGACAAGGAAACCAACAATGATAAAACACTGTGTTAAGTACTACAACAGGGGTATGTTATGTGACTATAGTTTAATTTAGTTTGAGGAGACTGGAAAGGGATGACGCTTCAGTCCAGACCTGAAGAATGAATGTGCAAGGCAGAGAAGGGGAAGAGTGTTTTAGACAGAGGGACCACGATGTGCAAGGGCATAAAGCTGTGACAAAGTAAGACACGTTGAGAATTCTAAGTGACTTAACATTTTTGGAGCATAAGATATGTGGTGTAGACCCATGGAAAATGGGGCTGGAAAGGAATTATCGGCAAAATTATAAGCCATACCAGAGTTTGGACTTGATGCTGATTGGCAATCTATTTCCAGTTGTGGTCTCCTGATGACCTACATTAAAATTATCTGGGGTGCTTCTTTTAAAGTCCGTTTTAAGATGGTCTGTCTAATGTCTACTGAATACTAATTTCCAGGGTCCTAAGACATTTTTAACAAGTCATCCCACATATTCTTTATGCCTACTAAAGTCTGACAACTGCACAGTGTGTTGTGTTATAACTGGGTGGATTTGCAAGACAAAAGTGATGCAGTTTCACACAATCACAATTTGGTAATAGGCAGAACAACCTGGAATGAGTATTCTCAAAGCCCATAAATAATTTAGGCAATGAGAAGATCCCTTAATTAACATATCTCAATTACTCCTCCATTATATCACAGTTCCAAGCTTCTTCTGAGTTATTCATTGAGATAAAATTTTCATTTTTTATGACCAGTTATATTTCAGTAGCTCTATCACAAAAAGTTTTTGAAAAACCTCCTATGCTGCTCTAATCTGATAAATAATTCCAAAGAAAAACAGGCACTAGATAAGCGAGGCTGTAAAAACTTCCAGGTTCAAGGAGTGCCCCCAACTGTGCAAGATACAACTCCTGCAAAATAAAAGCAGGAGGAAGGAAACTTAAATCAGACAAAAGAAACAATAAGAAAAAAACTCTGTTAAAATTAGCAAGGCACAAAAAGAGGAAGAAGACTCATCAAAAGCAGGAGAGAGGAAGCCACAGCAGAGAAGGAAGAGGAGAGAAACAGGACACAACATAATGTACATCAAGTGAGAACGGTGGGGAATGGAGGGCCATTAACTCCTCATGTGACTAGGGCATCCAGAGGTGTGCTTGATTCACTGCTTTCTTGATCTACAACTCCTCAACGTAGAACCTTTAGTTCTGCTGTGAACTAAATGTTACCATTTGTAAACTGCCCAAATGGAAATTGGGAATTTAACAAACTAACTGAATTTACACAAGCTCTTCACAGAATCAAGACATTAAATACCGTGTTGTATGTACAGCAACTTTTCCCTCTGGTTTTATCTTTTAATTTTGTACGGTCTTTTTTCCTTTTTTTAAGATACTGCTAAAAATTTTTATTTTTTTTAAAGTTTATTTATTTCTGAGAGAGAGAGAGGGACAGAGTGCGCGTGGGGAAGGGGCAGACAGAGAGGGAGACACAATCTGAAGCAGGCTACAGGCTCTGAGCTGTCAGCACAGAGCCCGACATGGGACTCAAACTCATGGACCGCAAGATCATGACCTGAGCCAAAGTTGGACACTTAACCTACTAAGCCACCCAGGCACCCCAAAAGTTTTATTTTTTAAGTTATCAAGCGTGTAAATTTTTTTTTTTTTTTTAAGTTTATTTATTTGAGAGTAGGGGAGGGGCAGAGAGCAAGAATCCCAGTCTCCGGACCGTCAGCACAGAGCCTGATGCAGGGCTGGAACCTGCAAACCATGAGATCATGACCTGAGCTGAAGTTGGACACTTAACTGACTGAGCCACCCAGGTGCCCCTCCTGGTGAATTCTTGCACTGTTCTGGTCAGTAAATTATTCACAACCCAAAAATCTCATAAATGTTTATGTACATTTTTAGTTTTATCATTCATTCTTTTCTGTAGTTATCACATTTAACATAGGTAGCTTAGTTTGGCATGAGAATAAGAACCTTAATTGATTACTCCCAAAATTTCATTTTTCTTTTATTTATATATTTATGTTCCATATACATACTATGTTTTTTCCTGAGGATTCTTTTCCATTATGAGCCTATTCTTATATAAACATCACTTTATACTTTATTAATTTATAAAGCAGATGAGTTTTTTCAAAAACTCAAAAGTTGCTTTTTATAAATCAATCACTGAAGTTTTCTCTGTTAGGGTTACTGGCCTTCAACAGAAATGGCCCAAATTTTACCTAAGGTCCAATACTTCAAATACTTTGCCTACAAACAGCATTATGCCAAGTACCATGCAAGATACAAAGAAAGCAAAAAAATATATTCCACTATTTCAAAGAACATTAATCCTAACCATGGGAGAGATGATAAATATTCAAGTATCTTGATTAAAAAATTCTCTAAAAACGAAGTTCCTATTGTAGGCCTGTGCATGAATCAAATCTAAAGGAAGTTATGGTCTCCTAAGTGTTGAAAGGGATCAAGAAAGAAGCGAGGTACTTGTTATTCGAAGGCTTCATGGGAGCAACCTGAGAAAATTGGCCACCAGGAAACTTGCATGACACCTTGTCCTATGAGAGTGAGCTGACATCTGGATCTAAGTTTTGTAGTTTCCCATGGAACTAAACCTCCCAAATCAGTAAGAGAGGTGTATTACTCTTGGTTGGCCAAGATGAATCCTTCCTTACCCAGGAGACAGAACCACTAAGGGAGGTGATTCACCCCTTATGCCTTCTCCTTTATTTATGTCTCAGTTTTTGACAACCCAAGATGTAACTAACACATCCTCTTCATTATCATGTACATTAACTCTAAGGTAACTAAAGATAATAAAAAGAAAAAAAAAAACAGCATAAAACAAACAAGAAATTTTTTTAATAGTTGATAGCGATTATAATGTTTAAGAAAACTATAAATCAAATCAAAGGCAATATGCTAATTTAATGTTTTATTTATAAAGCACTTAAATGCACCCCTGGTAAAGGAATTCCTTTCACAAGATAACCATATTCATTTCTTTATTTACATTGTATTTGTCATAATATTGGATACTGTTAATATACTAAACTCTAAACAGGAACACCTTATCTGAAGCGAAAAAAAAAAAAATCTTAGTTCAATGGTCTCAAAGAAACCCCTAACATTCCTAATAAATAAGTTCTAATGATCAATCTTATAATTACTAATTATATAGTACACCATAAACCATAATCTGAAATAACAGAATAAAAGCCCAATAAAACCAAAAAACAAGAATAATAGTAATATTCTTTTGTTTATATTCCAGTTTTTGAAGTTCAAGAATTGTGAGAGAATAAATGTCTGTTGCTTTGAGGCACCCAGTGTGTGATGAGTTGTTACAGCAGCCTTAGGAGACACATACAGTCACTATACATATCAGTAGAAATGGGGCTTAGATGACTGCTGACAGAGATGTTCATGTTGCTTATTCTGCTCCATACCTGGGACTGTCCCTGCTACATACCAGTTATTTCTGGAGACAGCTGATATTGTGCATACACTCTCCGACTTCAACGAGAGGGAGAGTGCTAGACAGTTTAGAAGCCATTTGGACAGGATGAATCATCACTATGTTTGAACTCAAGGTTTCAAACAGACAGGTAAATATGGAATAGATAGAAATAAAGATAGACATATGTTTATGTGTGTTTGTAGGTATGTCCACACAAAGGGCCTAATAGCAATAACATCCCAGTAGCAATTAGCATACTTAGCATCCAGTTTTTGGTTTCTAAATACACACTCTACCCAAAAAGTAACCAGGGGCCCTTGGATTAATGAGTCAAGAGTTGGAGCTGGAGGAAAAAACAAACAAACAAGATGAGAACCTAGAATATCTTCTGTGCCAGAAAGTGCTCAATAAAGATAGGGACATGTCTGTCATAAGGGCATAGAGGCCAGCCGGAAGGAGGTCCCTGGAGCCTAATATGGGACAATTTAAGCATTAAAATCAATTATGACAGGAAGAAGCTACATAGCCCATTAAATAAGAATCCATGAATCCATTCTGATATAAACAAACATATGGGAAAGAAAGCTCTTCTTCATAGAATGCCAATGAATTAATGTAGATGAAATGACAGATCACCATTTGTAACCATTGTAGTAACAACTGATTCAGGTAAGAATGATCAACAGGTGAAGATTTGAGAAGACTATTTACAAATTGTCAAAACTATCTCCCCACAAATTGCCTTAACCAAGTGATAAAAGTTAGTATCACTAATATTGAGGCAAATTAATATCATATACTTTCTCAGAAATAACACACTGAGAAGATATATTACCATTTTGTGGTGTTCCTGACAAAATGCATTACCCGAATCAAATCTTAAGACATTTTACAAAATAACTGACCTAAAGCTGAAAAAATGTGAAGGTCAAGAACACAAAGAAAGCCTGAGGACATGTTCCAGATTAAAGGAAACCTAAAAAGACATGACAACTAAATGCAATGCTCAATCTTGGACGGGATCCCAGGCCCCGAGAAAATACATAAATATAGGTATAAAGAACATTATTGGGACAATTGCTAAAATTTGACTACGGGCTGTGGATTAGATCACAGTATTGTATCAATGTTACATTTCCTGATTTTGATAACACTACTGCAGTTATGTAAGAATATCTTTGCCCTCAGGAAACACACTAAAGAATTTAGTCATAAATGTCTGCAACTTATTCTCAAATGGCTCAGAAAAAAAATGTATGTGTGTATGTATGTGTGTAAATATGTATAAAGGGAGAGAGGAATAATAATTAGGCAAAAAGTAAACTACAGTTGTTTGTATAAGTCTTCTTATAATAACTTTTCTGTAAGTTTCAAATTATATCAAAATAAATTTAGAAAGAGAGAAAAGAGGGGTGCCTGGGTGGCTCAGTCAGTTAAGTGTCTGACTTTGGCTCAGGTCATGATCTCATGGTTTGTGAGTTCGAGCCCCGCATCAGGCTCTGTGCTGACAGCTCAGAGCCTGGAGTCTGCTTAGGACTCTGTGTCTCCCTCTCTCTCTCTCTCTCTCTCTCTCTCTCTCTCTGCCCTTCCCCCACTCATTCTCTCTCTCCCTCTCTCTCTCTCTCTGAAAAATAAACACTAAAAAAAATTATAAAGAAAAGAGAGAGGAAGGGAGGGAGGG